>NW_024962255.1:10627178-10650834 GCF_019238085.1 Lagopus leucura | reverse complement strand
GATTGGCTCTGCAACTTCTTCCTGCTACCTGCTTGCTGCCCAAGGCCGGCCACACTGCTGCTGCTCTCCTCCCCTGCTGCTTTTGCCTCAGACCTTTGAAACGCTGTGCAGTGGGACTGCTGCTGGATCCTGGTGGTGACCATCCCCACTTTACACAATTCTCACATCTTTCCTATCTTTTCTATCGCCTTCTTTCCCTTCCCCATCTCCCTGATTAGGATTTATAATCTGGTCAGACCAACATTCGATTTGTTGTTTCTTAATCTCACACCGGGTATACAGATATTAAAAGAACTTCATCTCCCTCCTACAAATTGGAGCGAGGGAATGTCAGAGCTTGCTCTGCCTCTGTGCTCAGTAGAGAAGGAAAAATCCTAAGGATTGGGTGGCTGAACCAAATCAGTTCCAGCTGCATGTGCTGACATTTCATTTTCAGCCTTGGACTGTGCACAGAATCGCTTTTTAGCCTACCCCTATGCAGATGCTTTACCTGATCACTGACAGACTCTGGCAGGAAGTGACAGACTTTTTCCAGTAAAGCCTCAATCTCAGTTGTTGTGGCATTCTTCTCGAGTTCTTTGTCTGCATAAGCTACTACCATCTTGCAGATATCACAGAAGCCACCTGCGGGTTTCACCACAACTGAGAAAGAAAAAAAAAAACACTTAGGTAGTTCCCCCAACAGAAGAAAGGAGGCAGCACTAGGCAAAGGACGATAGCACGAATCCACAGAGGATATAATCACAGGTTAACTAGCTCATACTGCAACAATACTAAGTCCTCTTTACCAACCTGGCTGCTGCGGAAGCTTGTTGGCTGCACAGCATTTCAGCATAACACACACAGCCTCAGGATTTGTCGCTTCCAGGAGCATGTCAATCAAAGCCTGGCCATAGACCTCTATGAAGTCCTTACACTGATCTTTGACACTTGCTGGGAGCAGGTAGCAGACGACCTCCATTTCATGCACAATCTCCTCCTGGAGGACAAGGAAGCACGAGTAGCAAATAACAGACACAAACGTCCATCTGTTCAAATGTATTTGCTTCCTTTGTCCTAGCAAACGAGGAGAAAACTCTTGCTCTCATGAAGCTGAGCTTTCTTTCCCCCTCTAAACCAATAACAATACAGGCCCATTTTAGCCAAAGCCTTGGCAGGGGTACCATTTTCATCACTTACACACCTCTGTCTTGTTGCTCTCCAACAGGCCAGTCACTTCTTTCACCATCGTCTCACAGATTTCACACACAGAAAAAGTCTTCTCTTGAACTGCAGCTTTCTGAGAATATAAACATTCATACAAAACAATAAATCAACACCAGACCACATTTGACAGTACAATTCATAAAAGATCAGTCCAACAGCACTTACATTCAGGACTGGCATAGTGAGCCCTTTACCTAGCTAGCCAGTTTGAGCTAGATTCAAGAGGTCTTGCACAGCCCCAAAACCTCAAAGGTCTTTATAAAATGCTTTTTTGTATGAAAACTTATTTTGTATGATTATTTAAGACCACAGTTCTCAGGTTGCATGAGGCAGAGAGTTAAATCTAACAAAAATAAGCACTGCCATGGTGACTGGAGTCAAGGGAAACACAAAGTATTTCTTAAAACACATTAACAGAACAAAATTTACTAGAATTGAGAGCATCCTCCTGTTTGGGTCTTAAAAACACAGAGGGAGTTGAGGGAAATTATTTGGAGACTGTTTATCAGAAGTTAGCTGTATGCAAAAGAGACTGGAAAAAAAAACTCATCTCATTGCTTAACTTAAAGGCTGTGGAAAGATAATAAATACATCGGCTCCCTTCTACTTTACAGACCAGCCTCAAAAATACAGCCCAGGATTTTATATGCAGGGAGACTTGGATTATACAGCACATACAAGCATTTACTTTGTTTCACCTCGTTCATTACAGTAAAGCAAAAAAAGGTAGCAAAGCTTTTGAGTACAAAGTCATCCATCTTACCTCCACAGTTTCCATTTTCACTTCATGAACCACTTGAGCTGGCACCAGAGTCTGAAGGGGAACAGATTTCACAGAAGGACAGAATCCAACCATGGCACAAATGTCCTTTGGTTGCTGGAAAGAGAGTTGTAGTAACTTTTAGAAGTCTAGAAGATGCACCCCTTTCTATGGGGCCTGTGGGAGCACCAAGAGAACACAAGACACACCTTTATTAAAAGGCTCCAACACAACTATTGGTTTCAGGACTACTTAAGTATTGCCAAAGCATTTGGTATGGTTACAGGCAGAACAGCTACCAAACCAAATTTAGCAGCTCCCTTAAAAGAAGAGGAGGTTAGGCCACATCCACTTCAAAACCCATTTACCAAGAGCTAATATGCTATATGCAAGCCCTTCAAAGGAGTTGACTTAAGATGTACCAACACCAAAACAGGTCACCACCACCCCCTTAGATCTGCATCCATAAGCTGCTCCCCTGAAAGCCCCAAGTTGTTACAGAAAAGGTTCATTTTGCTGACAAGTTCACCCAAGAACTGGAAGAAATGCTCTGAAGAAAGGATTCCTCCTCTTTCACAAACTACCTTCTTTAAAGCATCCAGTAACATCACATTTTGAAAACAGAAACACATTCCTGTATTATTGAACATTATAAGCCTATAATGAACAAAAGTTAACCATGTTAAAAACTAAGCCTAACCCTACCCCTTTTTTTTTTTCCAAAGTATATGCAATTCTACATTCAAAGCGTTCTTCTCACAGCCATAAGAGCATAAGACAAAGCCATTAAAAAGGCTTTCTAGTGTCTCAGATGTCAAAGACATTACTAAATGCAGAAACAGATCCCAAACATGAGGCAAATACACTGCTGTAAGGAGGTCATGCTGTACCTACACAAGGTGAGAAAGGCTTTTCAGAGAATCATGCAAAACTTGAGTTTCCCCTCCCTTTGAGTCTATTTAAGATTTTTTTAAAAGTTACCTTTAGTCCTACAGATAACTAGAAGGTCATACCCACCCAATGAGCCAAGTCATCAAGCTTATTACAGCAGAGGCTTACTCAACATCACGCCATAACCTCATGCACAGGCAAAAGCAGTATCTCAGACTTACAGCGATGCTTCAGGCTACTCCAGACAGTACCTTTAAGTCAAGCCCTTTGATTCATGCGTCGTTATAAGCATTTCCTTAACATTAATGTTAAAACAACATCCACACGCACAGTGTTCTCTCTCAAAGAGATGACAGACACAAGGTCTCCCAGGAGCAGTTAAATTGAAAGCCCAAACAGCTCTAAGAAGCAGAAGCCTAAAGGCCTCCTGCACCTTTCCCTTCGATTTGTGTATTCGGAGCATCTAATATGATAGGTCACAAAGAGAACACAAAGGTGACCCAAAGATAGCCAAACTCAAGCCCTTTTGAGCCCAAACATTACACCAGAAGCTAACAAGAGCCGCTGGCTCTCTCTTCCCACTTCTATCTCATATGAAAGTGAGCACATCATCTGCTCTACCAGCCAAAGCATAACCAAGTTGATATCTTGGTACTACAGACTGGTATGCAGAGCTGGAAGACAGACCAATCAATTGGTGAAAGACTGAAGTCTTTCCCTGCTGTCATCACATAAGCATCCCTTGTATCTGTCAAAACTGAGTGCACTCACACCACATACACAGCTAATAGAGCAAGAAGTGAACTACCAGCCCTTTAAGAGTAGCAAGTGGACTACAAGCAGGCTACCACCACAGGCAAGTTATTCACCTACCTGATCTTTCTGTTGACAAAGAAAATGGGAGACAGAAGAAGATAGGAGAAATTAAAGATAACAGTTAAGAAAAAAAATTGTCAAGCATTTAAACTGCATACTCTTTCCACAAAGAAAATGGAGGGTGACAGTGCACAACCCCCAAGATACACTTATCTCCAGCACTTACTTGAATCAATTTTGCAATGCTAACTGTGACAGAGACATTATTTGTATACAGTATTTGAGGGGAAAAGTGGTATAAGTACAGGACTGAGATAGTCATGCATAATGTACATAAAGCATCTTCCTCTGTATCTCTGGCGTGCCTTCTGCACTACTGAAGCAGTTGCGGAAGAAGAGGAAAGGGCTGAAGCAAACTGGGAGTGAGGTTATTATCCAATTAAATGCCAAATTCCAAGTGTTACTACCAACACTTACAGAGCAGACTCTACCCACCTCTACTACAAAAAGCATTTCCTGTTTCCAAATAAGCTAGCTACACATAGCAGAAAAATGAACTGAGATCAAATATCACATTTTACTGATCTTACCATGTGCATCATCATCTGGATGGCCAAGTCAGAATATTCAGAGATATAGCTCTTGCACTGCAGGAAGTGAGAAAAGAAAGCCTTGCTGTCATTCTCAGGGCACTTAAGCTACAGGGCTAACCTAAAATTTTCTAATACTTCCTAAAGCATTAATTTACCTGCTCTACTTGACACCTACACTGTTATCTTTCACAGCTTGTCCCAAGCATAAGATGGCATTTCAGGTTACACAATCATTGCCCACATACCTGCTTATCTAATGAGTCCTTCCATGCCTCCCAGGGAAAAAGCACCCCTCTGTACTTCTCTGACCCCATTACACTCACAGATGATTTTTATGAAACGCATCTTTAAAGCCTCTCAGTCATCTTGAGCCTCTTTCTGTCCCCTCCACTCCCATTAACCCCCCTCCCCCCCCCCCCCCCTCCCACCACCACTGCTACTTACTGGACCAAAAAGCTGATACTTCAGTGTTGTCACTGTTATACAGCATAACATGCACCCAATGTCACACATGCTCCTTGGTTATATTATAGAATAACGGAGGAGGCTAAGGCACCGATCAAATGTTTTATGTTTACATTGAGAAACAATTTTTTAAACAGAAGGATAACTTACCATATCAGACATTCCAGGTCCAAGGCGGTCACATTCCTCCTCGGCATGAGCAACTAAGGACTTCACAAAAGTTGCATTTGTCCTCACAGCCTCCTGAACATCAGTAACCAGCCGAATGCAGTCCTGGCATACATCCTCAGTTCCCTGGACCAAGAGTGAAAAGAAGTTGACACATCCTCACATCACCATTGAATCTTCTCAAGTGTGGTACTAAGCTTTAATAGTTATTTTAAGCTATATATAAACCTTAATTAATACCATACAGAATACTTAAAAGCCCAACCTCACATGAAAAGACACATTCCTGTCAGTATGTACACCAGCCACTAGATGGAGATGAGGTACACACAGCTCTGAAACTCGATATAACAGCTGAGATATCCATCACCAGAACCTCTTGGTTTTGTTACTAGATGACAGGGGGAAGGTTTCTAAATTTGGCATAGATCTCCCTCCTCCACCCACAAGAGCAGGTTTTACATCCACCCAGCTGTTCAGTGCCCCTATCTAAGTTCATTATCAGACTCAGCCTCTACTCCCAAGTTCATAATCTCATCTACAACGCTCTGTCAGCTATTCATTCTCTTCTGATTCAGTCTGTCACCTCCAGATTCAGAGACAAACACTTTCTCTGAAGGGCACAGCCAGGAGACTAATCAGAACGTGGGGGAATCTCTCTTCTTCCTTTGAACACTTTCTTGGAAGAAATGATTTCAAGTAAGACCTGTCTGACTACTATCCTGGTCCTGGATAGGAAAAGTCCAGCACAAGACTTAATTGCTTAGACTGCAGTTATTAATCCAAGCCAATACAGATGGTCCATAGTGGCTGCAGCTATTAGCTTACTCAGCTTTAAATCCACAAGGAAGAAAAGATAGCTGTACAGGTATATGCAGAAGCACAAAATGCACTAGGAGACTTCGCTCAGGTGAAGAACATCTATGCCCAGGATGAACATCCCTTACAAAGAATCACCAATGAATTCTCACACAAACTGACACTTTTCCTTCACAGTGTAGTAGCACTGAACCCTTACCTTAGACTTCTGCTTGGGTTTGTCTTGAGGGTAAAGGAGAAGAGGCACATTAGCCATGAATGGAGATGTCAGTTCAGAGAAGTCCAGCTCTGGTATCTTATTGGACTGAAGCTGCTTCTGAAGTTTCATTGCTGCAAGATGCTTCTGAAGGGACTGGCACAGTGAGAGGGCACTACACACAACTTCAGGTTTATCCTGGGGGAGATAAGATAGGTACATAAAGCACTGGAATGACTGCACTGTTACATGATGTTCAGAGAAGACAGCTGTTCTGCTGAAGCAGGAAAACAGTTCCCAGTAAGGAAGTTGTCTTCAAATGTAAAGAAGTGCAACACAAGTAACCCATACAGAATCAAAGGACCATATGCATCATCCTGTATGGAAAACTCAAACATGAACAACAGCAGTTTTCAATTCAAACAGTTACAGACTGTTGTTTACTTACAAATTCTTCTTTGATCATGTCCATGATAACTGGTAGGTAGGAGTCCACAATTTCTTTGCACTCAGAGGCCAGGCCTTGGTCAGGAAGAAACTCGCATGTCTTTTCCAAGTAAGAGCGAATCTCATCCTAATAAAAGATAAGGCAAGCCATAGATTATCTAAACCTACATATCAAAAGCTCTTTCCACTCCCAAAATGCAATTTATGAGGCCTAAAGACGGCCCTTGGACTCAGGTAGATCTAGGCAGCCAGTAAGCCAAATTAGAATAAGATTTTACATTACAGCTTCTTGCCCAGTCTTGGACCTTCAATGAAACCCTACCAAAGAGAAAACATGAAATACATCCTACAAGGCCCATACAACATGCCCTTATTACCACAAGCCATTTACACTAAATAGGAAGTGAAATTACAAGCTAGCACGACAGTGATCTTTTCCTCACAAGTTCTCCGAGTTCATGAAAGCTAAAGGGAAGCGGTCACATAGCCAAAATAAAGCCCACTTCACTTGCTTTCCTCATCCACTTCTACATTATCACACCCTTCAAGATTAATGGCCCACTAACACAAGAACAATTCTATCTATAGACAATCAGGGATGTGTTAGGGAAGGCTCTAGGATTTGCTAATCTCTAAACCAGAAAAAATGGTTTAAAAGCCATATTCTGTGTAATCCATCCCCTTTCAACACTTGCTGTTCATATTGGGAAAAATTCTTGCAGAATATTCTTATACCCCTTCACCTTGAGACTTTATTATGACAAAGAAATGAACAAGTGCCTTGGAGCAAGGAGAAGAGCTCAGCTTACCTCTGTGCCATTGTCCTTCAAAACCTTGCCAACCACTGTTACAAGTTCCTTGCATAAATCACAGGGGATGCTGTTCTAGGGAGAGAAGAATAAGAGTTAACTGGAGACAGAATTAAGTGCCTGTAAATGCAGTTTGCAAATATGAATGCAAAGAATGAGCACCACATCCATATTTTAAATTAAAGAAGAGGTATTGGCTGGAACTAAGGTGGAAGCAGAGACACTTCAAAACAGAGCAAGGCCATTCTGAGCATGTCCAACACCAGTTTCTTCAGTTCTGAAGAAGCAGGTTTGTCATCACTATTACCTCACCTAGTCCCAGCACATTTGAAAGGTAAAGTATGTTGACCTGAGATGTCATCTCCTGAACCTGTTTTACCTTTCTATTTGAAAAGTCTAAATTTCCAAAGATCAGGGACAAAAATAATTTTTAATCAGATTCACATTAATTATTTTGTGTCAAGTAAACTTGGAACAGAGTAGAGAATACAAACTTGCAGTCTAAAGATAGAGCAAAACACAAATGCATAAGAAATTACTTAAGTTCACACATACTAGAAGCATAGGAACTTTTAAGGCAGGTTCATTCATTTTAATTACACTTAACCATTCTAACATTCCTCCTTTCCCTACTTTTTCACAAGCTGAAACACATTTAGGCACACATGTAGGCAAAGTGGGTTGGATGTACCTGTGTACAAATGGCCTTTGCCTTAGAAAGCTGTGAAACAACACCACAAGCTACAGCTGTATCCATTAAAGCAGCACTCACATTTAGCACCAGTTTAAAAGCCATACTACGTATAACAACTGTACACTTATTTACTGTCAGGGCTTTCCTGATTTAGCACAAGCTGTATCTTCTGTGGAACATCATACTGTGAGAAAGACCCAAGCAATCACACAGCTGTTATTTTTTAAACTAAACCTACCAGCTTGGTGTGGCTCAGAATAAAAAGGGCCCTATGAATTATGAATCGCCTTACTGAAGAGGATCAAGTCTGAAACCCACTAGCTCCGTTCCACGTGCTGCACTGTGCAACAGGTCACATGAGAAGTCAGCAGACAAGTTGCGCAAGGCCACAAAATGGAAAGCAACCCTTATCTGGCACCCAAATTAACTCACAGCAACCACGGTGCGGTCTGATGTAGCACTTAACTGCAATCAGACCTGAAAATCTTCAGCATATGGAAACCAGCTACCCAAACTACCCTGGGCAGGCACCCCAGCAGTTGATACTTACTACAGTAGGCTTGCTCCAGACATTCTGCTGGCAGTGTTTCACCGCTCCACACTGCGACGCTGTGCGAAGACTCTGACACCAGACTTCTGGACCCTTCACACAGTCCTTCTGCCACAAAACAGGGCTGGCCACAGCTGCCAAGAGAGAATCGTGCTTTCACAGTTGCACATTAGAATGATTTCCACTTCAGCGTAAACAGTTCAGTGCTGCACTGTGTAATTATGCCCTTTCCATTACGCCACTTCAGTTTACTAATACTTTTAAGCAGATTTCAATCCAGTAATTTCTATTCTGAGATGTCAGGATGAGTCCCAAACACCAACAGCACAGCCAACTCTAGGAAAGCAGCTGATCTTCAGGCAGCTCCCCTAAAGACACGTAAGAGACCTGGACTATTAGTAATAAGGCAAGATCATCAAGCTCACTTCCTAGCTAATTTTAAGTATTTTAATTGTTTACTATGCTGGTTTGCAAATGCCACTGGAGCAGACACTCAGCTTCACCCAGTTTTCTCAACCCACCTTGCCTGTAGGTCAGCTCAATCTTCCAGGCTGCAGTAACCAATGAAGAAACAGCTCCTGAAATCCCACAGCAGGCACACTCCTATGGAACCAGCCATGGTTACCCTAAAGGGCACTGCTGTCATTTTTTGTAGGGCTGTTAGAAGCCTGTTCAAACCTATCAGCTGGATAGGTGCTATTCAGGAGCCATTATTTCTACATCAGTGCTGTTTACACATCACAAAATGCTGTAAAATTACATTGACCACTAAGAAGCACAAATTAAGCTACAAAGCTTCTAGTGAGGTTATGACAAGCAAATAATCACGTTTCTGCTTCTCACATCTCAGTTCTGAGCAATTAGAGGATCAGGTTCACAGCTGAGTTACCAACACATCTGCTAGGTACATAGCCAGCACACATCAAGTAGAGCCAAATACACAGTGCTTTATGGGTGACAGTCCACAGCCTTTTCAGCTGTTCCTCTCTAAAGCCTGTTTACACTGGATTTCACAGAGGAGTGACCCATTTACTTTAAGAAAAATGTGCCTGGCGTACTTAAAACCTCTACACAAGAGCAAGAAGTTTGCCACGCTCTCCCCCCAGGAAAAGGCTAAGATTGCACATCATTTTTCAGCAAAACTGCACCCTAGGACTGCTTGTAAGACTTCTGAACTTGTAAAAGTGGGTGGTCAGCCAAATGCTCACAGAGGGCCTGTTGTAACACACAGCACACTCTCCACGCACCATCCATCTGGAATCACCAGCAAGAGTTTAGTTTCAAAGTCAGACTGGAAAGTCAAATAGCTGTCAGCTCTTGGCTGGAGGACAAGCAGCAAGGCCAAGGAAAGCAATTCATCCCTTTCAGATACAGGTTAGTGAACAGTGGGAAGAAGCTCTGCAAGGAAGAGTAAAGCCTGGCTAAAATCAAACACGACCTTGACTTTAAACAGAGGAACTAAGGACTTTAAACTATTTACTTGTAAAGAATTAGCCTATGCCTTTTGTTCTGTACTTCAAAAGAAAATTACCCCCTTACCCCTGTTTGAAACATACTGCAAAGCTACAAAACTAAACTGAAATACTATCTACAAGAGTTATAAAAAGCAGTTTCTCAAACTCTCAATCTAATAGCCCGTTCAAAGCCCAAACCCAGGCAATCCCACAGCAACTCGTTCTGGTTCAATCCAGCTCTTAACCAACTTCCAATTTTTGTTTGGCTTTCTATTTTAATGTGCCTATCACACTGCAGGATCCATACCAGCTCCAGGACAGAAGAAATACCACACCACCACTATTTAAAGCCTTCCCTCCTGCAGCAAGACAGTATGCCAGCAGACCTACATGGCTCTTCCAGATTCAGAAAACAGATGGAAGTCTTTTAACACTCCCACAACTTTTGCTTTTAGCTTGTTCTCGTATCTCTGAGCTAGCATTTTTCTTCCCCTCATATATTCACAACCAAAGCAAATGTTCCAGTCTGTGTGCTAGCTCCCAACAGAACAGTTTCCTTGCCTTCTCCCCCAACAGCCTCTGCACTGACACCTGATGCCTGCAGCAACCCAGGAGAAAACAAAGCACAGTCAGTTACCTTACACAACTCCTAATGCTTGCTGGATAAACTCAATGGGATTACCTTCTTAGTTATCTCTGGCATCCCTTTATTTTACACATTGTTCTTCATCTACTTGAGGTCACCCATTTTTAAATAGATGTCTCCTTTCTCTGTAGACTAGCTGCCATGCCCATCCAACCCTGCCCCCCACTTCCATTAAGTTGTTACATGCCACTGTTTTTAGAGCACCACACAAGCTTATCTGTGAAGGCCAGGGTGCTTCAGAAATCATCCCCTTCACTGGTTCCTCCCTTTTCCAGCTGGCTTCTTCCAATTTAGAAGGCAAATGGCCACTGCGCAACTAAATTAAACAATTAGAGAAAATTGAAGGGGAAGGAGAAGGGGGAGGTGAAAATGCAGCCCCCATACCAAATTAAGGGGCTTTCACTTGTAAAAGACTTGAGCTTTCAGGCCTGCAGCCAAGCTGACAGTCTGCAGGCACCCCAGGACCGCTGCAGCTTCTCCATCCCAAAGATGAGAGCTTCATACGCATGCTGACCTCTCTGATGCTCATTCCTGACAAACAACAGAAGCTGTCTCCCAGAAACAGCGTTGCCTCAGAAACACAGCCTGAAGCCCAACAACGTACCAAGACTCTCCAAAAGCTGAAAAGCAGCAGCAATCCTTTCTTGAAGGCTCAGGTCAGTAACCTAACTCCGCTAGAATATCACTAACACAGTCCAAAAAGCAGCAGTTACTGTACCTCACATGGGGCCTGCCAAGGAGCTCACACAAAAGCCAGTTTAAGGACTGGGAAGCTACAGGGAAACTTGTACCCTGCTCGCACAAAGGTACTGCCCTACTTACTTCAATGAGACACTTTTTCAGATCGGCGTGTGCCAACTATCGCAGCTCTCCTCAGTGCTAGTATCTGTGATGGGACAAACTAACAAAGAGGTGAGTCAAGTACAGGCAATAACCCTCTCAGACATCACTGCCTTTTCCTTTTGACAAATTTACAGAATACTGAAGTACAGTTGAGTTCTTCACTCCTGTTAAACAAACAGGAATCCAGAAGGAAGCTTACGATGCCTGCATTACCATTCTGCAAGGGCAGCTACTGGAAAAATGGTGAGATAAATACATACTGACAATAACCTTCCCTTCCTTCAAGTATGTGTTATATTTCTTTCACTGAGAACCAGCCTGAATTACTCTGAGATGCACAGAAAAAGGTCCTAAACAATCTTCTCCAAAGCTGCACTGAATCTACTAATGAGACTTTCGTGACTGCTCTTACAAGTTAACACGTTATATAAGCTTCTGTGCAGAGATTCTCTATGGGCCAGGCTAGAGTTCCTAGAGAGCCAGGGATAAGCTAGGAAACTATCAGTAACTCAGCTTGAAGATTCAAGCTGCCTCCAAACCAGACTGCTAGGAGAAGTACAGCGTAAGCAGCATTTCCACGGACAAATTAACCTGCAACTGGTAAGAAAAGAGTTGAGTCATCATTTACCTTGACGCCCCAAGGTCATATGTGGAAAATAATTTGGGGGAGTTCTACCAACTCTTACACCTTGCTGCCAATCTGATTTGCTCCTAGTACGTTAACAGGGAGATGTGCCAGGCTACCCCCCTTGGCAATGCTTAAATAAAAGAGACTTCTATCATCCAGAAATGCCTAAAGACCAAGGGAACGCACCCATCTCTCCACTGTGTGTGTGGTTGTTAACTACATTTACTCCATTTCTCTTGGGAACTGCAAGAACAAAGTGCGTTCAAGCTCAAGTCAAGTGGGATCAACCTCTCTTAGTCAAATCTTACAAAGTGTCAACAAGTCAAGGAATGACCCCAACAGGGAGTCATTGGAAGGGTTAGGTGCTCCACAGCTCTTTAGACAGTCAGTGAGTTTAAGGAACGTTTCACAAGTTGTAACCACATCCCACACTTATAACTCATGCCAAAGGCGTGCTTTGCTTCTGGATTAATGAGGCAGTCAAGTGACCACAGTACTTGAGAGAGCATGGACAAATTTGCAGGTGGAACACGAAACATGGTTAGGTGTTATCAGTTCTCCAGATGTTCCTTAGTATCACAGTCTTCCAGGCCAGCATCTACAGAACCAATAGCAAGCCTAAAATACCAGGAACTCCAGCAATCCACCAGAAACAAGTCTTGAGTTCAAGGCAGGATTGGGTTTTTCCTCAGGGTAGGGAGTGCCCTCCCACTTCGGCAGCTGTAAAACACCATTGTAGCTCAGGCACTCCCTTGCTTCTAGCACCAAAAAAGCAAACATGGTAGGAGGAGCAGTTTCTGTCCATACAGGCAATCACGACAAAGTTAAAGATAACAGAGAACGCCATCAGCCAAGACAGTACAATTAGCTTTACCATTCCAATAAATTGTCAGTGTTCCTTTACAGCTGTAGGAGACAACAGGTTGCAGAGTAAACATGCAACTTCTGCCTGCAATTTTCTTAAGACAGAAGCTAGGAAAGATACTTGGATGTTCAAGAGCATCTGGCAGTCATCAAGGCAAAGCTGTCCCAGCCAGAACACCAGGATATTCTCATGAGATTATGGGAAACAGTTTTCCCTGCAGCAGTATTTTTTTTACTGTATAAATACATCTGAAGTTTTTAACATACATACCTTATCTCCCTTCCTTCTGTTTTGCTCTGGGGTTCCCTGGGTTGGGAAAAAGGGGATTTCAGGCAAGTTTCTGCAGAAATTCTGTACTGAGGACTTCCCTTTCACTAGGTAAGCATAGTCACACCACCTCCTAACTACAGCTAGAACCACACCTAGCAGAGAGAAGCCAAAGTTCTTGGTCACAGGTTACCCTACAGTCCTGGCATAGGGCAGCTGAAGCCCAGAAACGTCCAAGACTTCAGAAAACAGAAGGGCATCTGTAAGAAAATCTCTCTATATACAAACTTTTACAGGAGTACAAAGTCTAGAAAACAGGGAAAACAAGTGTAAGCCTCTTCAGTAACACTACTGCTATCTGAAACTAAACATTGCTCTGTGACCCAATACACAAACATCCCCTCAAAAACACACGCACACACTTCAAGGACCAGAGAAGTATCCCTTTCAGCCTGCAGCCTTAGCAGCAGATTCACTGCAGACAAAAACTGCTACATGAGCAGAGCCCAACCTCCCACAGCCCCAGGTGACATCACCATCACCTGACAGAAATGCTTCCAGCTTTGCTGACAAGCTTCCATTCTGCCTTATTTTCCACTCCCTATGACGTCTCAGCTTTTAGAGACTCCCAGAACCGCTGCGTTTATAGCACTTATAGCTATAGGACATTTATAGGACTTATAGCACAAATTGAGGTCATCAGATGGACAAATTTCTGCAGAAGCACGCATTTATTTCACTTGGAGTAGCTGTGAATATGCAGAACAGCTTGTTCAGCTCCTCCAGAGGCAAACAAGAGTGCCTACTTCTATTTCTGCCTCTTCTGCAAACAGCAGGGACACTGATCGTCCAAGGCCAGGTTCACACGCAAGTCACATGATTACAGCAGCACAGCCTGGTTACATGACAGCCCTCTGATACCTCGCACCCACAGCACTCCCCACCAGTCATCCCACAAAACAGAGAGAACATGTGTTTTACAACAAGGCACCTTCATCATTTGGCCGATTTCATCTACAGCACAGAGCAAAGTGCTGCTTCAATTGCCTGCTCAAACTTTTAACTTCCTACTCCCAATTTAGATTGTACCAGGTTTTACATATACGTGAACTTAAAAGGATTTATGTATGTATTTTAAGAGAAACTAATCTCTAACAGCAATAACCAAAGAGCGTAGGAAAACATCAACCTTTACACCTAGCTTTAATTCCTGAGAGCCTCCCCAGGGAAGATGCACAGGAGCAGTCGTAAATAGGTCAACCAAAAACCCCGATGGCCTACCAGCCATGCTGTAAGCCTGCCAAGTAACTCCATTAGGATACAGCAAGGGTAGGGAGATTTTTATATGGCTAATTACCTAACTCGTTGCATAAAATTGGCCTTCTAGGTTGTCACAGCCAAGATGTCAGAAAAAAATCTTTACAGTGCTCTTGTAGGTGAGTCAATTAGCAATCATAGCAGCACTTCAATGAAAAGAGATGTGTTTATTTCTGTTAAAACAGTGACTTCCTACAGAAAAACAGGCCTAACAAGTCCTCTGCTGTGCCTACCTGCATTCACATGCCTTTAAGAAGCAGACCAGGTTAACTCTCATTGCTAAACTGGTTTCTCATTACAATTTCCCTAAATACGCTAACAGCAACCTTGGCTGAACACTTTCAAGGCTTTCCACTTTTAAAGCATGGGGAAAAACGATTGTGGTGATTCAAGAACAGCCCCACTAAAATGGGACTGAGTGGCAGGTAACCCAGCACAGAGCCAACCGAGTTAAACCATCCAGAAGATAAACAAGCAGAGTGAGACAGCAACATTGGCTTTCTTGCCCGTTTTCCACCAAATCACGCACACAAGGAAGGGCAATACCTGCTTACTGTTAGGTATAACAGCAGCACACAGTTGTGCAATCTCTCTTCGGCACGGTTTACTGCAGCCTGTCAGCACGGTACTGCTATAGCTTTTAATGAGCTGGTCAAATGCGACAAGTTAAACTCAGAAGCAAGCAGGCAGGCAGCACGTTTCAACCTACCTTAAAGGAAAACCTGCCAAAAAAACCCAAACAAACAAAACGAGCGAATCGGGGCAGTGCTGTAACAGACCTTCACCCCGTGGATTCCCTGCAGAACCACGGATCACGCCCCTCCGCTCCCAAATGCATCACCGCCTGCCTCCAGCCAGGCACCGAACACACGCACTGACCTCCAGCCCAGCGCTGGACAGGCCGCTCCGTTCTCAGCCCCGCAACAGGCTCGGCAGCGGGCCCTTCCCTTTCTCGCAGGAGACCCCAGAGGGCTATCTGAAAGAGCATTAACGCTGACCTACCCCCGAAGGGATGAAGATAAGCCCCCGCCGAAGGCCGCTCCCCCGGGACCCCCTCCGTGCCCGCGCCGCGCCACTACCCGGGGCCGCGTCCCCCTGCCTCCCACACGGCGCGGCCCGCAACCTCCCGAGTCAGCGCAAGGAGGGCCCCGGGAGGTGCTAGCCCGTACACACGCCGAGGAAGAGCTGCTTACCGGCCGCCAGGAGGCCGAGGAAGGTCAGCAGCCGTCGCGCCATGGTCCTGCGCCCGCCTGCAATGCGGCGCTCGCGCCCCCGCCCCTATATCAAGGCTGCGTCTGCACACAGTGCGCATGCGCGGCGCCTCCCCCTCCCCCCCGGCACCGCTCCCGTGCCTCGCCCCCCGGCCCCGGCCTCCGCCGCCGCGCATGCTCTGTGCGCAGCGCCGCCTGACGGGGCGCGAAATGGCGGCGGACCGGTGGGAGTTGGGTATGCGTACCCAGGGCCGGGAGGGAGGTGGGGGCACTCACTGTTCTCACAGGGCCCGTAAGCCGCCTTCTCCCTCTCCGCTCAACACACAGCCCAAATAACATTAAGTCACGACCAGCAGAACCTATGTTGACTTGATCACAAAATCATAGGAACGACCTACAAGGTAGCTAGTCCAACCGTCCTCCCATCACCACTGCTACCCACTGCTACCACAAGCACTAACCCGTATCTCGCAGCTCCTCATCCAGGCGCCTCTTGAACACTGCCAGGGACGGCAACTCCACCACCTCCCTGGGCAGCCATTCCAGTGCCTGACCTCTGAGAGAAAAACTTCTTCCTTATGTCTAACCTAAACCTCCTCTGGTACAACTTGTGGCCATCTCCTCAGGTCCTATTTGTTTCCTGGGAGAAGAAGCCAAAACCCTCCTCATCACAATCTCCCATGCTTTGGAATCTCATTTCTTGCACTTACCAGGCAACTGGAGGAGCAGGCACTGCAGTGAAACTGCCTTCCACAAAGCCTGACCACCAGCCAGGACTGTACAGGTCCTTCACACAGTTCTGGCCCTTTTTCTGCCTCCCTTCATGAAGATGAGAACGTTGCACTGCATCACCTGTCCCCACCAGAACAAAATGGTCTCCTTTCACCCCACAGCACCATTCTCACCCATGCTTTGGAGAACAGAAAGCTCACTCTGCAGTTAGGATTCGTGCAAGCTCTCCCTGATCTCAGCAGACATGCTGCATCTTTTAATCAGCTCTTACAGATGTGGATCTACACACACACAGTGGTCCTGTGTTTGGTACTGACACATTCATTTCTCAAGGAACAGACTCACTGACAACACTTCAGGTTTATTTGCATTTTAAGGTTAGGAGGAAGTGGATCTTTTGTACCGATTCACTATGAAAGCCTATATCTAAATAAGAGTAAGGCACACTTCTCTTACACAGACCTTTCTCAAGTCAAAAGGCAAGTTGGGGCAGCCAAGTTGCAAGAAGACACAGAGACACAGAGCATTCCACAATCGCACCCAGAGGCCATAAGGACTATGCTTGCCCACTGCCGTGCGCAGTAGGACTGAGATCATTCTCAAACTCAAGTCAGATGGACAGGCCCAGCCAGCCAGCAGTGTTGGCCAGACTAAGCAAACAACCTTTACTCTGGTCCCAAAGCCATTTTGCTTAGACAGAGCTTAACATGCCTCTCTTATCTCTCATGTGCACACAAACTGTTGACAAGGCACCTTGTCTTTCTAAGCCAAGTCAGCTACTAGCTCAGGAGCACAAAAAAACAGCTTGGTGAGGAATATTTAGAAGTGGGGGGAGGGGGGCTCAAATAGGACTATTTGGAAAATGAGCACTGTTTCAGCAGGTACAGTAGTTTCCCATTGGGAACTGAAGGCCAGGGATGGAGGACAAAGATGGAGCTTTCTGGTGCCACTTCCAGTTTATTTGCATTATAGGCACCAGGACAGGCACTGTCAGCTTAAGTTCCCTGGGGTTTTGCCAATTCTAGATATTTGGGGACTTTTTTTTTTTTTTTTTTACATGCACGACTGCCACCTTCCTAACTGACACTATGATATATATAGCTTTCCCCATTTTAACAAATCACCTAGTAGTTTTCTCACTTAAAATGGGATTAAAGAAAATTAAATGGCACCAAGAGATCAAGCGCTGGCCATCTGCCATGGCTGATGAGGCTATTTACAAGAGGAAGCCCCAAAGATCAGGTAGTCCTATTGAGACCAGGTGTAGCTCACAGCTGTGAGGAACCAAGGCATGCAGGGAGACCTCATCCTGACAGCAGGAGCCACACTTGTGCACCATCTACCTAGCACTTTCTGAAACAGAGAGGGACCTTCTGTTGGACAGACAGCTTGTTGGGACAATGCCTACAAGATACAAGCGTTCCTTCTCACAGCTCTACAGTTTCCTTGTTCAAAAGCCTGTTCAATTCAGTGATCCAGAACTACAGCTGTTGTTTAATAATAAATAAATAAATAAAGTCGTGGACTGGTTACCCAAGAACTTGTTTTCAGCCCCACTTT
Source organism: Lagopus leucura (assembly GCF_019238085.1). Taxonomy (NCBI): domain Eukaryota; kingdom Metazoa; phylum Chordata; class Aves; order Galliformes; family Phasianidae; genus Lagopus; species Lagopus leucura. The sequence continues at coordinate 10,632,897 of NW_024962255.1, read as the reverse complement.
GAGAAGCACAGAGAAAGTGAGTAGGAAGAGCCTTGGGATGGGAAGCTGCCAGAGCAGGGACTCTCCTGCAGCAAACCCATGACTCATGCTCAGAGGCTGGCAGCCAGCAATGCTGCTCCACCAGCAACCAGTCCAACTGGGCTGGCACCAGGGCCCAGCCAGCTCCGGGAAGCCTGATGCTTGGTTATGTCAAGCCTACGGCGCACAAATTCCTCCCAGGGCCACCTCCACCTCCTCACTGTATTCCCCACTTTGCGCAAGTGGCACACACACGAGCCGTCTGTGTTTGGCAATGTCGGGAGGCCTGCCAGAGGCCCTGCAGGCTCTGCTTTTGCAGTTGCAGAGACAGCTCTGCAGGAGAAGTGCTCTCATTGCCAAAATTAAAAGAAAAAAAGAAAAAAAAGGAGGCACTTTTTGCAGCAGCGCAGCTTTTAGATCTCTTTGCATTTCCATTCCGACTGCACCAAGCTGTCAATGAGGAAGCAAAAGCAAGCCACAAATTACAGCCTTGCAGGCTTGGGAAGAGCCTTGAGCACATCTGAAGCTTGTGCCAGCTCAAGCAGCAGCAGCCTCCGCATGACTCATTGACATCTCGCTGGGTCCCGGCTCAGGATGGGCTCCCTGCAGCATGCCAGATGCTCTGCCCCTGTTCTTGCCACCAGCACAGTGCAGAGGAACAACTCCGGCACCAGCATGGTTCATTCTGCTGCTCCAAGTCCTTCACATCCCCAGCACAGCAAAAACAGCCCTGCCCCACAGAAGCAGACAGTGTTGTGCTGGATGAGTGACCTGAATCAGCCCAAGGCAGCACGCAAAGAGCCAGCAGGGCAGTGGGAGGGAGGCCTTCCAGCGTCCCTTGCACTAGCACTAACAGCCCAACCTGGACCCAGGGTGCTGCCTGAGCCCCGATGGCAGCATGGGATGAAAGCAGTAAGGACCAGCCCCTTTTGGCAGTGCTCAGCACTGCTGGCATGGCAGCCTTGCTCCTTCCCACGTTCTACAACTTAATTATCTAAAGGGGTCAGATCAAGTGCACCGGATTTTCCAAGCAAAGCAAAACAAAACCTCAAATCTCTCTGCAGAGAGTTCTCACTTTTCTGTATTTCTTTTGTCCTGCCACAAGTTTTTTATTATAGATAGAAGCTGATTTTTTCTTCAGTTTTTTCTTCAGCATTTTATGTACTACTTGGTGGGATTACTCCACCCCACTAGGGAGGGACGTATCCCAATTCACTGCACTGCTCTTTCAAACCAGGTTAGCTACAAAGAGTCAGAGGACAGCAGCCATAAATGCTTTGCCCCCCCAAGCCAGGATTTCTGACTGGTGCTCCCAGGGCCTGAGAGCACACAGTAGAAAAGCAGAAGAATTGATAATTTAGAATCGCCTTGCAAAGCCCGTGCTTCAAAGGAGATGCATACTGTGCAGATTCCCATTTCTGCTCTCATTGTGTCATCTTCCCAAGGCTGTAAGCAGTAAGAATGCAGCCAGGCAAACCTCCGCTACCAGCATGCAACTGCCTTTGAAGGGGAAACAGCTTGCTTTTTGTAAGTCGAAAGGAGAATTAAGCCCTAGGTTTGTTCTAAGTATGACTTTCTCCCCATCCCCCAAGAAATCATTAGGAATATACACATATACACCTAGGTCACCCAGGAAGAAAATAAAGGAAAAATGAAAAATGAAGTTTAAAATATATATCAGAAATCCCAAGCAAATTAAAACAAAACAAAACAAAGCAAAAAAAAACAAGGAAAAGAGGAGGGAGATTTTAGGACACCTTTATTCCCATTCGTGCTACAACAGAAGAAGCCCCAAGGGACCCCCAGAAAATACTGTCCCCTTCTCTTCCCCACCTTATCTATCAGGATTTCTAACAGATGACTCCAGCTGCTTATCAGGAACTAAAACCCTCTGCAATAAAAGGAGTGGGCTTGATGCTTTTTTAGGTTTTCAGCAATAAAAGTGAGGGATGAACAAAGGAGTGTGCTTACCTAATCCCATCGTCACTGCTCCCCTTCCCTCAGTCGTGCTGTGCTGTTGCATTGAAGCTCACCAGTTTCTGAAAGCAGCTAGCTCTTGGAAAGTGCATTTTTCCCATTAAAGAGCTGCTTTTTGAAGGTGCTTTTAATGCATCAGTTCTATTTAAAAAAAAACAAAAAACAAAAAAAACCTTTAAAAACCTTTGCTCCCCATTTCTAAGAGCTTCTCAGAAAGGATGGCATTAAAAAAAATAAGCTTTAACCTGAGTTTTCAAAGTCTAGGGGGGTGAAATAAAAGAGAAAAGCCTTGATCCTGGCTTCCACCTGCCCACAGCAGCCTTTGGGAACCAACACCTGGCTGCAGCCCCAGCATAGCCCTATGGGGCTTCCCAAAGCAGGCACCATGAGGCCAAGCTGTGATGTGGAGGGGGCACCCAGAGTGGTAGGGTTTCTCTTCCACCACATTTATCAGTGTGAAGTGGAGGGAGAGGGCAGTGTCTTCCTGTCAAAGAGCTCTCTTGCGGAGTGAGCATTGCTTCCACGTGCCTTTGTCCACAGTGATCAAACCTGAGTGTTGCTGGATGCTACAGAGCACAGCCCCACGGTAATGGGCAGCACACTGCTCATCCTCCACCACCTCTTTTACCTTCTTCTTGCCTCTGGGCTGGCTCCTGCTTGGTGCAGTGCCATTGCCTTGCTTCTGTGCTGTTGCTACCAGTCAGAAATGGGCAAAACACAGCTGCCAAAAATCAAAAAGCTTTTTATAAAGCAGAGGCCTGAGGGTTTTTTTTATTATTATTATTTGCATTCTGCTTTGCAGGTTTTCAAGGATTACTCTTAGAAGCTCCAGGGGCTTTTTTTCTGCAGTGCAGGCTGATTTGCAGCACACTGAAAATCTGCTTTGCCTTGACTCAGCTCACACAGCAGTGATTACACAGTCACGGGACTCTAGGAGCCACAGCACAAAGTGCTGTCAGCTTTGGGAGAAGAGCTGGCAGGGGACAAAAAGCCTCAGGGCCTTGTGCAAGGACTGAGCAAACATGCCCCCACCACCAGCATTATTCATGCAGCTTCCTCTGCTGTTGGAACACTTGTTTTTCCCTTCCTTCTGTACCCGCAGCAAAGTGGAAGGCACAGAAGGGAGTACGGTTTCATTTGGAGAAGAGGGCACAAACCACAAGAGTTTGGAACACAAATAATCACCCACATCTGCTGAGGCTCAGATGAGCAAATGGGATGAGCTGGCATGTGGGACAAGGAGCAGGGATGGATGGGGAGCTCTTGGAGGTTGGGACCTCAGCAAGAGGCCCAGCAATGCCACACATAGGGATATCTGTATGCCTGGGGCCAAAGGCCTTCCAGCCAGGCAGTAGCATTGAGTGACTTATACAGCAGCAGCTGACTGCTGGCACTGGGGTGGGCCTCTCGGAGGCACAAGGGGGAAGTGGGAGCCCTATGGCTGCAGCAGCCCACACTCAGAGCCAAAGGCTGCAGAGCAAGTCCATCATCCTCTACTTGTAACACAAGCAAGGTGGAGGGCTGTAATCCAACCTCCCTGGGTGTCACAGGAGAGCTCTACAGCAGCCTCCCTTCTCACTGCTCACCCCACAGCAACTGGGGCAGTGTCCGAGCATCTCTGCATAGCAGCAAGCACAGAGTAATGGAGATATGAAAGAGGGAACACAGCCCTCTTCCCTTTCCCCAGGGAAGGCAGAGGCGTAGGAACTCCCAACCCCAGGCATCGTGACACAACCACAGAACAAAAGCATGGCTGAGCCCAGACAAAAGAGAAACATGCAAATATCACTTTGGAAAGAGCAGCAAACTCCATTCCTAGCTTAGTGCATACAGCCACCTCTCACAAAGAGACCCAGGGTACATAGCACCAAAGCACTGAAAAGGAGCCCCTCAGCTCTTTGCAGCCACCCCTTAAAACCTGTCCCACAGCTGCTTGCCCTCCGGTTGTGATTGCCTGTGACAGATCTCTGTGTGCTCTGATGGGGGAGGAGAGGGGTTGGATGAGGTCCAGAGCCACCTCCAGTCCTCCCCAACAGATCTGCAAATGTGAGTTAATTAACCCTGAGAGATTTGGAAAGTTTTTTCATTAAAAATAAAAGATCATCGAGTTTGAACTGCTCCTATTTCACAGGGGAGCTCAAAGAGCACACCGCTTTTGTCCTCTTTGGTTTTCCTGATGCTGCCTGGGGTGATCAGCAGACAGCTGGCATTTGAGTAAGTTCTAACACAGATATCTCAATTTCCCCATAGCTTTCCACAGTAAGCTACATGCAGAAGGAGAGCCACATCTCCTCCTTGCATGTCCCTGTTCATAGCAGGGAAAATGGACCAGATGACCTTTAAATGTCCCTTCCAGCTTGAATGATTCTATGATTTCAGCAGCGCTTGTTGGGGTGGAACTTCTCCCCGTCCTGCCACAAAACTGGGCTGAGCTGACCTCTGGGTCCCAAACCTTTGGACAACTCTGGTGCTCTCTGTTCTATTTGCCCTGGTGCCCTTATTGTGTTCTAAATAGCGAGGATTTGGCTATCTTAAGCCAGACAAGATATCCAGGTGGAGACACTATCTCCCTGAGTGCAGAGGCTGACAGGGCCGCAGCATGACAGGGGATGTCAGAAACTGCCTTCTGCCTTCTGTAAACAGTGGCTGAGCTCAGAGAGGGATCAGCCCCCAAATCTGGCAGAAGAGCAAAGTTCTGGCAGTCACGCACCCATGAGCTCAGAGCCTTCTAAGAAATCTCAGACCTGGAGGGTTTTTCAGAAGAGGAGCAATGCGCATCAGTTAGATCAGGTTGCTGTGGGCCAGCAGCAATGCTCAGAATTAAAACACCTGAAGGGATGCTGGAGGGGCTGCCCTGCTGCCTCTGGCACTGCAGCCATGTGCATCAGGTCTGGGGACAGACTGGCCCTATGTGGACCCAATCAGATCCCGAAGCAGCTGGAAGCTCACCCAGCACAGGAAAAGCAATGCAAAATGAGGCTTCAGGCTCACATGGCTGCAAGTGACACAAAGGAGGGGAAATGGGACATATGCTGGGGTCCAATCGGTCTGGGGGTCAAGTGGTGAAATGAAAAAGAGGAGAGCTGCCATGGAGGGGCCCACACACCTGAGCTGCAGAGTCACCCTTGGGGTTTTCCTGGTGCTGAGTACTTCTATTTGCTCAATGCTCTGTGGTTCTCACTTCCTTCTTTTGGAGGGGAGAGAGTTGGACAAACCATGTTTTGGCATGCTTTCCCCTCCCTTGTCTTTGTAGGCAGCAGGGAACCTGCATTTTGCCCAGCTGAAGATGCTGGCAGATGCTGTGCTTTTGGGGTTCTGATTTTGAGCTGACAGCTGCCCACTTCCTCACAATAAAGGAATGGAAAATGCGTTATTTGGTGGTAAAAGCACGTGCCTGGCTTGGCCACCATGTTGATGACGAGCACCTGCTGTAGAAAGGCCATGGGAAGCAGGACAGGTGCAGGACCACAGCTTCCAGGGCACTGCTCACTGGGGTCGCTGCTTCAGGATCACTCTTTCTACCAGACATCCTCCCATTGTGCTGTTCTCATGGCATCAGTAGGAGCCTCTGCATGGCAGGTGATGAAAGTGTTTACAGTTATTACAAATGCAAATAAAATAAAGAGGGCTACAATGTAGCACCTTAGTTGCACCCCGGCAGTTTTAGAAAAGCAGAACCGAAAAAGGAACAGAAAATCCAGAGCCCTAGGGCCTCCTCGTTGCT
>NW_024962255.1:10298804-10627078 GCF_019238085.1 Lagopus leucura | reverse complement strand
TGGGGGGGGGAGGGATGATGAGTGGGGCTCAGAGCCGGCCCCAGCCTCCCATCCAAATTACGTCCACTAGGATCGAGCACATCCGCTGGGGGGAGCCAAAAACAGGGAGATCGGCTGCAAATCGCCCTGGGGAGCTCCGATTGTGGCGTTTGCTGGGCTTGCAGGAGGCGGATACAGGGCAGGAGGCGGCCCAAGCGGCCAGCAGCAGTGTTCTCTGGGGTCGCCTGCTGGTGGCCCTTAGGCACCTCGTCATTACCCTCCGTTGCGTGAGGCTCTGGGTGCCGCTGTTTCACCGTGACTGCTGCATCAGCCACAGCATGCTTCAGGCAGCAAGCTGGTAAAGATGGCATGCCAGCACCTGAGGTGCGCATGTGGTTGGAAAACCGGGCTCCTGCTTGGCTCTAGCACTGGCTGCTTGTCACTCAGAGGGTGCCGACACACTGGAACAGGTTGTCCAAGGGGTTGTGGATGCCCCATCCCTGGATGCATTCGAGGCCAGGCTGGATGTGGCTCTGGGCAGCCTGGTTTGGTGGTTGGTGACCCGGCACATAGCAGGGGGTTGAAACTAGATGATCTTTGAGGTCCTTTTCAACCAAGGGGTTGAAATTGATTCTGTGAAACAAATCGAGAATGAACCTTTGGAGCTAAGACTGGAGGAAGCCTTCCCAGTCCTACAGCCATGTCCTCCTGGAAAACGAACCCCTAAAGCACCCTGAGGGATGCATGGAAGGGAATGGAGTCCCCACTCCGCAGCACTGCGGCTGCCAGATGGCACCAGGCAGCGCATGGGGATGTGAGGACAGAGTTTGGCAGCTCCCAGTCCGTGGGTGAATATCAAGACAAACTCTGCACTGCTTTCACAGATAGAAGGCCGGGCCGGGCTTCCTTACAGCTTCCTTACAGCTGGGCGTGGTCCCCAGCACAGATATGGGGTAGAAAACGGGCAGGGAGTGCAGTATGAAGCATTTTCACCACTTGCCCAAACGCAACACTGGAACAGTAAGCGAGGAGCTGAAAATGCCCAAAAAAGTTCCCGGGAAGGGGAAAGTAGTGGCTGGGGTCAGCGGGTAGAGGCTGAGCCGGGCTGCTCACAAGCTGCTCCACCCGCCGGGCGCTGCCATCGGTGCACACAGCGGTGCGTGTACCTCGCACAGGTTGGTGCATGCACCGTCCTGCTGGGAGCGCGGTGCTGGCACTCCGGGCGCAGGGCAGGGCGCTCCACGGTAACTTCGTTAATGGGGACCTGCTAACGAGCGGCACGCCGGCGCCAGCAAGTGTGTTTCTGCCTGATGCCTGGAAGAGCTGTGTCAGGAATGCGAACGGGGCTGAGACGCTGTATGGGGACTATTTTTTTCTTCTCTTTCTGCCTGCAGAGCCAGACGTCCTTCGTTGCTCGTAGTGGGACGCACAGATTTCTGCATATGAATTCTGCCCCGGGTGCTGCGGGGCTCGGGGCTCGGAGCAGCCGGCGACGGAGGAGCGGGCCGGGCACCGAGAGAAACTTTTCCCGACGGGGTGAGGGATGCAGCCGGCAGGATGCCCCCAGCCGGCCCCGCCCCGGCCCAGCTCCCCCCGCCGGCACCCCGGGAGGAAGGAAGGAAGGAAGGAGGGAGGGAAAGAGGCAGGGAAAAGGGAGGGAGGGAGATGACAGCGCCGTGAAGAAAAGCAGGGCCCCCGCCGCCCGCCCCGCCGCACCGCACGACCGGGCCCTCGCGGGTAGGTACGGGCGGGGGGCGCGGGGCCGGCGGGGGGCGGCGGGGCCGGGGCTCTCTGCGCCGGCGGGAGGGGCCGGGGGGCTCCGCGTTCCGCTCCCCTCTCGCCCCCTTCCCCCGGCCCCTCGGCGAGCGGCTGCCGGGCTCCTTTGTGCCGCCTCCGACCGCGCCTTTGTCTGCGAAGGGGGAGCTCTCGCCGCTCTCCCCGCCGGGACCGGCAACCCCCGGAGCCCCCGAGTCTCCTGGGGAGCAGACGGCGGGGTCGGGACGAGCCGCGCCGCAGCCTCGGTTCGGTGCGGAGAGCAAAGGGGACGGGGGGGTACGGAGAGTTTCTCCCAGAGTTGCATCAGCCGTCCTCCCGAAGGAAGGCGAAGTTGTCTTCGGCCTCTCCTCTCCGACCGCGGGAGCACCGGGATGGGGCCGGGAAAGGCCGCAGCGCCCGCGAGAGTTCTGCGGAGGCTCCGGGCAGCATCGCGCCCCGACACCGCCCCGAGCTGCCGGAGTGCGGCGGGGTCCCACTGCCGGGAGTCGCGGCCCGGAGCCCGCCGCGAGACCGCAGGGATGGAAATCCGCGTTTTCCCCGTGCGCTGCACCGCGTCAGTACGGAGCTCTCTCCCAGCGCTGCGCCTCAGGGACGCGGGCACGCTGCGTCTCACCCCGGAGAAAGGGCTCATTGAGGCTGAGGCACAGGGACGGGCTTTGTGCAGCTGGAGCGCACTGAGCCGCCGCTCTCCTCCCTCCCGTGCCATTCCCAGAGCCCACCTGGGCGCCTCCCGTCTCGACCTCGGAGCCAGCCCGCAACATGCCCGGCGGGCTCCGCAAGCGGTGTCGGCAGCGATTAGCGCTGAGTTTGTTCCCAGTTTGGGTCCCAGCACGTGGCCGCCCGCCGCTGCCCCAGCCACAACCCCTCGGGCAGCCTCCGGCTCCGAAAGCCCCATTGCGGGGCTGGGGCAGCCCCTGCCAGTGCCTCCTGCCAGCCCAGCAGCAGTCACCTGGAAGCCGGACTGATGGCCCCGACACCGCCCAGCCCGCATCCCCTGCTCAGGGCTGGGCGCCGGCTCCCATTTGGCCGCGGTTTGGGGCTATTCTGGGCAACTTTATAAACAGCGTAGGAGGTGACTGTTTTTTCATTTCTTCCCGCCCCCCCCCCCCCCCCACCCTTTTTTTTTTTTAACTTGAATACGTTGATTCTGTGCAAAAAATAGCGGAGGAAACAGCCAGTGGCCGAAGCGAGCTGTGCCGTCTCCAGCGTCCCCATCCCACCGCCCGGCTCCGGGGCGCTGCTAGGCGGAGGCAGTCGGGGTAACGACGTGTTTCCCGTCGCGGGGAAGAAAAGCGTTCGGTAATACGGAGGGAGCTGACGTGTGAGTCTTCCCCCAGGTTGTAGACAAAGAGCAACGGCGATCGGCGCTCGCGCCCTCCCTTTGTTCTGCCCCTGGGTTCAGCCGGGCTGTCCCCCATTAACCCGGTGGGGAGGGGGAGGCGAGGACTGCGAGCAGACGGTTTGCTCGAGGAGCTCGCCCGCCGCCCGTTGAGTCACTTGGAGGAAAATGTGACTTCACCGCGCACACCTCCGGCAGCGACGGGCAACAGCGGGAGCGGGACTCGGGAACGGGACCCGGCAGCTCCCTGTGGCCGCCTGCTCCCATTCCAGCCCCAGCGGTGCTGAGAAGCGCGGGGGCACAGAGCCCCTCTGTTCCCTTCACAAAGAGCCGCCTGTGCCTCTCCCCGGCCGTGCTGTGCGCTCCCAGAGAGGAAGATGCCGAGCGGGGCACCACGCTGCTCCCAGCCTTGTCCCCGCTGGTTTCTAGCCCTCAGACCCCGAGATGTGCAGGGAGTGGGGAGCTCTTTGCACCCCGAGTTCTGCAGGGTTCAGGGATCCAGTACTCAGCTGCCTGTGTATTTAATGAATCACATCCGCCCCAGGGCTTGGAATCAGGGTTTTGCTGGAATCCGTTCCCCGTACAGCCCCTGGTCTGGGCATCATTTGTGGTTTGTCTGCTGCAGGCACTGAAAGGGGGAAATACCGACTTGGCTGCACCCAGGATGCTGGCAGCGGCAGCGCTGACCCTTGGAGCCACTTTTCCTGCACTGGTGATGGCAGAGCAGAGCCCAAATCCCTTCCCCTGGCAGCCGTCACCGCCAGCAAGTGCAAAGCCACAACGGCCCCACATGAGAAAATGGTGGCACTGAGCATGTGGGGCAGAGAGCACAATGCGCGCAGGGGATCACGTGGGCCTTCAGACAGTTCCTGGAACCCCATCAGGTTTCCTTTTTGTACCTAGAGGAAGGCGGAAGCCGCGCACCCCATCACACTGACAGGAAGCTCCTGAAGCCCCATTGAGCAGCCCTGCTGCTGAAGGCCCTGCCCAGGGGGGCTGATAGGGGTTTCTGGCTGGGCGCAGCAGGCAGCTGGCGGGGATTGGGTTTCGATGCTGGAGGAGGAGGTGTGGGAAGGGGTCTCCCATGGTGGATTTATTTTGGGAGCCGGGAAAGTGGTGCTGTCAGCAGCTGCTGGGTGCCAGGTGGGAACTGTACAGAGACACTCTGCTCCTGTGTTCTTATGGTGCTGGGAGTTCTCAAGCTCATGGTTGTCCAGCAGAAGGGAATCACTCCAGAACCTTTGCATGAGCTCTCTGGATGTTGGGAGCTGTGCTGGAAGGCACCCACATATCTCTCCTTGTCCCCACAGGCCAGAGCCACCTGGGAAGAAATGCTGCAGGACAGCAGGTGCCCAGCAGATAGCCCAGAGCATCAGGTGCCTGCCTGAGGGATCCTCTAAGGAAAGCGTGGACATGCAGAGGATACAAAAGCTGTAGCTCCCTCACTCACCATCCAAATGGAGAGGAGATCGGCTTTGCCCCAGGATTTTCGGGAGGTGCTGCACTGCCTGAAGATGAGGAGCAAGTATGCTGTGCTGCTGGTGTTCGTGGTGGGGCTGGTCATCATCGAGAAGGAAAACAACTTCATCTCCAGGTAGGGAACAGGGGAATACTGCATGTCCTCTGCTTTGAGCCACCTGCCTGCCCCATGTGGTGATAATGCCAGGTCCTGCAGGGAAAGGATGCAAGGGGGTCCCCGAAACTTATACAGGGGGATACAGAGGGATGGAGGAATCTGGGGACACAGAGATCATGGAATCACAGAATTGTCAGAGTTGCAAGGGACCCTTAGAGGCCAACTGGTCCAACTCCCCTGCAATGAACAGGGACACCTGCTCCATTAGGAGCTCAGCACCGTCCAGCCTGACCTTGGGTGTCTGCAGAGCTGGGGCACCACAACCTCTCTGGGCAGCCTGTGCCAGTACCTCACTGCCCTTATTGTGAAGGAGGGACATGGGGATACAGAGGGATGGAGGGACACAGAGGGACGTGGGCTCAGCCCTGTTTTGCCTTGCTGTCCTGCAGAGTGTCAGACAAGCTGAAGCAGTCCCCGCAAGTGCTGCCAGAGGCCAATGAGACGGAGACCAGCCCGGTGCCAGCTGAGAATGGGTCTCTGGCCTCATTGCGGCAGCTGGACACAGCCTTCTCACAGCTGAGGACGCGGCTGCGCAACGTCACCTTGCAGCTGGCCGGGGAGCTGGGCATGGCAGCCCCAGGGCCGCGGCGGCACGTCCTGCTGATGGCCACCACGCGCACCGGCTCCTCCTTCGTTGGGGAGTTCTTCAACCAGCAGGGCAACATCTTCTACCTCTTTGAGCCCCTGTGGCACATTGAGAGGACGGTCACTTTTGAGCCAGGGGGGGCCAACGCGGTGGGCTCGGCCCTGGTGTACCGGGATGTGCTGCAGCAGCTCCTCCTCTGTGACCTCTACATCCTGGAGAGCTTCATCTCGCCGGCGCCCGAGGAGCACCTTACGGCCGCCCTGTTCCGGAGGGGCTCCAGCCGCTCGCTCTGTGAGGAGCCCGTCTGCACGCCCGGCCTCAAGAAGGTCTTTGAGAAGTACCACTGCAAGAACCGCCGCTGCGGGCCCCTCAACGTCACGCTGGCAGCCGAGGCGTGCCGGCGCAAGCAGCACGTGGCCTTGAAGACGGTGCGTATCCGGCAGCTGGAGTTCCTGCAGCCGTTGGCTGAGGACCCACGGCTGGACCTGCGTGTCATCCAGCTGGTGCGGGATCCGCGTGCCGTGCTGGCGTCGCGCATGGTGGCCTTCTCGGGCAAGTACGAGAGCTGGAAGAAGTGGGCGGCCGAGGGGGAGGCCCCGCTGCAGGAGGACGAGGTGCAGCGGTTGCGGGGCAACTGTGAGAGCATCCGGCTGTCGGCCGAGCTGGGGCTGCGGCAGCCGCGCTGGCTGCGAGGCCGTTACATGCTGGTGCGCTACGAGGACGTGGCGCGGGCGCCGCTGCGCAAGGCGCTGGAGATGTACCGCTTCGCCGGCATCCACCCCACGCCACAGGTGGAGGAGTGGATCCGTGCCAACACGCAGGCGCCACAGGACGGCAACGGCATTTACTCCACGCAGAAGAATTCCTCGGAGCAGTTTGAGAAGTGGCGGTTCAGCATCCCCTTCAAGCTGGCGCAGGTGGTGCAGGACGCCTGCGAGCCGGCCATGCGGCTCTTTGGCTACAAGCTGGCCAGTAGCGCCCAGGAGCTGACCAACCGCTCGCTCAGCCTGCTGGAGGAGGGGCCCCCCACACGGGTCACGTAGTGCGGCTCTGCTGCCCCCATACGCCCGGCCGGCCCGGGGTCACCCTGTGCCGTGGACTAGGAACCGGGGCGTCCTCACAATAGCGATGGGTTCTTGGGAAGGGCCATCAGGAGATGGCACAGGGATGCTGCAGCGGAGGGGTGAAGCTGTTCAGTTCCTCTCCCGATGGAAGGATGAGACCCTGAGATTGAAAACCCAAGCACCATGGGTGCCCAGAGCTCTTAGCACAACCTGATTTGTGCTCCAGCTCCAATGGTGCCTTCTGTTTTCTGCAGAGGGCCATTGAGCAAAGGACAGGAGAACCGGAGTTTGCAGGCAGGAATCCATAGCCCCAGCCAGGGGACAGTTCTCTGGGAGTGTTCTGCAACCTGGAGGTTTTCCAATGCCACCAAACACAATGAGCACTCCTGGGTGGACTTCAGCACGAGAAGCAATGTTGCTGCCCCATGGGCATGTGACTCTCTGCCTTTTCCAAGGGTGTGCACCGAGTGCCAGCAGCATGGTGTGCCAGCATCAGCAGGGACTTGGACCTCAAAGGCCTTACTGGTTTAGTGCCTTGGTACCAGCACAGACTGAGAGCTGCCTGCAGCAGGACGAGGCGGCCCCTCAGTTTGTGCTCTGCAGTGCTGATTGTTAGGTGGGGAGAGTACTTTTGATTTATTTTCTGCATTTTTCTCTGTGTACCAGGGTTGCAGGGCAAATTTATTTATTTATTATGTTTAAAAATTGAAGGGGGGGTAGGGTGGGGAAGGTACATCAGGGGTCAGAGCTAAGCCCAAAAATCAGAGCAGCACAAAGTGCTGCAGAGACCTACAGAGGAGGTGATGGGAGTACAGCCCACAGGAGGCCTCTCGGGACGGGATGATTTACGGATGCAGCTCCTGGGACACCTGGCTGCAGTGAGGCAGCAATGGGGACACTGTGGTAAACTCACACAGGGCAAGGGTGCTCTCCAGATCCCATGACTTGCCCCAGAGCGACCGAACCTCGTCACCTGGTGGGAGCTTGTTCACTTGACTTCATTAGAAATGGGCAAAAAAGCAATACAAAGGAGCAGAGTCCAAAACATCTGTCTTGTTGGTGTTCGTCTCCCCCAGTCCCAGAGCCCACAAAAGGACTGAGGCATTTGCCATTGAGCACGGATACAAGCTGCTCAGGTTTTTTGAGCAAAGAGCAATTTGATGGAAGTTGGTGTTTCAGACATTCTGCAGAGCACGTGGCTTAGTGTGGCCATGGTGTCTTCGAAGTGCTCAGCAAAGGGACCAGCCCTCGTTCCAAGCAGCACTCGGCCACTGTCAAGTCCTCCTAATTCCATCAGTGCCAGCATCACTCTTTTCCACAGGGCTAATTGCCCTTATATTGCCCCAGAGGAAGTCAACCCAAGGCCGGTTAGGGAGCAAACCCCACATGGGCAAGAGGGGGGGAGCCAGCAGCAGGGAGCCACTGGTGGTCAAGGGCAGGATGGGGACCTGGGTAGCAGCAACCCTGATGTCAGCAATACAGGCACACTGTGAACACAACCCCTACGCCATAAAGCTGACTCTGAGCCATCCCTCCCTGCTCAGCAAGGGCTGCACACCCCACGGGGAAAGCAAGGGGCTCCGCTGTCCCCACACCGCTTGGCATGGCCACCCATAGCTCAGCCCCACCACCAGCACCATTAGACAAAAGCAAAAATAAATCAGTGAAAATCAGCAGCTGGGACCGCCCAGCCTCCAGCAGCAAGCTGCAGCTCAGCTAGCTCACAAAGCCACGTTTTCGACCCAGAGCAGAGAACAGAGGTGGCATTGAGCAGCGCAGAGCAGCCGATGGGGAGCAGCCATGCCATTGCCTCAGCAGCCATCCTCCTGCAGCAGCAGGGTTTGCCTTTCTCCCATTGCTTTGCTTGCATCTGGCCTCAATATGCAACAGGGCCAGGGCACAGGATACTGCCTGGCTTGGGAAAGGGTGCAGAAGCAGGGATTTTTACATGCAGTGCGTGCATTTAGCTGGGTTGGTCTCCTCTCTCACCCCACACACACAAAGCTCCCGGCACGAGGAGCATCCTGGCTTCCCCAGTGAATGGTGTTTTGTTTGGGAGCTTCCTGCTGGGAAGGCGGAGTGGTGCTGGGATCGGAGGCAGATCCCACAGCTGCACGCCGGGATGGGAGCGGTGCGTGGTGCCACTGAGCTGTTGGCACGGCAAGGACACTGCCACGGCACAAAGCAAGGGGAATGCAAACAAGCAGCCCCTTTTGTGGGTGGTTGGAAGCACACAGAGGAGTAGGGGCTGGAGGAGCAGAGCTTTAAGCTCCCAGGAGCAAACAGCAGAGGAAGGCTATTTAGGCTCCAACAAGGTCCTTTCTGTGCTCGCCTCCACATAAGGGTACCCGTTGCTTTCGTGAAGCAAATAAACAGTTTAAATGAAACGCAATGCAAGGCAAAGGCATCTCTGACTGACAGACCCAGAAACGGTTTCAGAAGAGCCCAGTGTCCTCAGCCCCTTCCTACTGTACACAGAGAAGGCAGACAGGTGGGAAAACTGAGGGATACACAGGGCAGGACCGGGCGAGCCATGCTGATGTAGGGCAGGGAGCAGATCCAGCCCCTGTCACCTGCAGCATGGCACTGCCTGGCTCCAGACTGCCCCTTCCAGCTGAGCAGCAGCATTTCTTCCTGGACGCTCTCCAGCTTCCACTCAAAAATGTCATAGGACATAAAGAAAACGTGCCCCCAACCCATGCGGATTTTCACAACGACTAATTGCTCTCATTAAACACATGTAACCATGACACCCGCATGGAATTTGCACTGTGTGGTGCCAGGCACATTGGGACAGACACGTGGGTACTCCGAGGCTAAAGCAGTAAGCAGGACCTCGCTCTGGGCCTTCCCCACATCAGGAAGGGCAGAGGTTTGGGAGAAAAGGTGTGCATTTTCAGCAAGAAGCACCTAATGGTAAGGGGGCTGGGGGCTGCAGACGTGGACATTCAGCATTAAATGACAGCCTTGTGTTCTGTTGTGTTTTTTTTTTAAGAGGCTGCATGCCTGACCAGACCGCACTTCTTGGTCTGCATCCCATATTTATTCTGTAATTACACCTTCAGACAAAGGCTGTCTGTCTGCGAGACTGATTTTTTTTAAGGACTTGGTTTTATTTTATGTTGTGCTTTCACTGCAGTGAAATCCTGGGATGGGGGGAAGGGGTGAAACTCATAACCTGCAGGAGCAAGGCCTTGCCAGGGATGTCCCAGATGGACAAAGCTGACCGAGCTGCTGTTTGCACCTGCCTTCATCAGATCACAATCAGTGCTGAGTTCCCACCAAATGGCATTGCTGTGAAAAGGGGTGGTGAAGAAAGAAGTACAGCACGTGAAAACCAAAGGCAGTCACTGGGGCTTTTGGAGCAGTGTTTCCCCCAAGGGACAGGAGAGCCCGTGCCCCACACCCCCAAAGTGCTCACACCTCAGGTGAGCCCAGGTACTCACATCTGGAGTGGGGGGCTTTGCTCTCTGTAAGTACAAGTGGCTGTGCTGTCCCACCTGACCAGCACAAGGTGCCCATGGTGCTGAGGGCAGTGGTTGATGGGAAGTGGTGGACCTCTTCAGCTGAGGACACTGAGGTTGGTTGGAGACAGAATAAACAAAACAGGGCCTTGTTGATTCTTGTTAAAAGCAAATTTTACTTACAAGGTAAAAAAACAGCCGCTGTTGATATTTAAGAGCAGACAGAAACAGGTCTGAACTGGTTTTTCCAGGCAATTCTTTGCCCTGGGTTAACCTGATCCCACCCCAAGCTGCAGCAGAGACCCTCACAGTTTGATAACATTTATCATTAAGTCCAGAATTAGCTGTTTGCTCTCTGTATTTGCAAGGGATGTATTTCCCCACACACTGAGTCAAAGAATCACAGTCACTGAGGTTGGAAAAGCCCTCTCAGCTCACCCAGCCCACCCCCACTGCCAACATCCCTCAGAGCCACATCCCCATGGCTCTGCAGTACCTCCAGGGATGGTGACTCCCCCACCTCTCTGGACAACCTGTGCCACTGTCACACCCTTATTGTAAAACACCTCTTCCTTATATCCACTGTAAATCTCCTCTGTTTTGGTTTGAAATCATTTCCCCTTGTCCTATCACAGCAAACCCCACAAAGAGTCTGTCCTCTTCTTTCTTACAGCCCCTTTCGATACTGACAGGCTGCTATGAGCCTTCTCTTCTCCAGGCTGCACAGCCCCAGCCTGTCCTTGCAGGGAGGTCTTTCATCCCTTGGATCAGGTTTGTGGCCCTCCTCTGGATGCACTCCAACAGTTCCGTGTCTCTCCTGTACTGAGGACTCCCCATCTGGACACAGTGCTCCAGGTGACGTCTCCCAGCACAGAGCAGAGGCAGATCCTTGCACGTCTCATCCCCTGTGCCATGACAGAGAACCTGAAGCTAACTCACTGGTCCCATTGCATCTTCAAGGTAGACAAGGGCATCAGACAGACAGATGTGATGAGCTCCAGAGCCTGAAGGAGCAGGGCAGGCCAAGAGCTGCCATCAGCCTCCACGGGTGCCTTCGTCATATTGGCCTGCTGGCAGAAGACAAAGCCCTCTCTGACACTGGTTGACTCTTCCTGCAGTTGCCTGCTTGCAGACAGCCAGATAAACACCATCAAACAACGTTAGCCAATGCTAAGCACACACCTGCGCGCAGAGAACTCCGTCCAACCACACTCTGTTGAGCATTCGGAGGTTTTTCCCATTTGCCTGAGGTTGGACACGAGGTTCCTGAAGCGTTCACAAAGACTCCTTTTACCGCTGCAGTTTGCTTTGGGTCCTGTTTGCACCGCTGGCGTTGTCTTGTTGGTGCATCTCCAGCTCACCGGCTCCAATGGTTTCCCTTTCTTATGAAAGATGGCTTTGATCTTCTGGCGTAACATGGGGCTCACCTGATCTCCCCCCTTGCCTGGGAGCAGAAATAGCACCTGAGCACGGAGAGCTGTCCCTTCCACTGGCTCTGTCTTGATTTGAAGGCAAGAAGAGGAAAAAGCGCTCTGGTAGCAATGCCCAGGGGCATTTCGCTTTGCCTCCGAGGCGGGTTTAAGATATTTGCTTTAAGACTAGCAGAGTTCAGCCTGCACTGCCCCGCGGCCGGGCCGCCTGCACCCTCTGGCGGCCGCAGCGCTCGCAGCATATCGCAGCATCCCCGCAGTGAGCCCGCACGGTGCTGCTCCATCCCTGCATGTGAACAGGGTCGGGATTTTCTGCCCCTGGCTTACCTGGGGCCCGCAGCCCGAGCCGGCTGGCGGACACATCGCTCAGCTCAGGGGCCGCCTCGCCCCGTTAGTCCTGAAAAGTTGCAATTCCTCCATCCCTCCCCCACCCGTGGGGTTTGAAGGGACAGGTCAGGAGGAGGATTGAAGGGCAGAGGCAGCCTCCAAGCCAGCCTGCGACACGTGGGGCAACTCCGCCGGCTCACAGCACTGTAGTGTGTGCGGCAGATACATTGACTCGGCTATATTTATCTGAAATGCCGCAGGAGTCCAAAGTCTTCGGGGCAGCTTCTGTCCCTCAGAGCATCAGGGTCTGGATGTCCTTTTGTTTGCAACCCCTCCTGCCTTCCCGCTGTCTCCAGCACGGCGATGTTGGGCTCGTCCTTCCGAGCCCCTCTCTTACTCCCCATCCTTTCTGTGTGCAGGAGCGCTCGCTGGATGCAGGGAGCGAACCGTCCGGCGGGCATCACCCAGCCGCCCCGCCCGCGGGTTTCCCAACTAGCCAGCCATCCTAAAAGGGGCACTGAAACGACATCCATTTAATCAGCATTCACAGCTGACAAAGGACAAGGCAAACGCAGACAGCACCCGCTCTTCATCAACTTGCGGAAGCAAAACAAAAGCCTCTTTTTGGCTCCTGCCCCGTGTCGGAGGAGAGCTCGGCTCTGCTCAGCACGGCTCGGCCCCGCGCGGCCCGCCCATCGCACGCAGCGCTGAGTCACGGGGCGGGCAGAGGCAGCGCCGCTCCTCTCGCCCGTCCCCAAAGCTCGGCACCCGGCGGTCTCGGCCGCCTGAAGGCCCACGCAACCTCCTGTGCCTCTCATCCCGGCCGAGCCCCGCCGGCTGCCATGGGCTCCAAGCTGTCCGTGGACGACTCCGTGCGCGTCGTCATCGTCGGCGGCGGCTTTGGTGGCATCGCGGCCGCCAGCCAGCTCAAGTCCTGGGCCGTCCCCTTCGTGCTGGTGGACATGAGAGATGCTTTCCACCACAACGTCGCTGCCTTCCGGGCTTCCGTGGAGAGCGGTAAGCCGAGCGATGCGTCTGCGTGTCCCCCACTGCGGCAGCTCAGTGCGAGGGGAGGAGGCGCACAGTGCCTGCTGCCCCCGTCCGATGAAAATGTGATGACTCGGTTCTGGGAAAACCCACGGGCTGCAGGGGAAGAAAGTAATAACTACTTGGACGGCCCTTTTTATTCTTTTTTTTCTTTGAGTTGAGAAGTTGGCTAAGCTGAAACGCACAGTAAGTGGAAGGGCAGCAGATGGCATGGCTTTCTGCGTGTGGCATGCTGAGTAGTTCAGCCCTGAGGCTGTATGTGACAAAATTCTGTCAGTCATCCACTCGGCCTCATCTAGGGAGGATTGGGTAACCCCCCTAGTCCAGGATTTAGGGGGGGGAACGTAGCATTCGAGGCTGGGAATGAGCATCAAAGTGATGTCAAAATCTTATCCAAACAGAAAAAATCCTGCCAGCCTGCCTGAAAGGCCTTGGAGCACTTGCTGGCAAATCAGTAAGAGACTGTATACAGGGGGCAGACATAAAACAGTGTAGCTGGGGTTGTCACTTGATTTCGCAGGAGCTGACTTTATCACCAGCTCCAAGGGAAAGGCCCTGGAATTCAGGGCAGAGAGCACAGAGGAGGGGCCCAGCCCACACTCCCAGCTGCATACGGTGCTTTCAGGAAGGTCCTCTTGAGGGAAGAAGGGAAGAGGGTCTGTTAACTTCCATGGAAGGAGATCTTTTCTCTATTCCCTCCTCTTACCACAGGATTCGCCAGGAAGACTTTCATCTCCTACACCGTCACTTTTGGCGACAGCTTCCGTCAAGGCAGGGTGGTGGGCATAGACCCCGAGAGGCAGCAGGTCCTGCTCAGCGATGGCGAGGTGGGTGATGCCGTGCCTTGTCAGGGTAGCTTGGCTGACTTACCTGGAAGTCAGTCTGGGCGCCGTATCTCCTACAGTTTAGGTCAGCCAAGCACATCAACCTGCTCCACCCAGCACCCCAGGCTCAGAGCTCACACGTACAGCGGGTCCTGTTCTGATGTAAGCCTCACTTTGGCTGAAATATCTGATCCCAAACGAGCCCCGGTGCGGGCCCTTTGGGCAGGCACTGAGCAATGAAACCAGTGGCCTCCTATGGAGAACTGCCAAAGAGAAAAGCAGGCTCCCAGTCATCTCTTCTAAAACCTAAAAGCTGTGTCTGCTAATAGCATGGCATTTAATCATCCTTGTCAAGCCTGGAAACAGACCATCTTCCCCTTCTTGCATGGAACAGCAGTATCACCTCTACCCAAGATCAGTGACCTAGAGTTGTGCTGAATTACAGGTGTGCTGTAAGCACTCCATCCCATCTAGTACTGAGATAAGCTTTTATTCTCAGGGTTGGATTTGGAGCTCAGATAACCCTGGAGCTCAGATCCTTATCTAACCACAGGAGGAAAAAAAAAAAGGCAAATATTGGCAACAGCTCTGGGAACTCTTTTCAGCCAAAGCATCTCACCTCTGTTCAGAAGGGAGTGAAGGAGGGAAGTCAGCATGCACTTGTGCCCGTCTGGACTCTGAGTTCAGCACTTCAGCTGTGGTGGCAACCTCTACTGGCACAGCAATTGCCTTATTTCCTGTAAGCTTCTAGTAGATTCTTCACAGCACTGGGCTCATCGGAAGATCAGCGTGCCTCTCAGACCCTGAGGAAGGCAGTTACGTGGCTTCAGCTGGATCAGATCTCTTCTTAAACCCACTTTCTGACAGTGGCAAATATTTTCCTATTTATCAGTGGAGGCTGGTGGAGATGGAATGAGTAAATAGTACCTAGGAGGCAACAACTGTGTTTTAGGCTCTCATTTTACAAGGTCTAACATCTTGTCCAACCCTGCGCCCCCTCAGGAGCTTCACTACTCCCACCTTATTCTTGCAACTGGCAGTGATGGACCATTCCCTGGGAAGTTCAACAAGGTCATTGACATGGAAAGCGCCATCCAGACCTACGAAGACATGGTTAAGGAGGTGAGGGACCGATTTTCTTAGGAAGCACTGCTTGCCTTAGTTGAGCTCGAGTAACATCAGTTTCTTCTTTATTTCAAGATTGAGAAATCTGAGCGCATCGTGGTAGTGGGAGGTGGTGCTGCTGGTGTCGAGATGGCTGCAGAGATCAAAACAGAGTACCCAGCCAAAGAGGTAGGAACATATTAGTTACATTTCACTTGTCTCTGAAGCTGTTCTTCTTCCGTGGTCCTGCTGGAGGTATTGGAGATCATTGCAAGGCAGGAGGTTCCAGACAATGCCTTCTCTTTTAAGAGCACCCAGTACGTGCAACTGTTGGCACTAAATGCCCTTCACTAAGCTCAGTCTCCCTGGGCATTAGGCAGTGTGGAAGGAAGCTGTCCATTGCTGCTCCCACATGCAGGGTGTCCCATACCATTCACATTTGCCCATTTGCTGTTTTGTCGCCAACAGGTCACCCTCATTCACTCAAAAATTGCACTAGCTGATGTAGAGCTGCTACAAAGCGTCCGTCAGGAGGTGAAAGAGATTCTCCTCAGGAAAGGAGTTCGCCTCCTATTAAGTATGTACTTAACAATGCCTTTGAAGACCTAGACTCTGACACCCTCCAAGCTGCTCTTCCTTTGGCCACAGCACCTCTTTTTGATGACCTATTGCCCATTTAATTTTCTGGGGACTAAGCATGGCTCCCTTGAATTCCTGTTTCTCTACAAACATCTGGGCGAGCTGGAAACAGCAGCTGAGTAAAGGTCTGTTACCCAGGGCTCTCTGTCACAACAGGTGAGAAGGTCAGCAACGTGGAAAATCTCACAATGAACCAGTTCCAGAAGGACATGGTAGTAAGGACAGAAAAGGGCACAGAGGTTGTTGCTGATATGGTGGTCCTGTGCACTGGGATAAAGATTAACTCTTCAGCATATGCCACTGCATTTGGTAAGTGAAAAGCTGCTGCACAGAGGGAAGCATAGCAGGTCCTCAGTGTCTTCCTGCTCGAGTTTTTCATGACATAGCAAATGCCCTAACATCATGTTAAATACTTAGCTGTGAAATGTGACCGTCAGAAACTTACAGATGACAAGGCCCCCAGTCTTCTCCAGCTCCTTTTGCTAATACCTCCAAGCGCCCTCGTCCAGCACCAGGTAGATTACACCTCATAGTCATTGGTAATTCCTGCTGCCAAGGGCAGGATATCATACTTGCTTGACCCTCCCTCGAGTCATGTATGCTAGCTGCTAATCATGCCATGTTTCCACCGAAATACCAAGGAATAACTCACTCATCAGAATGTTAACAATTACCTATTACAAGACAGAAAGCATCTCTTGCCTCACACGTAGAAAAAAAGAGTGAAAATCTTAACGCTTCGCTTTGTGTCATTGACACATCGATAACAACGGCATTTCGGGGTCTGAGGCCACAGCACACAGCACCAAACTCTTTCTCAAAACTTACTGTTTTGCCAAACAGGAGACAAAGTGGCGAGTAACGGAGCTTTGAACGTTAACAAGCACCTCCAGGTGGAAGGCTATGACAACATCTATGCCATTGGGGACTGTGCAAACCTGAAAGAACCAAAGATGGCATACCACGCTGGGCTGCATGCCGACATTGTAGTGTCAAATATCATCAACAGCTTGACACACAAGCCGCTTAAAGCCTACCAACCAGGTAACATCATCTTAGTGCTTGGCTTTAGCTGTTGAGCTGCTTTTCTGCAGGGAACGGATGTTTTAAAACTTGTCTGGGATACTAATTGAGGTGAAGGAACCCACAGCTGGGGTTGGCTATATAGGTTTATAGCTCAGGCTTCACCTTTGTTCTTGCTGAAGACACTGTAGAAGTTGATTACCTGTGTCAATCTGCATATGCAACATCTCCTTTCTTCACTGCTGTCTTCCTGATAAATATACTGGTAGGTTTCAGCCATTCATCAACCTTTAAGTTGCTTAC
This sequence comes from Lagopus leucura, assembly GCF_019238085.1. Lineage (NCBI taxonomy): Eukaryota > Metazoa > Chordata > Aves > Galliformes > Phasianidae > Lagopus > Lagopus leucura. The sequence goes on along the minus strand of NW_024962255.1, from coordinate 10,610,537 downwards.
CATCCAATTAAATCCTAAGAACAAGGAGAGGACTTGACTTTCCCCTCCCTTCTCTTAAACTATAACACAAAGTGAAAAATTTAATCTGAAAGTAATTCTAGCTAGGTGATGAGTCTCACTGATAAGTAACCCACTTGAAAATACTGTAACTACTCTGAAAGCTGCTCTGTGTGGATGGAAGATACCTGGGCAAACATTTGTTTTTTCAAAGGTTTCCCAGTCTACTTACATTTATTTCTACTGCAGTTTTATTGTCTGCCTCTTGGGAGGACAGTCTTCCCCCCTCCATTGTGCACTTCCATCACAACAGAAGAGCCTGAACAGAGAGTGGCTCTGTATATGTATATTCAGTATTTAGCTGTGAAATCGGTAACTTAAACTTCTGCCTCTTCTTTCCAGGATCACTGACATTCCTGCTTTCAATGGGTAAGAATGATGGTGTAGGCCAGGTGAACGGATACTACGTGGGACGCCTCCTAGTGACCATTGCTAAAAGTCGGGGCCTGTTTGTCTCAAAGAGCTGGAAGACGATGGGACAGACAATGCCCTCTTAAGAGGGGATGGGAAATGAACTAGTGTGGAATTCAACCGCTGCAAGAACGTGAAGGTGCACTTTTATTGCTTAGAGAGTTGCTGTCTCCTGCAGCACCTCCTGAAGCTGTTCTCCAGTGTAATGCATTAAAGGAGTGTTATTGTAATGGGTAGAGAGGCACTTTCTAAGTTAATCTGCACCAAAGTTCTCACTGTAACAAAGGAAGGGCTGTTTCTTTTCATCCTCTGTTGAGACTGCTCTGGGCAAGAAACCTGGTTTACCTTAATTTGTAACAATAAACACTATGGTTTTCAAAACGTTAGTGGCTTGTTTATTATGTGGGTTTTTCCTGGCTTTCTCTACTCTAGCTTCTAAAAAGTCTCTGCGTATTACTTGGGTACAGTGCCTGTGAAAAGCCTGCCTACAGCCCTGAAAAGGCTCCAGTAACGATGGAACTCAACAGAATATAATGCAGCTTTGTGTCAGCCTCTCCACAGCAGCTTTAATTATGTCATGGCACTACACTTCTGCCAGAAGCTGGTTACTCGTGTCATAAGTGTGCTACATAAGTATTCAGTTTCAGATGTTTCCTTTTCCCACCCCCTTCCTCCCCCCTTAAGGTGACAAATTTTCAGAGCAAAATGAGGTTCATAACAATAATCACACTTCACAAATCTTTTTCTTTTTTTCTTATAAAACGAACAAAAAAAAAAAAATCACCATGAAATATTCTCAGTAATTACAGATTATTGTGAGTAAAAAGCAAAACAGAAGCTCCTCATGCATCACTTCTAATATCTCTTTCCCCTCCACTGTGGGCTGGAGGAAAAGTTTAACATCCACCCTCAAGGGAGGAGAAAAGGGAGCAGAATATTTTTAAGAGCTTTCTCTAAAGTGTGTGCATGAAAACTTCATCACTACAAATCTAAAATGAAGTTACTCTTTATAAACTTCTAAACTAAAGTAACAAGGGACACTAAAACTCCTGAAAAGAGATGGTAACTCAATTGCTGAAGGTGGCACAAAGGGCTAGAAGATGCTGACAGCGCAAAGAAATCAGACTAAACCCCTCTCATCTCTAGTCACAGCTCTTCATCAAGTCACAACACATCACACTACTACCACTCCCCCTCCTCACCACATTGAAAAAATAAAACCCACCTCTAATGCTTTTAATGCTACTCAAGTTTGTTGAAAAATAAAGTTTCATTTGGCTGCTGTTGCTACTTAGTGTCTAGCTTGGCCATTTCTTGCACGTAGATGCCAATACTTTCACTGTCAAAGAGCAGAAAGTAAATGTTCTTCAGGGAGGAAGAGCTGGTGCCATCAAAATGGGTGGAAATAGCTCTGAGAGTCACCTGGGCCGCTGTCTGTTTTGGGAAGCAGTTTCTATGTGATAGGGGAAGAAAACAAAACAAGAGGGCGTCAGTCACCTGCACAAGCTTTATACACATGTAATGCTGAAAGCCATAAAGCACAGCTGTACTCACTGCAGCCTGCTGTTAACACAGTGCTAGCTGCAGTTTTAAGTAAACCCCAAAGATAACTAAGGAAAAAAAAAAAATCAAGTTAATTAAATTAATCCTAGACACACAAACACTATTAGGAAAGAGCAACAACCGTGCCAGTGAGGCTTATTTATGATTTCTTACTATTTTTCCTAGTTACCACAGTTCTACAGTTGGTTTGAAAGTTGCCTTTTTAATGTTGAACTGTTAAGAAAGAGTGGTTTTCTTTTGAAAGAAAAGATGTGTGTGACTAGCCTTCTTAATATATACTCTTGGGATGACTTAAGTAAAGATATCCCATTCACCTAGTTCCTGTTGCATCACTGTTATTCAACTTCACTATGATGCCAGTGTAATCTTGTCAATATCAGTAGAGTTTTAGTGAGATTCATCCCAGTAAAAGGAAGGGACATAAAACTGGAGATGGTACAGGCCCAGAGTAGAAGAATGGAAACTACTCACAACAGAAAACACAGCTCTCCTGAGAGTTAGCTAATTCCCTCCATCAAGGCTATCACAGCAGCAGCTCCAATAGCTCATTACACAATCGTTACACAATGCAGAATCCTCTTACACAGGAAAAGCCATACCTGCCACTGGGAAAAGGGGGGAAAGCCACAGACTTCAACTTCTTGTCTTCTGCAGCTGTTAAGCAGTTCTTGATGGTCTCTTCAAGCTGCTCTTCGCACTTGTCCGACCCCCACTGCGGGATGTGACAGTGGATGACAAACTTTGCTGCTAGCCCGCTGGACTGAGTAAGCGCAGCTACCACAAATGAAAACATAACAGTTACTTTTGAGTAGAAAACTCAATCACTTGCAACCACTTCTCGATTGAGTCACTTCAATCTAATCAATCATCTCAGTCTTTCTTCATGACCTTACCTCTTCAAAAGAAACCTGTGAGGAATTAAAGCAAGCCACAATGACTCACTCGCAATCATAATCTGTACCGTCATTACTTGTGTGATCAATTACTATTGCTTTGAGGACAGAGGAACCCGGGGTTCATTTGATTAACAGTTTTTCAGTGATGATGAAAGGCTCCCTCATTCAGCATGGCCTCTGGATATTTTCTTTAATGTGCAAGCTGTTGAAACCTCACCCTGAACTCAGCATCGTTAATTCCCCAACAGACATTTCTGCAGTGCCGTCACAGCCTCATCTGAATGCTCTGCGTAAATCCTGCATCATCATTACAGTTCCAGAGCATGATGGAGCAATATCTGGACCTCCTTCACAGCTAGGCAATTTCAAACAACCATCTGAAAAATCAAAGATGTTTACTGAAAGTATCCACCAGTTATGTCCAATTTGAAAATAGCACTTCTAAAAATCTGGGCCTTGGGAATCTCACGTTGAACACCCAGAAATTAGGTGTACAATTAATATCCAAAAAGTGAAGCATGTGGATCTAGACCCCCATCCACCATCATGGAGGAATTCCATCTAATGCTTCACCGTGCTCCTTAAATTTCAAGCAGAAGAGAACTTTAACCACAAAGAGAAAACTGATTGAAAACAACACAGGTATCCTGTGAACAGCACTTGAATTCAAGGCCTGTTGGGCTGGTACTGCAAACACTTGAGCTCATCTCCAGTGATAAAAACCCATTTATTATTACTTGCCTCAAAACCAGTAGAAGTGGTAACTTCAAACACACCAACACAACAGTGTCTGTCTGACAGAGTACAATTTTCCATCCATTAAGCTAAGATTATCTTCTTTCCTGGAACTAGCTAAAAGGAATCTATTTTCTAGCTGTTTTGTAATTTGTATTTCAGCAATGTAGCTGTAATGCCTGGGAGAAGAGCACCAACTGCTCTTCAAAACACACGCCAGTTTTTGTGATTATATCACTTCTACCTTTATTTGTGTGCAAAGTAAGGTAGTTGCTCTGGTTATATTGTTCAATATAAAGCAGGGTATTTTATAAATTACTGTTCTTCATACAGCTCATAGGTTAGGCTGAGAGCTGTTTCTAATTCTCACTAAGAAATGTGGTGCAAACAGGAGAGGAAAGATGGCACAAAAGTGAAAGCAGAAGTTTCCCTTAAGTTTAAGGCTCCCACAGACAGGAATTGCCTGCTGGAACTTAAGGTGGTGCTTCAAAGCACAAAGACAGGATGTACACAGCACAAAGGTATCCTACTCCTCTTCCTTTCCCCCTCAACTCCCTGTCCTCAAACAGGCTGTCCATACCAGCAACAACTTAAAGGAAGAAACAGAAATACATCACACAAGCAAAGGCACATATGTAATCAAGAACAGATTAGAATGTCAAGAGAAAAGAAAATATGGGATGAGTCTTTTCCAACTGGGCATTTTTTTATTTTTATTTTTTTACCTTCAGCAACTTCCAAAGGCCCTTGAGATTTGCGAAGCTCCTTCACTGTTTCTAAAAATTCTTTCCCTCCTGCCTTTTCCAAAGCCTTGCCTACAAGGACACAGAACAAATAGGCCTTGTTTTCACATTACCAGCAAAATAAAAATCAAACCAACAAAAATAGAACCAAACCAATAACTCTATGTGATTTTAAAGAAAAAAACACTGTGCACATATTGCCATGTTTTCCTCTTTGAGCAGCAGTTGATGTTTATGACAAAGTTTACTTATTATTGGTTTTGAAAAACCTGCAAGGACGTTTCTGCTGGCTTGAGTAGCAGTCCCACTCTTCACAACATACAAACCCCAGTACTTTCCTGAAATCATTTCTCAAATGATCATATAAAACAACAATCCAAAAAGCCAACCTTAGAACTGCTTTGTCTGCATGCAGCACAGCCTCACCTATTTCCTCCTTGAGGTCTATTTCAGCAGTCGTGGGGTGAACAATGCCTTCTACTTTCATGGAGCCAATATGGCTGATGTCACTCTGTGTCAGAGAAAGCTGCAAGATAAGGATAAGAGTAGAAAGAAACAAATTAGTAATATGTGTGAAATATTTTTCACACTGAAAAAAAAAAAAAGGGCCTGGATTCACAATTTGCACAGTTTTATTGCGTTCAATATGTCTGATTCTGATTTTCAGTCTTTAGTATGTACACTGCTCAGACTGTTTCACATTGTACCCATAGCTTGGATGCCTGCCTAAGAGGAAAGTACTGCTATTGGATTCATGTTCTACCATCACAGTTTAAAAAAGAAATGCTGACTTTGGTAACTCTTTTGTTTAAAAACTCTCCTTCTTAGCGAGTACAGAAGGGGAGGAGGGTTAAAAAAAAAGAAAAATAGTCTGTTTGCTCTTATAAATAATGAACAGCTTAGAAGGTTGAACCCATTTTGGCACTATGCTAGACACAACTCAGCCAAGTCCAAACCGAACAGAATTCTGCTATAGGTCAAGTCATGAAATTAATCAGTATGGCTCTCTAGAGAAGAGAGGTTGACCAGCACTATTCTCATGAATCTTTTATCTGCAGACAAGTTTTTGAGACCGTCTGCCCACCTGTGACTCAAGTGAGTTCTGGTCTTACATTTGGGATCACTTAGGAAGAAGGTGAAGACTTTTTACTGCTGTTAGATCTAAAGCAATACGCTGTTTGTGCTAGGCTCCACTGTTATAATCCCAATCTGTTACATTATAATTTGTATTACCTTTTGTCCTGGCACGAGGCTCTTGGAGGACAAGATGGTGAAACCATCCCCAGGTCCATCTTCAGATGTTGAATTTGAAGCTCCTTCCTTTTCACTGTCCTTCTGTTTATTCTAATTGAGGAGAGGAGGGGGAAGGAAGTAAAGAAACAAGAAATCTTGAAGGAAAAAAAATCAGTGCCTACCATTATCAGCAATGGACAGATTTAATCAGGTACAACAAATTTCATCATATATTAACATGATGTAACAACAGAAGCCTTCACTGTTTACAAAATGTTAAATGGAAATGTTAAAACATTAGTGGTACTGCTGAGGCACTACATACGTTTGTAAACATATTAAGAGTTCAGGGCACGCCCCTCCATCTGTGATTTTTCTGATAATTAAGGTTGTATTTATGGATGGGTGTGCACTACTGCTTGTTTTCACTAACAAAACAGAGCTCATGCTAAATCAAGCAGCAATCAAGTCAAATGCTCCATCCTAAAGAAAAAGAAATCAAGTAAAAGAAATAATAAACTCAGCTAATGAATCAGATCTCCACTTTTATGTGCTGGAGTGAGCCATCACACCTCCACCTAAAGCAGCTGAAGTGACAAACGGTACAGAATCATATAGAATCATTATGGTAGGAAAGGACCTCTAACATTACATAGTCCAACCCCCAGCCCATCACCACCATGCCCACTAACCCATGTCCCTCAGTGCTACATGTTTTTCTGCCACACAATCTTCCAGCCACTCTGCCCCAAGCATGTAGCATCGCCTGAGGTTGTTGTGGCACTGGGAAGCTTCACCCCACTGGCCCCACACCAGCAATCCAGCCTGTCCACGTCCCTCTGTAGGGATTAGTCATGTTTAACATGCAAGCTTTGGAACGACAAACTAAGAGCACCTCTCTGTTTACTGCTTTAATAAATGAAACCATTTGGGATAGTGATAGATTTGGCACAGTGGGAAACTGAGAGGGAAGGTGCAGTGGTAGAGTTCTGTTTCATTTCTTCTTCTCGTAATTCTTTCAAAAACCATTTAATACAGCACTCTGAAGAAGATATGAAACAGAATGCTTGTCATGATGTGGTACATAAGTCATTTTTGACAAGACACTGATATATACTTAACAGTCCTGTGAGAAGGCTGAAGGTGTAACATCTCTCAAATAAAAAGAGATGTAAAATACAGTCTCTTGTATTTTAGAAGCCACACAATTTGTATGAGGATTCTACATAGTTATCAAAGTACTTTGGAGGGTGATGTGGAAATCTGGAAACTTTCCTCTTAAGTTTTAAAGGTTTCTGCTATGGAAATTCATCACAGAAATGCTGCGATAATCATCCTCCCCTTTATTTCTGACATGCCTACTATCAACTCCTACCTCCCGTTTCCAGTTGGGACCAACAAATAACTAATGCAGAGGCACAAACTTATTCCTCCTAATAATCATAGCTGGTCTGGATCCGATTCTTCTGGCACACATCCTGAACCCCACATCTGCCCCAAGCTTACCTTTTTAGGTGTCCGGGCCTTGTTAGACTTTGCCTTCTTCCCACTCTTTTTGCTCACCATGGATTTCCTTCCCTTCTTCTCAGGAGCAGGGGAAAGGATTGTCTCAGATTTACCTTTGGCACCCCGTTTCTTGGCTAGAAGCTCTGGCTGAATTCTGGGCAGGACCCCTCCACTTGCTATAGTCACACCTTTTAGCAACTGCAAGGAAAAGAGGTACAAAGGAGTGTGTTATGGATTCTCTTTGCCTGCACTCAAGCAATCTTCGCTGACAGCACTACATACGTGTAGAGCCCACACTTCCTAAAGCAATGTGCTTTGTGTATCAGAAGAAAAACCCACTAAGAGAGAAAACCTAGCACGTCCCAGTGAAATTAGCCAGCATGCTCCACAGAACTGCTGCTCTGCGCTCAGTCTCACAGCCTTTCTGCATATCTGGGTGACCCACAAGCAGTGGATGAGGGTAAGAAGAGATACACATCTGCAGGCATGCAGCACTATTCCACAGTCAATCCTCAGAGTCAAAGCACTGCAAATAACGGTCTGTGTGCTAATGGGACCCAGGCATACAGAAGGGGATGCAGTCCTGGATGCAGCTATACCACAGAGTGAGCCAGACCCTCTCCGAGATGGTCCTCATATTGCAGTAGCAAAAAGCACACTTCTACAGCTTTTGGAAGCATGTTGTCTACATAGCATATTTTTGGTAAGTACTGGAGATGATCAAGTTCATGCTACGGCAGTCAACCCTCACACTGCAATACAAGGGAGTACCTGATTCAGCTCTTCATCATTTGCTACAGCCAGGAGGATGTGTCTGGGGGCAATTCTTCCTTTCTTGTTGTCTCTCGCTGCATTTCCTGCCAGTTCTAGAATTTCAGCTGCAAGAAACAGTGAGATAGAAGGGAGTAATAAAAATGCAACTTGTGTGCACCCTGTGTACACTTCTCACATTCCTTCTCAATATCCATTTACCTTTTCAGGGGTATTTCCCCATTTCAATGATCTTTGACACAGAAACGCAGACAACAAACGACAGCCAATATATTTGCAAACTTACATAAAATCATTTGTCCTCCCTAATTTCCTGAAGGATAGTTAGCAGAAAATACACTACGTTTGCTTCACACAACTACCTTTATGAGTCCCACACCAGAATCTTCTCTCAAGTAATAAAAACAAAAAAAACACGCTTCAAAAACGTACATAAGCAGTCCAAAAATTAGCAATAAACCTGTAACAACAAAACAGCAAAGCATGCAATGAAACCCCAAACTTTGTTCAGACAGTTCTGACAAAACAGCAAGAATTCTCAGGACCAAGTAAGACAAAGACTGAGGTGCATTTAAAGAAATACTTTGAAAGCCAGCAAACTAGCCAGGCAACGCTGCAATTTTGCATTAAAGGGCATTGAAGATCTGTGAGAAGCTTTATTTCAAAACAAGATATGAAAGGTTTGACTTAGACGCAAGCGAAGAGACAACATAAGAGCTTCAATGTAAGAAATGCTGGTAGAAAGTTTTCTGTGTCTCACGGGACAGTGCTCCTGTCTTGGTTTTGTCAACAATATGGCAAAAAAAGCTATAGCTCATCAGTGTTCTGCTGGAGGTACCTGACTCCCATTTAATCAATTACACAAAGAACTGTAACTATTTGAAGAATTTCCATGAAAAATCTTGTGGGAATCCACCTAATGCCTCTCAGGCTAAAATCCAGAGGATTTCAACAAGAGGTTCAGCTCTGGGTTCACGGGAAAGAGACCAGCTTTCAGTTTCTCTCAGTGAGAGTAAGAGAACTGCAACCTTGTCATCCAGCTTTCACTCCTACAGAGTGTAACATTACTAACTGTTGGAGATGTAAAAGCCATTGTTTAAAATTACATGCCATGGGGCTGCAGGGCTGGAGCTTTCGGATCCCTGACCTCTGCCAGTGGAGCTAATGCAGTAGCAGACAGCAGGAACAGATTGCCATCCAGTGTGCAGACCAGCATAGAGCAAGGAAAGAGACCCATACTTCTCCAGTAGATTTTGCAGATTTATGCTGACAGCAGATGAAAATTGCAGCGGGAAGGAAAAAAAAACAAAACAAGAAGACATACTTACCTGTGTGGTAACTGAAGTTCTTTCAGATGTGCCAACAACAAGCACATCCTGCTAACCGTGTGCTCACCCCACTCCCCCAGGTTCTGGGTCCTTTGGCCAGCAGCATCCTGATGGTGCATTCAAATGTCCTCTGCCTAATGTTGAGAGCAAAAAACGCAGAACACTCAAATGCCAGGCAGTTTTCATCTACCATAGGACACCAGGAAGAAAGGGATCCAAGGCAGAGATGATGTAGGGCAGACTGCAGAGTATGCATATAAATAACTTACCAAAGGATGCCAATTATTTGCATAGGTAAATAATTGCCTTAGCTCCTTCTAATGATTCTCTATGTGCACATTTTTCTAACGCTGGAGGCTTCAGAACAGAGGTAGGGACTCATATTCTTAAGAATACAAAATGGCACTTGCAAAAACAACAAACCAAAACCATTAAATCTGGAGGCTGAAGCTATCACATCTGCTGGTAAGAACAGACCCCTAAAGAAACTGTTTCATGTTTCAAGCAGAAACATCACTGACAGCTGAGGTCATCTTAACTCTACAGAGACAGCAGTCTGAGAATGTAACTCCCACAGTAAGGCCCCACACTACAGCAAGCTCTCTTGAAATCAGGATCTGGATGTTCTCAGACTTATTTTATTTTACATCTGAGCAGCATTAAGAATTGAAGTGAAATCTGAAATAACCTTGCTTCCCTTAAGATTCACAATCCACAGAAGATGCCTCCACACTGGAAACGTAACTTCAAATTTCGACTGGCCCCTGCCTCCACACAACACACCCGTGATTAAAGCTCAGATGTAGGTGATCACAATGCGAATCATTACCTGCATTTAAAATCAAGGAGTTTCTTGGACTCTTGACTAATAGACAGTACAGAATACTGAGCATTACTGTGTTTGGATCTTGGACTTGCGTAAGTGAACTCCAACAGATGTTGGAGTCTTTTTAATAGATGTTTTCACCCTGTTTGATTAGTGCTCAGGACTAGGAAAGAACCTGTTTTTACAACCAACAAAAGCAGCAACCAATCTACAACCTGAATGGGATTCCATCTTCTTTTCCTGTGACATACAGGAAAAGAGATTCCTTTAGCTGATGAATCAACAGATTTGGAACATGTGGGAACAAAAAGCATCGCAGTCAAATCAAAGCTGCATGTTCAGTTGAGCCCAGCCTGCTTTTCTGAAGCACTCATTTGAACTGATAAGGAAGATAAATGCCAGCTACTGATCACAGAAGTGAAAGGATTTCAGACACTTCCCCTTCAAGATAGTTCTGACAGTTCCAGCAACCTTACCATGTACAAATCTGCCCAGTAACACCTCTGGCCTGAAAAGATGCATCAGATGGAGTTCTTTGTCCATTGGCAAGTGGAGAAGTATCTGCTCCATTTGTCTCTTGACAGCACATGAGCACAACCTGACTGAGGAGTGTGCCAGCTGATGTCCTCTGAAGGAGGAAGCATTGCTGGTGTTGCCAGTTCCTCTCACTAGCACACCACTCATATTTCTTCTGCTTCTTAAGCAAGAGCTGTCCGAATTCTCTGCCTACATTTTGTTTTAAGGTACATTATGGGACACATTCAAATGATGCTTGACTCAGATGATGATGACTAAAGTCAGCCACACCCACGCTGGCACACACGTGTTGCAAAGTTCATAAATCCAATGAGATTGAGGTCAATTCTTCACACATTTTTGATTCTGAAGGCAGTGGAGCCCAACAGAGTTGGGCACAACATAACACAAGCTTCTGGATAGGAATTAAGCTGCAATTTTGCAGTATAACTTCTCAAGCCTGAGATATGAAACAGGATAGAGAGATTTAAAAAAACAACCAGAACTTTAGATCCCTGATAAGATCTTCCTCACATTAGCTAATCACTTGAGGTAAAAAGAAATTCTTCTCAAGATATGTTGTACTGATTGCTGGCATTTTTACAATGGAGCTGATAAGCCAAGCCTCAAGTTCAGCATTAGTAACAGCTATGGGTTGCAGGAAAAGGGGGATCTAGTGGTACACAGAACACATCCCAAAGCCAAAAGGCAGACCACACGGTGGCTGGGATGAGGATGCTCAGAGTGTATGCACTGGCTGAGAAACACTCCTGGAAGAGTCTATCCTATGTCCACAGATAGCTCTGGGTCCTTTGGCCAGCAGCATCCTGATGGTGCATTCAAATGTCCTCTGCCTAACGCTGAGAGCAAAAAACGCAGAACACTCAAATGCCAGGTACTTTTCATTTACCATAGGACACCAGGAAGAAAAGGATCCAAGGCAGAGATGATGTAGGGCAGACTGCAGAGTATGCATATAAATAACTTATCAAAGGATGCAATTATTTGCATAGGTAAATAATTGCCTTAGCTCCTTCCTCATCCACCCTGCCCATTTTCCAACCATGATTGCTTTCCCTGCCTATTCTCCTTCCCAGAGCAACCTACACCTGACACTTCTATCTCAGCTTCCTTCCTGGACTGTCTTTATTTCTGCCTCCATCTACTCTTCTCAGACTCGGTTTTTCTTGCTAAGCTTTTCACCTCCCTTCCCTAAGCAGCACCTCCCTTCTCCCAGCCCCTCTTTTCCCAACTTGCTCTCCAGTGCTGTGTCTCGCTGTTTGGACACCCTCTGCCAGTTACTACCCCAGTCCTCAGTTCAATTCTTCCCCACTAAACAGATGCACCCTCAGCTGTTTCTAATGTCAGTATTCTTATCTTATAAGGATCAGCTCTATGAAAAGTTCTTTAACATAGCAAAATAAAACAATTCAGCCTGCTTCTGAGAAGCCTATGTATCTAGCAATTTTCTGAGTAGACACCATGTCACAGACACTCAAGGAAGCTCTGCAAGCTGTGGATTTCCCTGGAAGAACACAACTGCACCAGCTCCACTGAGAGAGAGATTCCTGCAGTTGGAAGGTTTGATTTTCTAATGCATGAAACAGGATTGTGCAACTACAAGCACACAAATGTTTGTAATGAAGAGAAGGGTTTCCTCCAAAATCATTTAGAATTGATCTTACTCTATGAAGGAAGACAAGTGAAAAATACAAACACGTTAGCTCCTACACAGTATTACACAAAATGCAGAGGGAGATATGCTCAGCATCTTGGATTTCAATTCTGCTTTTCAATAGCGTTTTGTTTTAAAACCTACTCCATATTTAACTCCTAAAGGAGCTGGAGATTCTCTAATGCACCTCAGTCTTGATCTGTAACTCGTAAGCAACTTGAACTAGAATCCTCTCTCCACTGGGAGAGAGGTAACAACCTGGTAATGAGCTGTTCTCCACACTTAACTAAGGAGGTTCACAGGGCAATCCAAACTAGTGCAATACATCAAACTATAAGGTATCACAGCGTGACACCTGCACCTCCTGTTAGGGGATTTCATAAAGCAAGCCAAAAAGACGTTTTTCTTTTTTTAATACTAATGAACCACCTCCTTATTTCATAACACTTTGACACTGTTCTGCAAGACAGAAACACAACAGTTTGCTCACTTCAAATGCACCATACATGTACAAAGCAAGCTTGCTTTTTGTCCTTTCCTGTTGGTGAAGCAACAAAGCCTTATGTAGTTTTCTCCTACAAACTACCCCATGCAACTCCTCACTCACGCAGCAATAAGCAGCAACCCCTCCAACCACTGACCGAGCATCGTGCCTCTGAAGGAGAGAAATTCCATCCTCAGCCTCTTCCAAAAGCAAATTCATCGCCGTGAGCATTTTAAGCAAACGTCAACACATCCCGCACTTCTCAGAGGTGCTGAGCACGCTCACATCTCATCCCACAGACACTGCGCATGCCCAGCACCTCCAGTATCAGGCTCTCTGTTTACCTGCTAGATACTCTATGACAGCTGCCATGTAAACTGGTGCTCCAACACCTATCCGGTACTTGTACGTTCCTTTCTTTAAGTAGCGCATCATCCTCCCCACGGGGAAAATAACACCTGCCCTGCTGGAGCGTGACAGCTTGGACATTTTCTTCTTCCCACTGCGGCCTGACATCTTGCAGCTTTGTGCTTTTCAGTTTGCTAGCGATTCTTATTCCCTTGCTCCAAGCTGACAGCTGCAAGAGAGAAGAAATAGGATCGGTGTTCAGCATGTGAGGAACATCTTTAAATATCATCATCTTTTTCTTCCAGAAGAAGAAATCCAAACTCAGGCTCAGCTGAGCTTTCTGAAGGCCATTTTCCCCACATCAAGAGCCACTCCAGGCTCAAAGGAGAAACAAAAATAAATCTTGTTTTCTCCTTGCTTTTCCATACAAACAAAATGACAAGCCTGGAGCCAGCCCAATCACCTTAGCATGCCAGTGGTCTTAAAGAGCAGCGCAGTTCTCACTCTTGGTCAAATAACATGGAAGCTGTCTACAAGTTTCCAAACTTGTTTTTACTTCCACTTTGGTCACTGCTCACAGCCTAATTATAGTCTTTGTTACAATGTAACAGATCAAAATCTGCTCCTCTGAAGTCAATGAGGAGCTTAGGACAAACTGGTTCTTCTACACAGGTCACTTGTCCCAGGCGTTCAATGAAGCCAGCTCATCCCAGACAGCCAAATTGAAGGGTGGGTGCTCACAACAATCTGATCTGAATGCTGATTCTGCTCATGATGTCAAGGCAATTCAACTATCGGAAGGTCTGCAGCGGTCCATAAAACCCTGGTGTGTCCCCTCTATCAGCCACATAGTATATCGCATGCACTAAGAAAAATTACACCGGTGCAACAATACAAGTTGGAAAAGATTAAATCAGCAAAACTACCAGACATGGACACATCAAAACTTATGCCGCTCATTGTCCCATTTGGAGTTCCCAGAGCACTGCCAGCCTGGGATCGCCGGGGTGGTAAATGAGCTCATAAACTTCCACTTACAGGTGGGGATTAAAAGGCAGAAGCCACTTCAAGCAGCTTTAAGTGACAGCATTCCCCAAGCAATGCATTAATTGCATTTACGCGGGAGTGAGAAGTTGTGCAAGACGGACAAAACAGCATTCTGTACCAGAGGAATATGTTACTGAGGAGTATGCATCTAAATTGCATTAACGTCTCATATATTTGCTGTAGTAACCCAAATCCCATTTGCTTGTAAATCAATGAGGAGAAAAGGAATGAAATACAAAAAGCAAACATCACAAGGTTTGCATCCACAGACAATACTTGGGTTGTGGTTTAGTTTTCTATCAGATCAAACATGTTTGTATAACAACTAAGCACACTGCTCCAGGGCACTCTGTTACAATACACTTTTATGTGCAATTAAACACGTTTGGCTCATTCTTCTGTCTTTAAATTAATTTCTTGGCCTCTGCAAGTCTCACCCATCTCTTCCCCTACCCTCAAGGCAGCTTTCGGTTTCCCCAGGCACTTTTCCAAACATGCTGCAGATATCAGAGCAGGAACATGTGCACAATTTTCCATCAGCCTAAGTGCAACAGCGGCCCTGGCAGGCTCATCTCTCCCACAGGCAGGGGTCTGGTTTACCTGGGAGGATGCTCACCAGCTGACCCTGACACAGCTACACTGTGCACCCATCTGAACTGCATCAAGGCTGCCAACATCTACAAGCTGAGTGACGCTGCCCCAGTTGTTCTCATTAGGTGATGCAATTAAATGCCGAGAGCTCATCAGCTGAAAAGCACTCGAGTCCACCCACACCAGCCCCCTCACTGCCAACTGACACACTGCCTCTGGGTTTGCCCTTATTAACTAAAGTCTCCAATAAAGCCATCATTATGGCATTTACTCAAAGTCCATCCTCGCCGTGTTGGAAGAGCAGTGTCTACACGTGGCTAACACCACATCACCAAGCTTGGGCAATTTCAAGCAATCAGTATTCCCACCCCTAATTGGGCACGCCTCACACCTACTCCACTGCAACACCAACATCCTCGTGTTGCTATGGGGGATTTAACAGCCACCAGATCTCCCACAGCTGCGCAACACAAAGGAAATAAGGCAGACTTCTGCAAGCCGGGCCCTCCTCTGGGAATCGTACCCTCCCCAGAGCCCAGAGCAGCCAGCAGCAGCTTCCTCGTGCTTGTCGCAAAGAGCTCTGCCTTATTCCCGCTTCACTCGCAGACTGACATCTGCTCCTCCGAGCCCAAAGCAGGCGTTTCCCGCACATGCCGCCAGCAGCACCCAGCCGCGACGCTCCCTCGAGACCCCGCGCCGCCCCTTACACGACGCCCACCGGGCCGGCCCTGAGGCGGCGCCGACCGTTAGCACGCGCGCTGCGTGCCCGCCCCGCCCTCCGATTGGCCGGAGCGCCAGCCACACCTGCGCGCGGGCCGGGCCGTGCGCTCCCATTGGCCGGCAGCGCGCACGCGCCCTACGGCGAAGCGGCGGGGAGGCGCTGCCGCCGCTTTCCCGCGCGCACGCCCCCCTCCTTCCCCCGCCGCCGCCCCCCCTCAGCTCTCTCCCGCCGCCGCGTCGCTTCCCCGCCGAGGGGCGGCGGCGGCCGGAACGGGAAGCGCCGAGCCCCGTCGCGCCGCGGCTCTCCCGGTAGAGGCCTTTCGCCCTCTAGCGCCCCAACGGCCGCCCCGCGGCCGTCGCTCCCTTCGGCGCCGCCGCCGCCATTCCGCTCCCGGCGCGGAGAAAGAAACGGCGGAGGAGGGGGTTCCGGGCGGGGAGAAGTGCCGCCCGCGGCCCCGCGCCGCCCCTCACCTGCCGCTCCCGCCGCCTCCTCTCGGCCTGCCGCGCTCGGTCTCTCGCCGCCCCCCGGCCCCCGCTCGCTCCGCCTCAGCCGCCGCTCCCCGCCCGTGCCGTACGTTAGGATGGCGATGGCGGCGGCTCCTCTCGAGGGGGGTGGCAGGGGTTTCCTCCCGCGCCGCATACCGCCTCTAGGAGGAGTCAGTCCCCGGCCCCGCTGCGGCCCCCCTCTCGCCGCCGCCCTCCCCGGGCCCCAGGGCCGCCGCCGCCTCCTCCCCCGCGTCCCCCGCCGGGCTGCGGGCAGCGGGCCCGGCCGGAGCCCCGGCCGCCTCCCGAACAAAGGGACTCGGCGCTCTTTGTGTCGCGGGAGCGCTTCGGGTGCGAGCGACCGCCGCCGGGCTGCCGGCCGAATGAAAGCGCAGGGACTGCTTTTATTTCCCCCCGCCGTTGTGCGGACGGGAGACCTCTGCGCTGCGCCCCGAGCGCTTGCGTAGCGAGTCTGACGGCTGTCGGCGGTGCCGAAGCGATCGGGCGCCTTAACGCGCCTCCGCGGCTGATCTCGGGGAGAGCCTTACGTATAACGGGCTGTTGGTGTCATTCGTGCGCTAACGCCGCGCGCTGCCTTCTCCTGGGTGATGCTGGGGGGCTGCGGGGAAGGCACGGCGCCGAGCAGGTGGCTCCAGCGCGGCCATGCAGGCACCCGTGCATCCAGCAATCTCTTTGTTGCTGGAAAAACCACCGAGGGTTGCCGGCTGGCTGGAGCTGGAGCTTGGCTCTGCCGGAGGAAATGCTTGTGCCCCCACACAACTGCACTCGGTAAGGAATTTGAGCTATAAGGTGTTCCTCTGGGTTACGTACGCTGTGGACCACGGTGTCTCCCAAAGGAAAGGGTGTGACTGGTGTCAGCCGGGTGCCCCTCGCTGCGATCCTACTGAGATCCTCTGCCTACGACAGCTGGGCTTTAGAATGGAAATAAAGCAAGTTGCTCAACAAGAACTGAACACTTGTGCTTTGATGCTTTGGAATCACTTTTTTCCCCCCACTCTGGGCCCAGAATGTTTGTGGTGCGTGAAGAAGAGTGGATTCTCATTACAGCCCTACCTCAACGGGCTTTTCTTTCTTCTCCTTGGGTGCTTGGCTGTGCAGGGCTCCTGGGATGGAAGCACTAGTGATGGGAACCTCTGTGCCAGAACTGGATGAAGCTGACTGCAGCTTTACTGGTGGATGTATGGGGCACCATCCTATTGCTGTTGTGAGATAGCAGAGGTTCATGTCTTTTTGTAAAAAAGGATCCAAGTACGTTTAGTTCCCAGCTCTGGTCAGAGCTGAGCTGAACTGTGACACACAAAAGAAGCAGGCAGTGGGGTTGCCTATGTTACACAGTGAGAACGTGATGGAGGTGGTTCTCTCCGCCATTCCTGCTGTGCACAGAGGATGACTGATCACCCAATGATCTTGGTCGGGGTAGCTCCGTGTTCTGGTCTGTTAAAACTAGTCATTGGGGGAAAATTGTAAACAACTGGCATTCCTCAGGCAGAAAATGGACAGCGTTGGATTGAGAGCTTGCGGAGATTGCCCTTGCTAGGTTATGCAAAGACCATCTGCCGGTTGACTTCTGAGCGCAAACACAGGCTGTTACTTTGTCAAAATAAACAACCTATCTATTGACAGAGCAGTTATAGACTGCTGACTGCCTCACTCACCAGTGAGCAGAAGCGCAGCCTGTTTATGGCACTCTCGCTTTTGGACAGAAGTTGTTATATCTCAAACATAGCAATGAATATTTCATAACGTCAGAACTGAAAGCTATGGCCTCACTCTTGCTTAAGCTGGCGGGCATCCAGGGGAGCCTTGGCAGTGCGCTGATGTTAAGTTCTCTGGAAGCTCTGACTTAGATACGTATATAATCCAGGAGTTTTATCAAATCAGTACAAGTGTTGTCATGTCGTCAGGATAGCCTAATATGATCAAAATTGATGTGTGTATATATTATGGCAGTAGATAACACGTGATAACCGAGCAAGTAATCCATATTTCTGTCATGACTTTGCTTTTTCCATTTGCAGCCATCCCTCTTCCACCCTCTGCAGCGTGCATGGCTTTGTGGTGCTAGTAGGTTGTGCGCAGCAAGCACTTCAATACAGTAGAGAAGCTAAATCCTCATGTTTTGGAGAACTCTCTTGTTGGAGACTATTATTAAAATAGGAGTGTATCATTGGACTGACAACAGTATCTTTTGGAAATACTGAAAAAAAAAAAAATGAGGGAGGAAAAAAAAAAAAGAGGAAATATTATATTCAGTTAAGGAATAATCTGTAGGGTTTTATTCTCCAGAGCTCAGAAACAATAGCCACAGACAGGCGAGGTGCAGGGAGAGGTGGCATGGTGATCGCACGTATGGAATGTCTCCTCTGAATAATTAAACACGTTAGGGCCTTGAGCAGAGACTGAAAGGACACAGCCGATTCTTTCTGCTCACCCCTCCGTACCTCTAAAGGAACACTATTCAGATATTGAGCTCCTGTTCAGCCAAGAGGAGCGTGCTCTGGGGTAGCAGCCTAATTTTCAGATGTCTCAAGTTAGACGAGATGAATGTACCGCTTGGGTACAGTGCGATCACCACAATAGCTGTCGTGGCATTCGAAGCCAAAGGAACCTTCCCCTTGTCACCATGCCTTGCCAAAAGCAAGCCAACAGGCCAAGTTCTGCCATCCCCAAAGGCTCTGTCTTTTGGGTTTTTGTTTGTTCTCCCTAATCATTCTTAGAAAAAAAAAATATATATATATATCAGATTTTACTTAAACCAGGTCACTTAACAAACAGCTCTTGGGTTTTGAGAGTGGCACACACCTTGTTATTGATTGCCTCAGTATTTAGTGGAACAGGACGTCACACCAAAACGATAATCATGGTGATCTAAGTAAAGCAGAGCCATTCAGAGTCAGCCTCTGCTTCCTCTGGTCTTGGCTCCATTTCCCTGTTTGCTAAATCCCTCTCATTGTCACAACTCAAGCAGCTTTGTGTTTTGTGGCCGAGTTATTTCAGGTTTTAGGATAAGGCTGGTCAGGCAGCAGGAGGATTCGGGATCTCTGGCCTCCAGTAATACAGCTCCACTGATGTTGCTGCTTTTCCCTTAGCACAGGCACCAAGTCGGACTCTGGGACCCTGTCCTGTAGTCAGCTATTTCCATGCGGCTGGTGCAGTGGTACGAGTATATTTGGTACTTCTGTCCATCTACCAAATGGGTTGAGATGTGCTACCCACCTAGTTCCCAGTCAGCAGGGTGACCAACTAGCAGCAGATGGCGTGGTTTCCTTACAGTGTTGATCTGAAAATCATCCCCAAGTGAGAAAAGAGGTCAGAGAATTCACGGTTTATCAGTTGGCGTTAAAAGAAAAGACAAACTATGCATAAGTAAACAGGTATTTTTATAAAAGGGAAAAGAAAGTATGTACATCATACGTAACAAATGCAGATTGTCCTGGAATACGTATGCTTTAAAGACAAAAAAATAGTCAAAGCTCTTGAATTACTGAGGAAAAAGTAGAAAAGAAAAAGCAAATACTTGTTCTGGCTGAAGAAGCTCCTGCTACGGATGAAAAGATGATGGGAAAGAACAGCTCTTTGTTCTCTCCCTCAGACCAATTATTTAGTGTGGAATTTTCTTAAAGGCCTAAAAATTCCAAGCTGCATCAAAAGGAGTTGAAATAACACCTTAGAGTCAGCAGTGCAACAACAATAATGACCACTAATACAAAATCACGTTACAGCACTTCAGCAATGAAAGCCAAATAGCATTCTATATTTAATACTAATACAAGTTCAGTATAAGCAGTGTAAAAAGCAAATACAGACTCAGATGTCTCAATCAAACAGTGTTCAAGAGACGCACAGAAGCAATGCCCTGTCAGTGTTTACTCATAACTCATCACTACGGCTGCATCAAATACTGCGCGTTCTATGCCACCAAAGAAAAACTAAAAATCTCTCTCGTACCATTCAAGGAAACCACTTATGTAACAACTGATTGCTTCAGAAATCATCCTCCTGCAGGGATTAATGAACTCACATCTGACCAGCATCAAACGATGTGGTGCCCAGGTTGCACGAAGGTGAGAGTTGGCTGCAGTGCCAACGATGTGAGCGTTCCAGATGCGAGCACCAAGGGATGGCATGCTTTCTCTGCAAGACTCTCCAGAAGGGTGAAGCTGCTCTCTCCATGGCTCTGCCACTTGCGTGCAACATCAGAGCAAAAGCAAATCTTTGCAGGAGAGCAGAAGGGAAGATTTACTGAAGAAATATTTTTGAAACAGTATTGTGAGAAAACAATGGAATTATCACAAAATGGAATTTCATGCTCCCAGCAAAACCCTGCTGGGAACAATGGATTGGCAAACACAGCCAAGAGAAAGCAAGAATACAAGATCCTCTCACATCTATCACTAACACATTTAACTTACTAACCTTGAGTCTAGCAGGATTTTCTTAAGCAAATGACAAAAACAAAACAAAACAAAACTCCAATATCCTGACTAAATTCTTTCTGTTTGAGAAAAAGCATTTATTTGATAACTTCAGCAAGCAAACAATCAAAGGAAAACTATAAAGCTAAACTGATCTTGCTATGTAGCATTTTAAGCAGTAGAAGCTTTACAGTCACTCCTGAAACGACTAACATGTGCAGTCTTAATTCTTGTTCTGTTTTGACAACAAAGGGCTACAAGAAGGCAGGAAGGATAAATAAATAAAAGTGATTGGAAGAATGATCAAAATGTGATCAATTGAGTATTTCTAAAAAATGCAGAAGAGAAAATACCCATTTTGCTTGGGCCATGAAAAACAGGAAGCAATATGGGGCAAAGGGAGAAACAAAATGTGTAGAAGAAATGGTTGCCCTCATCCAGCAGAGCATCATCCCGTTGAGTATGCTCAGTGTGAAGCAAAGCCCAAGGACGAGCTCAAGAGGAAGTAAACTGCTGGGTTTAGAGGGGAAAACAATAGCAATAATATAGTAAGTAACTACCAAGAGCGTGCCGTTCTCAAGAAGCATCTTTAATGGCTGGTTGGCTGGTTCAGAGCTTCTTAGCTAAGTCGGTGAGATTTTAGGCTGTAGAATGCTACTGAAGAGAACACAGTGACTCTTGCCAGACTCATTTTGTTATGACAGACCACTTAAGAACAGGAGAGACCAATCGGCTGGCCTGTCACATAGCCCTTTTAAATTCTCTAGGTGTAGAGTTCTAGAGAAACCATTTTGTCCGGGAGAGGTCACTGGCACCTGGTCCCTAGGCACGGCCTGTGGGGATACATTCATCCCTGCTGAAAATTGGTTTGCCTATGGAAAGCACCATCTTACTGTTGCACTTAGGGAGAAAAAATAAACAACACAACAGGAATGTCCTCAGGACACTTTGGGTCAGGAACTCCTACAAACTTATTCCAGAAGCCCATTAAAAATATATTTAAAGGAAAACTCTAGAAAAGAGCCAACACATCGCTCCAAAAATATCATTAATAAAAAGAAATGTAGAAGTGATGTTATCTAACTATATACATAATTGTTTTTGCTAAAAAAAAAAAAAAAAAAAGGAAAAATGCACACCTACCGCCTGCAGTTCTGGTCAGGTTCTCCCCTTTTCCCTTCCCCCCCCCAAAACAAAAAACAACATAAAAATAAGAACTACAAATAAAACAGAGAAACCCTTTCATCAGCCTGGTTCCTAACTGAAACAACGTACTGCCTTTCTACTGTACTTATGGAGTAAAGATAAAAATTGCAATTAGGGTTCTGTTGTTCAGGTGAGACTAGAAGTAGGACTTGTTAATTCTTGAGTTACATTAGAAGTATACTTTCTGTGCAATGGTGAGAAGAGGTGTCCATGGGATTCCAGAAAGGCAGGACTATTCCAGATGAATTGACCAAGGCTATTTGAATGAAGGTTACTACTTCTCAACTTTAAAATAGATCAGTATGAACTCACAATCAGCTCTTTCTCTCTGAAGAAACAAGAGTGGCTTGTGATTTAGTTCTGCCTAATGGCTTAGATAACATTATTAGCTGTAATAATGGCCCTGATTCACCAGAGTACTTAAATATGCAAATAATAGGCCAACGGGAATCACACACACAAAGTTAAATATATGTTTTAATGCTTGGATAAATTGGATTCCCAAGGTACTCAATGGAGTAGAAATGTTATGAGTCATGTCTGCAGTATACATCTGCAGTAATTAATTTCAGTTTTTTAACATATTGCAAGAGCTTTGGTGGAAAAATACTATGGAGTACATGCAAATGGAATTTAACCTTCAGCAATGGGAACTGAATGAGGGAAGCTGGGCTGGTATGAAGTATCCCCAGCTGGATGTCCTGACTTCCAGTGCATCCGTGGCACCCCGCAGCACCTTGCCAAATCATCATTTCCTTAACCTGAATCTATTAGAACACGTCACTGTGGGACTCAACCCTTGTGATCATTAATTTCCATCTGTAAGTAGACCTGTGGAGAGGTACCCACCAGAAGGGCCTCAGTAGGACAGCAGAACAGTGCATTTCTTGAGGGCTCCAGAGAGAACACCTCCAGGAAGCAAAGTACAGGAAGCAAAAGAACAGTTCAATGAAACTCTGTTGTCCATAGTCCTCATTTTCTTTCTCTGACAAAGTACTTCATGCCTTCAAAATCCAGCACGGCTTTCCCTTTTCAGCAAAAGGCTTAGCTCCTTTCTCCTTTACCAGGAGAAGGTGGTGTGTGAGGAAAAGGTTTCCTCACGCCCTCTCAGAGCAGCAGTCCGAACTGAACACATGGGGCTTGTCTGACTTTTTGGAAGACAACTGTTCAAGAGGATTTCTTTCCTGGATCAAAGGATCCCCCCATTGAAATACTGTCTGTCTTGCACTCATTTATACAGCGATTGCTGGGACATGAGCCTGATTCTTCATCTGAAGAGTCTGACCACAACAATAGACTGAAGTGAAAAGAACCAAAGGAAAAAATATGAATAATATAAATGGTGTCATTTTCCAGCTCTGCCACTGGCCTCAGAGAGAAGACAGGAAGCAACGCAAAGAGTGTTGTCACGCTGACTCCCGCACTGCCGTTATCCAGGCACAGCTTCCTGGTGCGCAGTTGAAGAACTCTTCCTAAGCTCCAAGGAGGGAACTTGCAAAGCATCTCAGCAAATCTTCAGGAAGGTCCCTCTTGTTTCTTTTTTTTCTTTTTTTTTTGGCTGTCATTTCTCAAGCTTCTCCACCCTCAGACTCATCTCACTTTTTGGCTATCAGCCAAGGAGTTTGACCCTTGAAGCAGCAGACAAAGGATTTCACGTGAGAACAGCCAGTCAGAGCTAACAGCAACAAACAGCAACAGCCTAGCTACAGATTTTAGCAGGCAGGGATCTAGAAATGGAACCATTGCATTTGGCACGGCACAAACCCAAATTCAGTTCTTTGGGGTTGCTCTAGAAATGTGAGGCACTTATATTTGGGTCGGCACAATTGCACTCTGATTTGCAACCCCTGATTTATCCATAGTGGATGATGAGTTTTCTATTCCCACAGCCCTCGCGTTCACGCAGTCTGAAACACCTATCTGCTTCAGTTCAAAATACACAACAAAGGCAGGCTGTGGTCAGCAGCAACCACCGCACATGTTACTGTTTTCCTACCCTTGTGATAGGCAGGCAGTTACGTTAGGACAACACCACCATCTCTTTTATGATGGAGCAAATCCAAACAAAAGCAGTCCTCCCATGCAGTTACAACCACAAGCAACAGTTACAAAAGAAAAATATGACAGACAGCAAAGGGAACAGAAGTTACCAGCAGATTCTTCCGTGGATCTGTATGTTTTGGGGATGAACTATAGCCAGTGTTTTTAGGAAGGAGTAAAGCACTCAAACTACCTACCTTACAGGTCCAATGTTATAAGACCAGATAAGACATTCAATGCAGCTGCTGCTATCACCTTCTCAAACCAATCCTGCCAGCTGGTTGGGGTTTTATTGCTTTGTGTTCAACAGGTGCCTAATTAAAACACTAGAGCCCTATGGCATCCATGCTTAAATAAGTACTGCTCTTTTTACGTTAATGGTACTGAGAAAACAAGAATCTCTCAGTATTCCGCAGTTTGCTTTTTTTCTTTTCCAGCACCCCAAGCATCTCACTGCACGTGGAAGAGTTTCATCCAAAGGACAATGTTGGCATAGAAAGACACGTTTGTAAAAATAATGAACATTACAGGGAGTTTCTGTCTCCCAGGGCAATCTGAGAGTGGAGCTGTGGGGCAGGGAGCAAAAGACTCAGGGCAATAGAAACTCTGCTGCTTCTTAGAGGAAACTCAGTTCAGGTTTCCACGCTTCTAAGTTTCTGAGCATGTCGTGATGTTCATTTAGTCTGATTATTTTCTTAATGGATAATTTAGGCTTTAGACATTAACAAAGGTAGGACAAGGAGGATTGTTAAGATGTACACATGCAAATTATGATGACGCACTCCAAACTTCCATGCAACTTTGGTTAGCATTACAAGAGCTACGTGGATTGGTTTATCTAATAAATATTCATTAGGATATCATCAAGGTATTCTACCATATGTTTGATTTTAAATGAAGGTTGTTGCAGGCCCATGATTCAGGAAGATTCTTAAATTCCTGGACTTATCATTATGGGAGTTAATCCAGGTAAGTAATGGCTAAGGCCAGAGGCAAGAGTCAGCCAGTATGGCCTTTGAGGTGTTCTGTTTCTTGCACAGGCACTGGGCTGCCCTAAGGAACTGTGGTGGGTTGCACTTGGCTGTCTGAATCTGCTCATGAAACATCATCTTGTTCCACAACGATGAGTCAGGGAATCTCTAAGTTCCCATTATACTGTGTGTTTTCCCAGGAATACCTTAATTGAATCAACAGAAACCTGTAAATGTTTTTCTTTAATAAAAATACATCGTATTTTGAAATAATCTTGAATGACTCCAGCTTGAAAAAAAATTGCTTTAGAAGGTATACAGGGCAGTTTTTTTGGGCACTTTTAATGCAATAATTTATTAAGTTCCTATATCCATCATGTGCACACACGTATCATGTAAATATTACAGCTGTACTCCATGACAAAACAAGCGTAGTGAAGACATACACAGAGAACTGACAAACAGGGACGAAGGAAGATCTAGTATTTCCTGTACAAAAAATATGCAGCTTCTTGATAATTTGTAAAAATGCATAACTTTGAGCATTTCAGAGAAGAATGCTGTATAAAAATAAATATTCTATGTACAATAACACACACAGGCCAGTCCAGGGTTAGAACAATCACTGCAAAAGAAGAGATAAACAAACGTTAGTGCCAATTCCTCAGCCATGGGGAATGCAATTCTCTCCTTTTTCAACCCACAAAACTGAACACTGGTGTAAAACAAAGGAGAGTTTTGCTTCCTGCTTCTCAGAGGTATGGTCCTGGAAAACCCATGCATGCCTCCACCTATGCTGCTCTCAGCCAGACAGCATGCACTGCCAACTCAGCACAGCCCCACCATTTCCAAGATCGTTTTACCTTATTCCAGCAGCCTTGAACTGGAAGGCCGTCTTCTCCCTGCAGAAGCATGAATGAAATAGCAGTTTAGGAAACAGAAAACAGTGCAAAGAATGAGGATAAAAGGAATGGGTTCACTATTACAGCTGCAACAAACAGTCTGAACCAGGGTTGGAGGAATAGTTGGACAGATATTCCTCACCCCCTTGCAGTGACCCAGGCTTGTGGCTGAGCCTAGCTGGAAGCAAGGCTGGGGCTGGAGGGGCTGCCTGCAGGCTCACACCAGGGCCATAAACTTGTGCAAGTTTCTCCAAGGAAGGTGCTTAACCAGGCTTCCCTCAGGGAAGAGAGGAACAGAGGAGGTCCTGTTCAGCTAGGGAAGTATAGCAGGAGGTTGGCCATGGAGAACACAAGATGGCAGGTCTATATCCTAGACCTGGCTATATAGCACTGAGGTGGGTTATCATGCCTGGCACAGCAAGGCCAGGCAAACCCTGGCCAGAGGCAGCGTTAACTTTGGCTCCTGAGGAGGGCCTGGAAAAAAATTCCATCTCCTTTCCACCCTGTGTTGAAAGGTTTGCTTTATCACGTGGCAGACTGCTCAGCTGTCCCCTCCTGCTTCTGAGAGGCTCCTGCTCCAGGATCTCAGCTGGCTCTTTGAATGGTTGGTTTTGTGTTTTTTGCCCCAATAAACCAGTGAAATTTCTATAAAATACCCTCTCAACTCTGCAACTCCAAAACCTTGGGCTACAAGGCCAGGATGCAATTTTATTATTTTTCTATGTTGAAGGTTGGATACTTCAAGGACTTTGCCACTAAAATATGTAAGACTAAGCATTTGAGAAATGTGTTTGTGAATAACTGACATTAATTAGCATGTAACAAGAGAAAACAGGAACCCAGTGTTGATAATAATGTGCTCTTGAGCAGATGAGCTGCTGGAAAGTCAGGCCCAAGAAGCTACATTTGCAGCATGAAGTCAAATACTTCTTGTGTGTGCGTGTGAAGCTCTGGGGCCGATTCTGTTCCCCATGAGAACCCCACTACAGGCAGTGAGATTGTACAAAGAGCCAGGCAGGCAGGCACATATCTTCAGTCAAATGACTCAGTTCTCACTTCCTCAAGTACCTCATGAGAAAGTACATCCCATTTGAGAAGGGAACAAAACACAGCAAATAGAAAAGCAAATGCACAGTAGCATACTGGGACAAAAAGTACCTATCAGAAAGATGCTTAGAAGAACTGATGCTTATCATGAACTGATAGTGTCCTGATGCTGCAACCATGCTGCTTTCTGAATCAATTTTTTGGACTATGGTCCCCCTTGTGGTATATTTTCACCCCCCTCTCCTCCCACTATGGGGAAATGCTGAACTTTAGATCAATTGACTACTGGGTAACTTGTGGCATTCCCATTGGTACTCTGCTGGTGGTAGGAGTGACTGGTGCAGTGCGTTGCAGGAGGAAATGGAAAGTTAGGTTCATGAAGGAATGGAAAGGCAGAGTTATAGTGTAGGGATTGAAGGAAGACCAGGGTCATAAGGAAGTGTTTGTTGCAGGCTAATTTGCAGAGAATGGAAATGGGACATGCTTATTAGTATCAAGTATCTCCATCCACATATCAATGTGTAAATCATTAGTTCATGGCCTCCATAAGCTATGCGCATGGGTGTGTCAGCAGGATGCTAAGCTTTTAAACAAGCTGGATCAAAACCCATGCTTACTCAAGTTCTCAAGCTAGTTTGCATGCCAGTATGCTGTTTGTGTAAATAAAAATAGCATCTATGTTTCTTACAGATTTTCTTACCACATTTTCTGTCAAGTTTCCTTAAAAAAATAGGCATGAAGAGGTGTGCACTGTAATTTGGCCAGGAAAGGCAGAGACAAACAAAAGGCAGTCTGTGGGGGCACACGCAGAATCTGTGCCTGGCACCTGTGAAATTAGGTGCTGTACTCAGACCAAACTTATTCCATAGGAATTCTGGCTATTGGCAGTGGGAGGTGAAACACATGGCTTTTGTTCCTTCACAGGCATGATCTTGCTTCTGAGATTTGCTTTGTACTACCTGGAATTGACAGAGTGGCAACTGAGGCTTTGCAAGTAGTCACCATGCTGCTATGAAGAGACAATGGTTATTGAGCATACTGAGGAGGGAGTGCTGGAAGGAACACCAAGGCTGGCACTTCACAGAGGCCAAATAATGGAGGCTTTCATAACGACAACTCCAGGGCTAGTTTCCCCAGGAAACTAGAAAGCCCTGCTAAACATGGTATTGCGTTTTTCCTCGGGATACATTTTTCCAGCCAGTCGAAGGAACTGATACCACATCTCTTGCAAATGAAAGCAAACATCTCTAAGTGAATGTAAGGTTTGGAAAGGTCATCCTCAAGCAAACCTAGCCATGCTAAATGGGAGCAGGAAGGGCAAGAGAGCACAAGTCTCAGGGTATTATGGAGTGGTGCAGACAGCTGGAGGGGGCAACAACCTCGCCCAAATGCAGCACGTCCACAAATGATCTCTGTGAATGATACTTATAAATCAATTGAGGTTAAGTGTTCCTGAATACCTTTTGTGCCTCAGTAGTTGGGTTAAATGAAGCACTAATACAGTGATCACTTTTTAATATTAGAATAGACAGATATGGGAAAACAGGTGATTCCAAGTTCAAGATTTTGGATGCTGTGGGTACTGTTTTCATTTCAGGGAAGAATCACAAACAGGAATTATCTAGTGGGAGCTGAGGGAGGTGTCTAGTAACGTCTCACATGGGCCTCTAACAGCTGTATTTTTCCAGTCAATATTCAGAGTGACTGAGTAACACAGAGCAGTGTCAAACTGCTAAACACATACAAGCGATTAATGTTAATGAAGGATGAAAGCATTTCAGCTCCTTGGCTCAGAAACCAAGCTAGTGCAGAGGCAGTCTTCGTGCATTAGTCTAACAGAAGATCTCAAAGTGAAGGCAAAGTGAGAACTGAAGCAGCATTTAAATTCTCATTCCTGCTGCATTTTCCCTCATGCCATAAAGTAACACTGGCAGCAGCTGTGAATCATAGGAAGAAAAAGGCTGTTTCTGACAACAGCGGTGTGAAGGAGGTGGGATGGAGAGAGGTGAGGAAAGAGCTGTCATACATCTCTAGGGCATGCAACTACATGGAGGTACCAGAAAATAACAACCAAGATATGAAAGCAAACAAACATGCAGGAAAGGGAAGGTACACCATACCAATGGGCATGGGGCATCCAGCCCGTCCAGCCCAGGTAACCCCGGCTCACCCTTCTCGCCTTTAAAACCTCGGAGACCCTGTTTATGAAATCAACCACTATCGTTATTTCAGTTGATGCCAGTCACCTCCATGGCACCGGAGGACAGGCACGGTCCTGCACTGGGACTGTCACAGGGCACTCTGCTGCATACCCAATATGGCACTGTTCTCTGTTTTAGTTTGTCTGTGTGATCAGCTGCCTGTTTTTCTGCAATCTACAAATCAGTGTGAGTGAGTTAAACTGGAGATGATGGGAACTGTATCTCATCTGTTTGCAAATCATCCGTTCTTCCTACCCTCACTGGAAATTCCAGCACGTGAATTTCTAGAAGCATGAAGCACAAGTGTTCCTGGGATTTATGGTCATTTCTGGCAGCACGTTCACTGCAGTGCATGAGTTTAGATGAAAATGTATACATATTCATAAATTTACATCTAGATTTACAGACAGTGTATCTTGGCACAAACGTATTCCATTGAAAATAACTGAGATGTGCTTCCAGTCTGGGTAATGCGGCTCGAGTGTCCTGTGTCATTCTCAGGCAATTACATTGGCTGGCTGTTACTCCAAGGCAACAAAACCAGTTTTGCTCTTGTGGAGACATGATGACACTGAACGCTTCCAAAGGAAAATCATAGCTAGCAGCAAAGGAGGTTCTTTTTTCCCCACCAACACATCTTAAAACAACGCATTTGATAAAACAGAACATACCAACGGACAGGGTGCATCTAATCCAGGCGCTCCTTGGTCTCCCTTATCCCCTTTAGACCCTCTAGAGCCTTTCTTGCCCCTCTCCCCCTGTAAATAACAGTTTAGTCCAAGAAAAAAAGAATACACAAAAGCTTTAGGATCATCCATTTCAAACAAATGTCAGCAATAGTTTAAAAATGATGAACGCGTAGGCAACATTTTAAAAGAAGAGAAACCTCCCTTTGAGATGGTAAGTGAAGAGCAACATATGGTACTACTAACCTTTCCTAAGCTGTACAAACACAAGGGCCATTCCTAAAATCCCACACTGACAGATGATGGCAGGCACTGCATCAAAGGAAGGTGGAGTGCCATAGCAGCGGAGCACTGCACTGTTGTTATGACCACTTCCCTGGGCTTCTCATATGCCAGTGGGAAGAGAGGATGGGAAAACCTCCTCCAGACATTGTATGCTACTTGCTCTCATCAGCTGGTGATTGGCAGCAGTGCTCTTGGGAACAAGCCTTGAGGCAGAGCCCAGTCAGGACCTCCTGTTGTGGTTGTGAGGCATTGCTGGCCCAGGCTCCTTGTGCTGATGTTACTTTTTCTTCTCTGAATTCTCATTCAGAAATAAATTCTCATCCATGGGAACGTTTTAGGAGGAGAAAAAAGCCACTGACATAACCAAAGAGGAGCCTTGTTCTCCTGCAAGGGGAAGCAGTGGGTCAATGAAAGCCAGCCATAGCTGTGGCCAAGGGAATGTCCAGATGTCCTATGGTCCCTCTTCAATGAGAGATGATATGTCCTACCCACAGCAGGTCAGCCAAGGCTGGGTGTTACATGGGTATTTGCTGGTCATATTGACAGCAAATCTTTCTGTATAACTGAGGAAGTTACCAAAGCTGCTGAGCATAAACAGGGAAAGGGGCTGCTGCACAGGGAATTGAATTTAGGGTCCTTGTGGGGAAGGTTAAAGGAATTTAGGGATAACATCAGACAGCACAGGCTGCTGTTTCTTCTTTAAAATGTGTTAAACTCAAAGCTGGCAGGAGAAATGGATGGGAGAGCAGAAGCAACGAGACGGAATCACCCAGAACCAAGCACTGGAACAGGGAATGATCCAGGAAAATACAGCATGGGTTGCTCTGGAGGGAGGAGGAAGGAACCAGGAAGAAAGGCGGAAGAGGAGGAAGGGATAAAGGGGACAAAGGTGGACCTGTAGGAGCGAGGAAGACACACACACACACGAGAAAAAAATACAGGCATTAGAACAGCAGCAAAGATATCAGCTTAGTAGCAAAAGATAGGGTTGACACTTTTTCAGCTGGGTTTTCTGAAGGGCTGTCTGCTCCCATCGTAACCTGGTGCCACCATCTTGGCTCTACGTGTCCCGTGCACTGAGCAACAGGCAGCAGGAGGGTTACTGGGGTTTAAAAAGCGCTACTTGGCCTAAAGGAACTAAGAGGGTGCACAGAGGGTTTTGGCAAACTGTTCAGAAGCTTAACAGAGTTGATTTTCAATTTGTAATGTACTCCACACTGAAAAGCTTCATATGAAAGTGCCATGCATACTGCAGCTGGCCAGAAAGAAAAAAAAAAAAATGAAGTGAGGTTTCCCAAAGAAACACATCTCCCACTTCCAAAAAGCCAGGTGTGGTATCCCTGGACCCACCCCCCTGTAGAACAGGTCAGGTCAGAGTGCTGCCTTTTCTTTAACTTCACAGATTTCTTCTCATTCATTTTGAGGTCTCCTGGCTGAACTGTCACAGTTTTGCCAGCAGTTAATTTGGGGGAGATTGTCTCTCATTTCTGAGGAGGTTCTGGCACAGCAGCTGTGCCCCACTGAGGGAAAACTAGTGCTCAGTTGGGAATACCAGGCAGCAGAGCAAATCCTGGGGAACAAGCACTGGGTCAATCTCTCCTAAATGGTGCTGGTAAGATGTCTGCAATGACTTCAAAGGGATGGAGGTGTTCAGACAATATAGCCTGAGAGCTCAGGGAAACCCTAGTAGCTTATTTACAGTCAGTGAAAATCCCAGCGAAAAACCAACTGAAGAAGTCTAGGAATTCTGTTATGGCCATTTTCTGTTTAGAAGCCACGTAAAACAAAACATCATACATCTTAATAAGGAGGAAGTTAAGAAGCAAAGCCAGAAATGGAATAATTAAAAAAGGGGAGAACTTTGGAGCTCCCAGGATACCTTTCTCCCCTAGTTTAAGATGCCAATTGGCTACTGCTTTTCAGAACTGCTCAATCTATGCAGAGTAAGATCAGAAATACATTGCAGATAAGAACAGAGAACACCGCTCAGTATGTACAAAAAGCAAATTCATATCATGAAATCACTGCATGGGCATATGAACTTATTTTCAGGTAAATTTAGGTGATACCAGAGTCTTATGAAGAAAGTATGCATGTGTATGTGTGAATACACACAAAAATACATACACATATACTATATTAAACTGCTTGATATATTTACACAATTGTAATCTTAAAACCATAATCCAGAAGTCATTTACACTTCTAGATATAAATTATATTCAACCATTGGTCTTTTTTCTGTTTTTAATCAGAAAGATTTGGGGCCTTCACAAACGAAAAACTCCTCATGTCACTGAGAACTGAATGGAAGAAGAGCTTCAATGCATGCTTTTTAGTCAGGGCTATCCTTCTAGAACACAGGTGTTTAGGCAGAAGAGCAGCCATTCGCAATATTGGTTTTGACCCAACTCTTCAGCACATCCACTCAGGGCAAAGCCTGAGAAGACTTCATGTCCAATTCTTTGATGTACATGAATTTATCATCTCTCAATTTCTCTCTTCCAGATTCTCTGGAGAATCATTTGCTTGAGGTCAACCTTCTTTATCATGCTTCAGTGCAAATTCAAAAGTAACTTAGTAAGATTTAGCAGCTGTGTCTCAGTTCTCATGGTAGCTCTCATAGTTCTCTACGTACATCACAAAACAGAGAGTAGGATTTCCTAAAGTGTGACATGTGGTTTAACTCTATTACACATGAAGCCCTATGCTTCAGTGACAACAGAGTTATGACAACAGTGAAACATCAGAAAATCCATCCTGCATCTTTCAGAGAGATACAGTGTGATGCCCTAGAGGATGACATAAACTACAGGTATCACCTTCTAAAATACAGGTAGTAAAGTGATTAATGTGAAAGTCTAGCAGACAGAATTACATGCTAGCTATCTTTACAATGCCCAGAAATAACCGCTGTGCAAAGAACAAAATTTGCTTGGTAACTTACCCGGATTCCTTTGTCACCTGGCAGACCTTGTAAACCCTGAAATGCATCAGCACAAAAATAAAAATACTTTAACATTGTATGCCCACTCAAAAAGAAGGATTTGTGCCCAAGAGTTTGTCCCTTCCGCTTATATCAATTACTAGATGGTGAAATCTAACATTTCCTGTAGACTACTTTCTTCCCACCTCCATTAGATCATCCAGGCTAAAACACCACTGCTTTTTCTCTAAGTCAGAAGCAAGACAAGCTGAAAAAACAGAGAATTAACTTCACTGAAGGCAATTTTTGTCACTGTGATGAAAAGACTGCCTTCTCAATGCGGACACCTATCTGCTTTATCAGGGGGTTGGACTTCATGATCTCCAGAGTCCCTTTCAACTCCTACAATTCTGTGATTCTGGACTAAGATACAAATCCTGGGAGTCTCACGCCGCTTCTTTTGGTAGTTTGAGGACTGTGGTAAGTTAACAGTTCCCTTCAGCTTTGTCTGCCTCATTCTGAATGACTTCTCTGAAACTACTCAGCTCTTTCTTTCACTCCCATAGGATATTTAAGCTCTTAAATTTGGTTATTTAACACCTAACCTAGCTGAAGTTGCAAATGCTATTTGCAACAGCAATTTAAGCTATCAACCACAACAAAATAGGAACTTGTAGATGGCAAATCCCTAGTACTCCTGTACTTACAGGAAGTCCTGCTGGTCCCATTGGTCCTACAACTCCAGGATCTCCTTTACTACCCTGAAATAGAGACAGAAGAGTAGAAACTGTTACATACCCATTCAGTATGAACAGGCAGCACAACAATGACTAACAAAATACTAGAGAGGAAATGTAAAAGATGTGTTTTAAAGCCCCTAAATCCCCAAGAAAAAGACAGAAGTCAAAGATGCCAACTGGGGGTCTTTCATACACAGAGAGAGAAAAAAATCCAGCTCCTAGAAAGACACAGAGCTTCCCCATTTTAAGGAGCTGTCATATCTTCAAAGAAGTTACAAAGTATTGCTCAGTTCTGAAACAAACTCACCCTTTCTCCTTTTGGTCCTGCTGGTCCCGAAACCCCAATTGGTCCTGGAGTACCCTGTAGTTGCAGGGAGGAAAACACACCAGGTCATTCTTACTGTGGGGCTTTGTTAAAGCCAGGAGACACTGCTGCTCCTTCAGGAAAAAGCACAGCTGAGAAGGACAGTCCAGTGTTTAAAGGCATCTAGTACCACTACAGCTTTCAGTGATGGTGGTGATGGGTTTGAAGAAGTTCTTGCATGCCATCCGAAGACTATGCATAGGAACTGCACCAGCACCATCTCACAGTGTCCTTTCCTAATTTTGAAGCTATGCCTTGGTGGTTGTTACAGTAAGCATTTCTATTACTGCCACGATGGATTTTTTCTCTCCTGTTTGTCACAGACAAGGCTGAAAGCTGTAGCAGAACAAAGGCTATTTAGAAATATATTAAGTGAGTTTCTTTTCTTTCTATCATTTCCTTCCCCCCAGTGTCAGCTGAGATGGCAAAAATAAAAGAGTTTGCAGCCAGTCATGCAAGTTGAAAGACACCTGTGAAACTTGTTTTGGAGCACTGCCTGTTGAAGGGTCTGCTTCAACTCTTCCAGACTGCATTCTGCAGTCTAGATAAAGCACAACCTTCAGATCTGTCCCACACTGTTGCACAGTGAGGCATTCACCTTCCTAACTCTACCGTGTGTACTTTTGTCACACAGTGGCAACAGCTGCTGTTGTGAAAAGGCTGCAAGCAAGGTGACTGTGGAGAATGACAGGATAGAGATGGAGACCCCTCACAACAAAGCAGACAGGAGAACCGAGTGTCACTGAACCATGCAGAATTTGTCTTGTTATTGAGATGAAGTGGAACAAGTAGGCTATGATGCTGGGATCCAGACAGACTCACGGTATCAAAAGACAAGTTTATCACTTCTCATCCTTAAGTTTAACACTCCCCCCCTCCCCCCATTCCAAACCTGCTTTGGAGAAAATAATGTTATTTTTGGTGTAAACAAGACTGGTGAAAAAGACGAGACAAGTCACAGTACTGGGGAGAGGAACATAGGGCAATGGAGAAATGGAACTCACCGGTGGTCCAGGCCTGCCGTCTAAACCTGAAGCACCCTGAACAGATGGGGAAAGGTGAACAAAAACAAGGCAAGAGGAAAGGGGAAGAGGGTGAGGGGGGAGAGGAGAGGGGAGGGGAGAGGTGAGTGAAGCAGTGACTCCAGACAAACATACACTTGCAATCAACAAAAGCTAAGATCTCAAGGACAGATGATGGTGCTTACAAGCAAACCAACAAAAACACAGAAACATTGAATACGTATAATATTGGCCTGTAATATTTGGATCCCCCTCAGAATGCAAATTTCCCCTCTTTCCGTGCCATCAAGAAAACCTCTGAGGAAAAGGCTGCTCTGTTGCAGACAAGGACAATGTGACAGCTGAAACCTGCACTGCCTTTGTGGCAGAACTGGGTTGCCCTTAATTTTCTCAGCATGAAACCTAGCAGTTGTTCTGTTCAGGGCTTAGTTAGCCAGCTGCTATCACTGGTCCAACAGAACATTTCAACAAGAACATTTTTGAGACAGTCCTCCCCACTCCACAGCTCAGGAACCCTTGTGAGCCAGGGGGCTTTGATGCTGTTGGACTACAGAGGTCAAAAGACCAAGAACAGGAATGCAGGCATGGGGCCCTGATGGCTGATGGGGTTCAATGCATGGTAACTCTTGGGGTGTCTTGTGCTCAGATGGTCGCAAGAACGTCCTTTCCCTGTCCTAGTACTGCATAGACTTTAAAGAATAACTGAAAAACTAAAGCACAGAAAGCTCCCATCTGCATTTCTCAGAGCAGAAAGGGAACTGAGGTTTTACTTCTCCTGGCTTCACTGCCCTTCAGATTAGAGCCTTCTGAAAGCATCAGTTTCTCCCCATGCCATGTGTGCAGCCCATGGCAAAAACACACCTTATGAGCTCAGTTAGGTGCCTACAGTCAGATGAAGTGCACCAGAGGCAGGAAGGTGACTGCTATAAATACAGGAAAACATTTTACAAACAAAGATGTGCACATTTCAGCCAAAGTCAGCTTTGGGTGATCAAACAAAATCTGACAACAAAATCATAAAGCACGAGATGCACTCTTTGCAGTGCTCGTTTCCAGTCAGTACCATTTAGTGAAGAGAGAGGGTGTGCTTTACCATCAGTGCATTCACATGAGCACATTCACCATCCGAGCAACTGAGTAGAACTAAGTTACTGCTAACTCATCAGCAGCAGATGAGTCTCAGACACCTGCTGTAGAGGCTTTCAGTAGATATGATCTGTGAGCTTTTCTTTGCAAAATTCTCAGGTTTGTATCTGAAGCTTGTGCAATGTTACCACTCTGCCAAAATCCTTCCTTGTAAGCTAAGCAACGCGTTAGCACTACTTTCATCCTGAATTAATCTACAGCAAGGAATACAGGAAGCCTCTCCTGCATCAGGGAAAGCATCATTTCCATTGCAGAAGTGATAGGAAAGCATTGGACAGCAAGGGTTGAATGCTTTCAGAAATGCCACACTTTTGTACAAAGCCTGCCCAGGAGACAAACTGTTGGGAAAGTGTCTCCTTTTCACTTCTGCACGTCTTTGTGCTTCAGGGAGATGATGCAAGGCCAGTTACAGAGGTTGCAAGTGACCTGTGGGAAAGCTACTGCTTTTCCCAGAGCTGCCAGAAGCAGGAAGAACTAAAAAGATTGCTGAAAGGATCACAGGTTGCGTACAGAAATGGAGGCTTTGCGAGTTTAAGAAGCAATGGCACTGTTATTTATAGATCATCTCTTTCTCTGACTTTACGTATCAAATCCCTGCATGCATCTCCTACCAAGAGATCTTTTTACGGCTGATACCAGTTTGGCTTGTAAAGCACTGCCTGCTTCCTGGATACTTACGGGTAATCCCAGTGGCCCTCTGTCTCCTTTTTCACCCTGGACACCCTTCTCTCCTTTCATTCCATCAATCCCTGCTTCCCCCTAAAGGAAGGATGGAGAAAATAAATCCACCATGACAGCACTTATATAATAAACAATCCTTCATTCCAAGAGCAACAAAGAAGCAGAGAATGCGAGAGGCAGCAAAAAAAGAGCTGTGCTTTAGCCCAATTCTTGGTTCAATCAGAAGAAAACCAGCATCAGTCAAAGTGACTTGTTCTAATCAATGCCAGTAAGAAGACAGTCAGGTCCAGAGGATAATTAAAGATGGTCAAAGGGGAACAGATCTTCCTGCTGTATTGTTCTCCCTGCTCTTGCAGGGAGCATCAGGTAAATGCAAGTATCTGGCAATGATCTGATAGGGTGGCTTTGAATTTTAAACTGACAGTTCATTGGAAGGGAATGACCAGTGTCTATAAGCTTTGAAAAAAGTAAAAATCTTTTGGAAAACAGACTTTCCCTTTCCTTTGCACCTGCCAGCCAGTAGATTGGGCATAAGCACAGGTAGATGGAGATGAGAAAGCTTTAAATCCCTGAGAACAGTGAAGTTCTTAATGGCATTACAGCAGGATGTACAGCACATCGAACCTGGCTAATTTTAAAATAGAGCTCAGTTACTTTGGATTGTATGGCAGGTTGTCCATCCCGCTGTACAGACCTTTACCCTTCAGACAAAGATTTCAGCTATGTTCTCATGGGAAAATTTCCAAGGACCAGAGGCTTCCCACTTCTCTGGCTGAGAACAGGAGAAAATGACCACTTTTCTGGATGGATGCTACTAATCCAATCCCTTCAGGATAATATACAGTTTTGTTCTCTTACCCAATATGGAAGAACGGCAACTTTGAAAGCCGGGAAGCTGCTGCTGTGAGGAATTCTGGCACTTTGGATAACTCTAGCAAAATTTCAGGATTGAAAATTTGACAGCCTTACCTTTGGTCCTGGAAGGCCCTGAAGACCCTGTGTTTGGAATGAGAAACGAGATATGAGCAACATTTAAGGGCGTGCCTTAAAGCCCAGGCACGCCAGTTCACTGGGCAGCATAAAGCTTTCATTTCCTGATACACTGAGGGCACAAATGCTTAGCCCAAAGGCCTCTTTATTTGTGTAAAGGGCACTTCACGTACTGTTCTCATCTGGCAGTGAGGAGGCTCTCGCCAAGAACAACCTGGCAGCAGGCCAGGCTTGCTATTAAGACCATTTTTGCACTTGATCCTTTTAATCCTGTCCATCCCATCTCACTACTGTCTTCCCTTTCATCTCAGGCTAATCTAACCTCTCACCTTTTAACTTCCCAGCTCATCGTAGCTCTGACCTACCCTGGAGGTAGTTCTGGAAGTGACACTAAGTGCATTGCTGCTTCAATGCTGCAGTGTTTCTGGCAGTTTTCTACACCCCCAAATCCTCCCCAGCCACTTTCATCTCATTCATACTCCCAGTGCCTCTCTCCTCAGGTGAATCACAACACTTACTGGAGGTCCTGGTGGGCCTTGAGGTCCGGGGGGGCCAGACATCTAGAAAACAATGCGAGAGAAGTCAGTGTCAAGCTGCTGGCTTCAGCATGTGAAGGGGAACTGCTCAGGGGGGAGGCAGGGCACATGGAGCAGCTGAGCTCCACCAGGCTTGGAAACCTGGACTGCCCCAGAGGGCTGCGTTCAGAAGCGACAGCAATCCAGGACAGAGTAGCCAAGAAGCAGCAGCAGGATGCTGGAAGGGGTTATTGCAGTAGTTGCAGAGATTTAGAGGAAAGGAAAGCAGTGATATTTTTACAGAAAAAAATACACTTCCACTAGTCTTGCACTGTTACTTCAGCTAGCTGTTTCAAAGTATAAGAAAAGGGAGCTAGCTCTACAAACATGAATACTGATAGCCTGAGGGACTCCTCACTGCAGGGCATGATGGAAGTTCAGTGAGCTTTGAGGAGAAAAGGGGCAAATTCATTAAGCCAACATATATTGAAAATATCTAGGTCCAGGCAGGTATTTTTTTCAGAAAAATCCTTCACCACAAATGTTGAGGAAAGTAACTGTGTGCTTCCAATTATCTTGTGCTCTTCCTTAGGCATTCATTATTGATTGCTTGTGAGTTAGACTGTTCTTGTGTAGAAGAAAAGTAGGGCATCAGGAGCTAAAGGTGGCCAGCAATTCTGGCAGTTCAGTCCCACGAGGTAAAGCTTGTGGGATGCATCATAAGAGGATGTCTGCTGCCAAAGCCATCCCTCCCCTGCTGCAGAAAGGAAATGAGATAGGTGACCTACCGATTCTCCTGGATTTCCTTTGTCTCCACGCTCCCCAGGCTGACCCTTCTCTCCCTGCACACAACAACACAGCCTGTCACTGCCAGCTGCCTTCTGGAGTCTCACTCCTTCAGAAGCCACGTGTCAACCACCCAGATGCTGAGAAGCAACAGTGCCCAAAAAGGAGGAGTGAGACTATACTATACTTTTGAATGCCAAAAGTGTGGCATTTCTGAAAGCATCTCAAAGCTTCACTAACAGCTCACTGATGTCTCTTCAGCACGTCTGCTTCCAGAGATGACAACTTTACAAAACAGGAGGTCTCTGGGAGCGGTGTCCTGGGGCTGTGTAAGGGGAGCGTGGGACTCTGTCCACCTTTCCCCAATAACAGCCTGACATCTCTGCTGCACTACAGCCTCCCAGGGAGGGAGCACAGCAAGCCACTCAGAAGAAGCCTCATGCTGACAGCAAACTAGGTATGGGCCACCTTAGCTGTACAGGCTTTACAGGCAGCTTCCAGAGCCCAGCACCGCCAGAGAGCAGCAGGAACTAATGCTCAACTGGCTGCCTGTCTGCTGCTGGAGATCTGACAGATGTCTGCTGATGCCGAAGCACCTAACTCCAAGGGATAGGATGGTCTAAGGATCCTGAGATATACTGCACTTTGGAAAACACGTGTTGCTCTGCACTGTTTTTAATTCACTGAGCAGGAAAGGTCAGCCTGTCTTTTTCACTCTTACTGTCAATCCTGGAAGTCCAATGGGACCCGGCAATCCTGGTGGTCCTGGCATCCCTTGGTCGCCTCGTTCTCCTTTCTCTCCAGTGGGGCCATCAAGACCCTATGAATCAAGAAAGATTTGCAGCTTTTTGCAAGACTTTTTTGCAGGTATTACAGATACCATTGCCAGAAATGAGTTGTGCCCTGTGAGCTCCAAGAATACAATGGAAAACCCAGAGAGCTTTCAGGTACACAGGAGAAGGCAGGGCTTTGCTGATATTGAAACCAGACAGTAATATGCCTGAAACATCCTCCTGTCATTGTGGATGTGCCATTCCCCAGAGTCGCAATGAAGGACTGCTTTCCTGCCTCCAAGTTCTGCTTGTGGTTATGCAGTTTGCTGCAGTACATGCTAGAAATCACTCCAATAGCTAGCTGTTGTTACTGCAAGAGCTTTATCCTAGTAATCCTGCACAGAGGCAAAAACTCACTGCATAAACCCTCTTGACTGCTGTTAGGGTGCAGAAGTTGTGACAGGCTCAAGCTAGGAAATTGGGCACTCTGTCCCAGTTGCTTAGGGGCTTCGAGTTATCCCACAGCTCTACCCAAAACCTGAAGAGCCACAAGAGCAGAACGCTGCTGAGGGGCTCCAATGTACTCACCGGTGAGCCTGCTTGTCCTGGCTCTCCTTTATGCCCCTTTTCTCCTGCAACCCCAATCTGGCCTGGCTCTCCCTTTATTCCAGGTGGTCCATCCTTTCCTGGCAGTCCATGAGGTCCAGGGGGGCCCATTTCTCCTGGCTTGCCTCGTGGTCCCTAAAAGAAATTCACTCAGTAAGTGAGACTGACAGGTAAGAGAAATGTTAGCCCTGCGGAGTGACTCCCTAGCTCAGAGCCTCTGCTGCTCATTCTCTAATAGTAACACAACTGGAAGAATTACAAACAGGAAGAAAAAAAAAAAGGGAAAAAAGAAGCAGGTTTTCCCTGCCATTCCAACTGTTCCATAGAAGTTAATACTCTGATAAGCCACTAATGCTTATTTCTATGGAGCCAAACCACTTCCCTCTCCCACCTCCAAGTGGAAAACCAACTGTGCATAAGTATCAGTGCAAATTATCTCCAATTAAGGCTACTGAAGGATGAAACAATCCACAGAGGAAGCTTGTCTTACCTTTTCTCCATCATGGCCTGGAGGACCTGGTAAGCCAATTTCACCCTGAAACACAAAATTGTTTGGCCATTTGAAAGCAGCCTTGTTTACCCAGAATGACAGTTCATGGCCCCAGCGCTATAGCAGTCTCCAAACAACACCAATTCCCACAAGATGTTTTGTGAAGGGGATGGTGAGTAGGAAGGATCCCTCATCTCTGAGATAATGCCTTATCACTGTGGGAAAAGGGATTCAGGATACCATGGCTGAGGAGGAGTGGAGCCTGGCAGGACAGGGTCTGACAGTGCTGCTAGGAAGAAGAGGAGCACTGGGGAGAGACGTGTGTGAATTCTTCCCCTAGCTCTGCAGTACCTTCTGTCCTGGTGGCCCTGGAGGTCCAGCCACACCTGGAAGTCCTGGCGGTCCCTAGAAAAAGTAAAACTCATTTTCAGAATATCATCAGGGCTTTCATTTTTGTCTTTTGTAACCAAAGATCTCTTCTGCGTTTAAGGGGAATTTTCCTGGAGACTCCTAAAATACAGAGACCTACTAAGCTACAGCCAAAATCCAAAAAGAGTTATAGATACTTATGCATTCCTCTACTTTCTTATGGAAGAAAACAAAAATGACTACAGCTATTCACTCTTAGAACTGAGACAAACTTAACAAGGATTTTCCCTTCCCATCTACAAATACATATTTTTAGATTAATAGAGAGCATAAGAAACATTACACTTCTTAGATCCCATGTGCAGCTTATGCAGAGCCAAGAGTGATGATAAATCTTGGCAGTTGCTGCTTTAAGGAGACCTAGGCAGCAGCTCAGCCTAGATGCTTATACCCATTTTCCTTTGCCCAGCCTTTTCTCCCCCAGTCAAGTGTCCTGTTGTCCTAAGAAACAAAATACACAGATGCTTTCATCCTCTTCTTCGGC
The DNA here is from genome assembly GCF_019238085.1 of Lagopus leucura. Classification (NCBI taxonomy): domain Eukaryota; kingdom Metazoa; phylum Chordata; class Aves; order Galliformes; family Phasianidae; genus Lagopus; species Lagopus leucura. The sequence goes on along the minus strand of NW_024962255.1, from coordinate 10,568,878 downwards.
TCCAAGTAATTACTTTGCCTTTCCTTTCAAAGGGGTTGTTGTTGTCACTGCTGTTTTAAATGATTTTTGTATGGGATGTGTATCAAGTTATACTTATCAATGGTGACAATATGTATTCCCCTCTCATTACAAAGTGTCTGCCAATGGCTGCCAATGAGTCTTTGTCTTGGTCAGCCCCCTTACTCTTCCCTGCCCCTTCTGAGCAGGGAACATTACCTTGTAGAGAAATAAAGGGCCTGATTATGATTCAAGTGCCAAGATCAGATGGCAAAATGAGCTCTTCCTTCAGCTGTCAACACTGCCCCAACAGCTAAACAGACCTTAGCTGTGCAAAAATGGTGCAGGTATCTGCTTAGGATGAACACATGGCTAATCACTTAGGGCCACACAGCGAAGCTAGGAACTCACCATCAAGGCCAAGGTTCGTATTTCCTAGAAGAAAAAGAAAGTGAAGAAATAGAAAAAAGGTAACAGTCATTTAAAAACAAAGCTTCTTCACAGACCTTGTTTCATAGGACCCTATGAAATGAAGCCAAAAAAACAGCTCTGAGTCACATGGAGCGATGCAGCAATTTCTCCCCACCATCATCACATTTTTTTCTCCCAAAGAGAACCCAGACTAACCCAAAGCTGGGCACAACTGCTCAAAGCACACATCTCTGAGGAGCCTTTACAGTGCTTTTATTCACCAGTCTATCCTAAGGCTTCAATCTCTGTCCCACTCTTCAGGGGATGCCCATGGCCTTACTGTCTGGCAGACTTAATTTCTCACTTAAATAAGATACACAGATATTTATCAGAACAGTATGCAGGGAACTGTGGGACTAACGGTGCTGCAGAACAACCAAATATTTTTCTTTGTTGTTAGTGCTGAGGAAGATTTACACTGCGCTGGGTTTTCTGCATCCCCTGGGAAACCAAACAGTCACCTCACGGATAGCTGGACAGTGCTCACCTGGAGAGCTTCACTGATGTTACCATCGTAGTCCATCATTTCATCCTTTCCAGGCTCTCCTTTGGGACCCTGCAAAATATCCGACCTTCACTCAGAGCTTTGGGATCACCTTCCCCATGGTGTAGCATAGGATCTATGGGGGTCACCCTAAAAAAATCCCTCAGAGAGGGATCTGTTTCACAAGGTTCTAGTTTTTCATTTCTTGAACCAAGCTCTTAAAAGCGTATTTTATAGAGGGAACACTGTAGAGCTGTAGCCAGATGACCTGCAGGTTACCGTGCCATAACTGTCAGAATTTACAAGTCTGGTACATGGTGAAGCTGAGGCCAGAATCCAGGAACTGTGTCCACTGTCAGATTTGCACTGCCATTTGCTGATATGCCAAGGGCCTGAATTCAGACTGGGTGCCCAGACTGACTCCTCTACAAATGAGCAGAGCATTCACCCTGATGAGCTTAAGAAGTCTTCTCCCCTGAAGGAGAAATATCTGCTGATGAAGGTATTACGGAGAAAGAGCCCACAAACTTAATCACTGCCCATCTTGTAAGCCCTTTAAGCAATGGTGAAAACATCAAGAAAACAAAAGCCCAAGCTAGACCATCAGTGTGGTCCCACTATCCTTAGACCTCTTTGAAGGGCCAAAACTATACAAAAGTATTAGTGAAGGGACACCTACCCTAGGCCCCATGGGTCCCTGCTCTCCTGGTGTACCACGTTCTCCCTGTAACAAGAAGATGCTGTTAGCAATGTTCATCACTACAGTTGCTTGAACTCCAGCAACCATTGGACTCTACAAGTCCTCTAAAACGATTTCCAACTAAGTTGGAATAGAAAACCTCGCACATAACCTGCAATACTTCAGCAACACCACAAAGTAGCTTTTTTCTGAGAAAGTATTCTTCCAAAATACCTGGAGGTATACCTGTTCCCCAGACCAGTCTGATGTACTCTCTGGCATACCAGAGATTCAGTGTGCTTCACCAGCAGCTCCTGCTGGAAGAGCTGGAGCTGGTTCTGAGGGATCAGGTCAGCCTGTTCCATTAACATAGGTTCAACCAATTCAAGTGGTGGCTAAACCTGCGCTTAATCTTCTGCTTTTCACCTTCACCCTAGACAGCTCAGTTTTAAAATGCTTCATTTCTGTTAAGTTTTCAACATATAGGAATATTTTTTGCATTACCAAACCCAGAGCTGGACTGCCCACAAGCCCTCTGTACCTTTTCACCCCGTGATCCTGCAGCACCAACGTCACCAGCTTCTCCCTGAGAAAAAAATAAATGGGTTGGACTGAATTGCATGGGCAGGGTGCAACTCTACTGCTGGCTTTGCTTTCCCAGTAGGAAGAACTGCACTCCGGTGTGTCACACCTCCTCAGTTAACCCCAATCTCCACCCATGACTTCACACCCCAATACCTTTCTCCACCACCCCCCGCCATGAGAACAAACTCACTCAAGGGTAAACTGCTCACCTTTGGTCCAGGGGGCCCAGGCAGACCAGGAGGGCCAGGTTCCCCTTTGCTTCCCACCAAGGCATTCTCACCATTTCCCTTCTCTCCCTGCATGCAAGGAAAAACAAATCCATTCCATTTCTCTAATTTCACTTGCCAAGCTGCTGATTCAGAGAGACAGGGCCCAGAACAAACTTAGCCCCTGTCCTTCCATCAGCTGGGCTTTGGATAGCCCAGGAACATCCCTGCCTCAACGAGGGGCCAGGGGCTGGGCCAGTACAGCTCTGCTTGGGGGCTCTAGCAGTAAGAGGAAAGCAGTGTTCACGTGGCATTGTCATTAAACTCCCATCCTTTCCTGACATGGTCACTGTCATTAAGTGCGTTGTCCCCTTTTCCAAAGGGCAAGTTCCTGGTGAAAGTCTGACTGAAGGTGTGATTGCTATCTTACTTCTCAGCCCCTACAAATCAAAAATGTTTACCATAGGGAAAGGGCTGCACACAGCTGGCACAGGGAAGAAGGAAAGGAGACAAAGAGTGGTCTCCAACTCATGGAAAATACAAACCTTCGGGCCAGGGAGCCCAGGATCACCAGCTCGGCCCTTCTCACCCTGTGGAAGAAACAGACACAGTCGGGAGCTGATTTGGCAGGTCGTCCTGGACAAGCAGCCAAAGGATAAGTTCATAAAATCATTAATCATTAAGGTTGGAAAAGACCTCTAAGATCATCCAGTCCAGCTGTCCACCTATCACCAATACTGCCCACTAAACAATGCCTCTAAGTACTACCTCTGCCCTTTCCTTAAATGCCTCCAGGGATGGCAACCTCTCCACTTCCCTGGGCAACCTTATCCTCAGTAGTGAAGTTCCCCACCACATCTAGTAAAGGATGGAGATTCTCCTTGGCCCTCCTCTTACTGTTAGTATATTTGTAAACATATTTTTTGTTGTCCCTGACAACACAAGCTGTTCCTGCTTTCAAATCTTTGTTCTTTCCTTTCAGGGACATTATTTTAGGCAAACCAAGGCATCTGCCAGCAGTACCTGCTCAAGCAGGAGACTGCTTTCTCCAGTGTTTCTGCATATCCCCACATATCACTGCCATATCTTTCCAAATGAAAATGAATCCCCATTTTCTTTTTCTTATTGCTCATCTGTTAAGCCCTTTCTCCTGTCAGCCCTTCAGCATGGGTTTTCCCCATTCCACACACCTAGAGAAGCTGCTGCCCAGAATGAAGGACTTTTTCCATGCCCCAACAGAGTTCAGCTCTTCCTACACAAACTGTCCACTTCCCAACACTCACTGCTCAGACCTCCCAGTTTCAGTGGCCAATACTGCTTTGGCAAGAATCTGCTACACCTATCCCAATGGAACGAATCCTGCTCCTGGCTCCAAACCCCAATTTCATCATGCTCTTTAAATGAAAGCAGTGCAGCATCTCAGCTATCAGCCAAGCTCTGTGACACGCAGGGGTGGTGAAAAGCAATGAAAAGAGTGGCAAAAAAGGCAAGAAGAGGTGATGGTTTGAGACCCATTGATGCAATGCCTGGTGAGCATGGTCTGCAGGTGAGCTGTGCAAGGCACTGCAGGCAATGAGCAAAGAGGGTGTCCAGCACTAGCACTCACTCAGTGAAGTGACTTTGCTTAGTTCACCATGGCGTTCAGATCACCCTTTGAATTACTCCTGAAATTAAGTTTTGTTCTGCCCATTCCATCCAACTCCTAAACCCATGGTTCTCAGCTACAGGTTGCTGCATGGGACTCAGTATTTCGTAAGGACAGTCTAACAGAGCTTTCTTCATTGCCAGGAAGAGAGGTTTTAAATGATTAATCAGAAAAAGGTTTTCTTACCTGCAGTCCTCACAAGGTCTCCAAAATTGACTCGTGCAGATTACAAAGAACAATTCAAAACCTCTCTTCTCTGCTGCTCTCCACAAAAGCAGCACAGCAGACCAACAGGACCAGCACAGAGGTTCTCTTGGTGCCATGCTGCTGCCTGCACAGACAGGTGCTGCACACCAGTCTCATCAGAGCTCAGGAGCACACATCTGACATGTGGAGGGCTTGCATCAGTGCTCCAAGAACAGACATGCACTTTCCATAGAAAATAATTAAAAAGCACTAATCTTTTTTTGTTTGTTTGTTTGTTTGTTCTAGGCAACTCTGGAGTGCAGTGGCCCATTCCTTTAAGGTGATTTGGTCTGAAAGGCCCCCACCCAACTCTCTCCCCACAGCCACATTCTGCCTTTCTCTGCTTTTGGTACCATACTTCTCATTCGAGGATCACGCCAGTAGGGGCTACACAGAACTTCCTTCAATTATTCCCAGGAAAAGACTGTGTCCCAGGTACTTCATGCTACCCTGCTTGCTGCCAGCCCCCCACCTCCTACAAGCAAGAACACACAAACACACTTCAACAGGGCAAGAGCCAGAAAAGGACACATGATCCCTGCAAGCACAACGATGCAACGCAAAGCAGGCTGCTGCCAGCTCCCACTCCTGGGGAACACAGCACACCAAGCCCAAACACACAATATCCTACCCGCTGCCCCCTTTTCCCTGGCAAACCTGGGGGGCCCATCCTCCCTGGGACTCCAGGCTCTCCCTTCATGGGGAAGAAAAGAGACAGAGAGCGTCTGTTACATGGCTGCCGCATGCTGTAACACAACCCAGTGAGCCTCAAACAAGAGAGGCCAGCTGTTCAGAAACCAAACTGGCTGCTTAGTGATGGAGAGTGACAGGGTATTTTTGTACTGTGCCCACCACAGGATCTCACACCAGGTCATGCTATGCTGAAACTGTGCATGACCAGAAGCAGGACAGGGCAGCCCTCAGCATGTGACAGAAGAACAACGTCCCACAGTCCCTGATGAACTGTGGCAGTACCTCTGGTGGGCACAGACGTGCTGGGAGGCAGAGCAAGCAAGCTGGCTGAGCAAAGTGTGCTGTGGGCATTTTGTGGGGTAGGGAGAAGGGGAAGAAGGCAGCTGGAAGGAAACCCCACCAACAGACTCCAGCTGGAGGGAGTGGATTTGTTTGCAGGATGGGCTCTCACTGTACACTCTTGCCATTTTCTATTGCCATTGCTTATGCTGGCAGGTGTCACTAAGACCTGGATTTGTGCCTTGGGGAACACAGAGCTGTTCCTCAGCTTCTCTGGGGGAAGTGGGGGGAAAAAAAAAATCACAAAAAAAAAGATCACAAACAAAACAGAAGAACAGCCTCAGAGCAATGCTTTCCAAGTACCTTTTCTCCTGGAGTCCCAGGCTCACCCTAGTAAGGAAGAGACAAGAAAATAAAGTGAGAAAATAGAAAGCGAGCACCTTAGAGCTAACAGGGTGGAGAAAGGAGCATTCATCTGTGGAGGTCTTGCGGTGTGAGGATGCTTTAAAAGCCTATTAGTACTTCTGCCTAAAGCTTGTTTCATCTTCATTAGCCAGCTCCTGGACTGCTGAAAATAAACAGCAAGATGGAGTAACCACCTTGCTGTGCTTCAAGAAAAGACTTACCCATAGTAAGTCAAGAGTCATCTGCTGGCACTCACCTGCTGCCACTAAGGAATTTACTTACTCCTATCTCTGCACAGGAGCACAGCAAAGCTGAGGATATGGCAAGGATGGGGGGACATGTCAATATGGGAACAGTGTGGCATCAGGGAGAAAAGCTGTCCCCACCAGTTCTGGGATAACCTCTTTATCTCTGCCTTTAGCTCAGCAGCTGGAGTCAGTCAGGACAGCACACCTCAGCCCCACCAAGATGACTTACATTGGCACCTAGCTCACTTTTTGCTCAGCTTCCATCCTGATACTGCTGTGGAGTGCCACCTGTCTCTGCTCAGAGCGCTGTGGAGCAGCAGATGAAGCTGAGGACAGATCAAGCTTCTCTGCCAGAAGCTACAGCAGTTCTGCCATTCCCCTTCAGTGGGAGCTGTTTGACCATTTTCCTTCGCTCTCATAGCTCACTGGCTCTTAAACGCACCCTTCTTGAAACACTGAAGCGTAGAGCAGAACTGACCTTCATCCCTGCCGTGGCAATTCCAGGAGCACCCTGACAGAAAGAGAAGACAGGAACACTTTGTTTGAAACTGAATTAATTATTTTGTGTGCGTATATATATATATATATTTTTTTTTTATTTTATTTTTTTTTTAAGAAACAAAACACTATCAGCCAGGTGGAACTATGAAGGGAAAATCCACAACTTTTCCTTTCCAAAACTCAGAAGTAATGCTGTAACACCACACGGCACACATCCTCCTTCCCTGTATGGGTCGTTCACCTATAACAGTGGCTCTGCTTTCCAAAAAGCTCACCCAAAGACAGATAACATGGGCACAACCCAGTTAGGAAAACCAGATTTCCACCCCGAGCGTCAGCCCTGCTGGCGAAGCCAAGGCCAACAAGCAGCATCAAATCAAGTAAGCAAGGAAAGCAAAGTCAGACTGAGGACCAAACACTCCGTTCAGTTTGATCCCAGATACATCATCTCAAGCACTCCAAGGAACACCAGATTTTAACACCAGAGCCTTGGTCTCATTTGCCCATATTCTGTTCTCATCTCAGGGGACTAACACTGCAGTAAGGCGGCTTCAGGAGAGCTGTGAAGCCAGCCACCCTAGGGGATAAAAAGACTCCCAAGCATGAGCACCTTCTCCTCAGCAGCAGGAAAAAAATGCAAGTCTGGCATCAACCCTTTGCTCTGGAATCTCTGTGTTAGTATGAGTTAGGGCCTGGTGAAAATGTCCAGTTACAAAAGCAAATATGAGGGATAACAGGGTCTAAGGAGGGGAAGTAGGAGGGGGAGGAGGTGAAGTAGTGTTAGAAGGTGGGATGTAATAGGGGTTGGGATGTAGCACATGAGGCAGAGAGGAGGAGTGGGAGCCAAGTTCAAGGTGAAGAGAGCTTGGAAAAGTTCAAACAAGGAGGAGTGGGGAGCCAGAGAGCAGCGGGATCATACCTCTCAGCTTTCTGAAACAAATCAGGGACAAAGCTAAAAAACACAAGGATAGAAGATGGAGATCAGGGATTCTATGCAATAAAAGGGGAAAAAAGCATTCCAGAATTTCTCAGGGGTCAGTAGGTTTTAGTGAATATGGGCTAGAGTCATGAAAGGGATTATGTGCAGAAAGTGGCTTGGTTAGGCTTTCATGGTACGTTTGGGATGCCTTTTCCTCACTTTGGCCTTTAAATGGCAGTGGATGCAGACATTATTTTCTAGTACTTACTCTAAAGCTGCCATGCACACATGCAGGCTTGCTCACACACACTGGCCCTGATGCATTGCTGCATCAACCCAGGTTCACACTTGCATAACCCTGCTGACTGCAGCAGGCTAACACATTGGGACCACCATTTTATGAAATGCCAATTTCCTAGAACGTTGGTAACTGGGTCCTCTCACTAGCATTGAGCATTAAGTTCCTGACGTTGCAAGACAGCATCAGACTGGGTATGCCATTTTCTTTTTAAAACACTTCTCTCCCCATGGTCACCGTCATGAATTAGGCCTATACTTTGCAATTTAGAAGCAGAAAGAACTCAGCTGAGGACAGTCATCGACCAGTAGACACACACACCAATCCAGGTGATGCTTGTGCATCAGGGACAGCTGAGTGGTAAGGCTGAGATCAGGCAGACAAGCATCACTCCACTGTTCACAAAGTACCTTCATGCCATGTCTTCCTGGCAGCCCTGGCATGCCTCTCTCTCCCTGGAAGCAGAGCAAGAAACAGAAAAAGAGCAACAGATACAGCATGAGTCCTCCCAGGGCCCTGTGAGGAGGGCCAAGTACACCTTCTGCCTATAAACTTCAGGGGCACCGTGGCCTTTTGACTCTTCTGAGTGTTCAGTCCTTTCTTGTAAGTTTGAGTACCTCTCACCCTATGCAGTATATTGTAAGAAAAGTATAAGAAAAATAAACCAGTAATTATGAATGCTTTGTACTAGAGAAGTGAAGATCACCCTGTGCCCCTCTTTCCCAGCTGTGTGCTGTTTTTCTTCTTAAATGAGACAAGACCAATGCTGTCTGCTGGGCAGCACCCACACTGCAGGATCTAGCCCCATAGAGCAGCCCCTGGGGGAAGTAATCCCCCATCCCAGAGAGTTTCCTGAAAGATGCTACCTGCTTGAAGAGCTCTTTAATTATTTAGCCCTGCAAAAGCAAAGCCAACCCAGTGAGAGCAAGATAACCTCTTATAGGGAGCAAGTTACAGAGCAACCACACTGCCTTGACATTTCCTAACTATGGCCCCCACACATTCACACAGCCCTCATTAACACCTGCAGGATCACACAGGCGCTAGAGCTAATTAGAGAGCAGAAACAAGCATGGCACTGCATCATTAAAGAGCAGTAAGAAAACTCAGGGCCAAAGCCAGAGGACAAGCAGGAAAAGCAACTCTCCAGAACATCTCTAAGCCCCTAATTATTTGGAAATCTTTGTACAGTAAGGCCTCAGCATGCTGAGCCCTCTCTGGTCCTGCTGTGTCCTTTGGGCCAGGGAAGGGCTGCACAGGGTGCCACAGCCAGCAGCAGAACAAGGCAGGCAAGCCAGAAACTGAGAAGTATCACCGAGGGCAGAAGCCAGAAGCAAAACACCCAGCTCACATCCCCAGATTATTGTTGCTCTTTTCTCAGAGCATGGGAAAATGCCTCATCCTAAGGACCATCACGAAAAAGAGAAAAATATACACCAGCTAGGCCAAAATTGATGGTTAACCTGGGGACAGCAAATCAGATGCTTATTCAAATGACCCAGCTGATCATACTTACACCTCGTGTAATGTCCTTCATGCAACATTACTGTCTACCTCAAGGTTAGGAACAAGAGGTTTGAATGCAACCTGAAAGCTTCTTCAACAGGGCAGGGCCTGTAATGTTCTCTGCTACCAGAAAAAGCAGTGATGAGCTACGCAAAATAGATCCCTAGAGATAAACTATGAATCACCTATAGTATTTGAACTGGCTCCCCAAACAAAAAGAAAAAAGACTCTGGTCCATGTAATTGAATCCAAAGGTGGAAACATTAAAAGCTTCCCAGGGTCCCAAATGACCTTCCTGGAAGGGAGGCAGACAGGAAAGAAGAAATTTCCAAAGGCAACAAATTCGTGCACCATGTGGATGTTCAGGAGCTGCTACTGGCTGATGTCTGGCTGCTGATTTAGGGGTATCTCTGCACTTGTATTTCAATCCCTCAGAGCAAAGAAGAAGGGAAAGAGAGAAAAGTGATATTGACAGTAACAAATGAAAGTCTGAGTGTGGAAGAATAGGCTGGTTTGGAACTGGGAGGTGACCCTATGGAGCTCCTATTTATTAGCACAGAAAGCACAGCAGGTTTTGTCTCCACTCTTATGAAACAAGATGAGTAAGAGCCAAAGTAGCTAGAGCATGTCCCCAGGGTCTCACTGAATCATTGCTCTCTAACAGGACAGAGAAGCCTCTCAAGTGTGCGTGACCCTGAGATATCACTGAAGCCTTGGAGACTTTCCTTTTGCCAGAGCCCAAATACAAAGAGCATGCAGAATTGCTGCAGAGTGTAGAAACAGCGGGAGGAAAGGATTGCCTCTCCCTGTGCTTGGACCAGGCTGCCTTGCTGTAACAGGTGCCAATTCCTTTCCCCATCTCTGCTCCTGTTCCCTTCCCAGAGCCACTGAGAAAATAGGACGAGGAGTCCACGAGGAGACCCTAGGATCTCCCAAAACACGCCGATGCCAAAAACTCAATTGGAGCTGATGAGAAGGTTTAGGAGGCCTTCCCAGATTCAGTATATATTGCATACGGTTTGTTTTCACCTCATCTGGGACTAGGAAATTTCTGTTAGTGTTCCAGAAGATAAATCAGAGGCTGATTAGTCCCTGTATGTGGGTGCAGGCAGAGCAGGTGCCTGCTGACTGTGAAACGTGGGAGCATTAAGTAGGGGTGGAAGGCAGTGTTTCCTTCCAGACATGTCTCCCATCTAAGCCACACTCCAACTTCAGTCCTGCAGTTCAGCTTAGCAGGAAAGCATCTGGCCGTCGAGACAGCAGAAAATTTGTAGCTCCCAAAACACAGTAGTTTTGGGTGCAATTCTTCTCTCATTTACACCAGCACAGACCAGGAGCTTTGTGCTCTATGGAATTACACTGATGTGAAGATGGATACAGGGGAACCTTTGGACTTTACATGCACTGTATTATTTCTGAAGATGAATTGCCTTCTTATTGGAAGGCAATTACTGCTGTGTTCCCAAAAGATTTTTCTATGAACTCTATGTAACACATTCACATTAAGTTCTGGAGGTGCCTTTTCTGCCTTTAAATAGTAATCCACCCAGATGGAAAAAATGTAGGAAGTGTATATGCTGCACAATAAATGAGATGCGTGACACATACGAAATACTTTAAATGTATGTGTCACTGCTAATGCTTTTCAAAATATTACAGAACCAGCTCTCTCTCATGATGTTTAAAATGTATGCCATGACGGAGTATGCTCTGACTCAATGAACGCTTATCAGTGTTGTAATGTTTTAAGCACAACCTACAAATATATGGGTACAATAAACTTTAGTCAGTTAACATCTGGGCACAGAGCATATAAACCTGTAAGAAGTGTCCAGAAACAAACAGAAGAGCCTGATGCCAAAGCCCAGCCTGAGTTGCAGAGATTGAGCAGATTTGATGCGTCAGCTAACCAGATTTTATGAAGAAACCCCAACCCATCCCATCAAATGAAGAGATGTAACAAATCATTTGCAAGCTTCATAGTCAGAGAAATGCCTTTGGTAAGAATCAAATTCCACCAAAAGGATAAAGGGTGCTTTTATTGCCTGAGCTTGGAGAGTCTGCTTGCGGTTAATCACAGCACAGATGTGTACTCCATTAAATATCCCACAGAGCTGCTCAGACCCAACTTCCTCTTACAACCCATCAGCCCAAGGAGCAGCATCTCCCAGATATCTATCACAGTAGAAAACCACATTCCTCATACCTACCTTTATGCCAGTGTCCCCTTTTTCACCCTGCCCAGCAAAGAACAGAGAGAAAATACACAGAGGGACAGTGAATGTGAGGAGAAATTGAGCAAGCAGAACAATCCTCACAGCAAGGGCTAAAGAGAAAGTTGCCAAAGAAGGGAGTATGTAATAAAGGCAAGCACAGGTCTCTAGAGAGACCACAACACCAGTCTGAACACTGGCTGTAACACATCCCTCCCTGGGAACTGCAAGGCAGTGCACCTTGCTGGAGTGGATGCTGGAGGTAGTCCATGTTAATGCTTCCTACATATTTTGGGTGTAGACTAATCAACCATCAAGCTGTTTCATGGAGCAGACCCAGCCTTAACATAAAACCATCTAAAAGCTGGGTCAGATTTATTCTTGAACAGGGGCCTGTGCAGGGCTAATCCTTGTCCTGGTTCAGGACAGCAGGGAATTGCTCTGGCCAAAAATCCTCCAGACCTTTTACGCAGGAGCAAGTCTCTGTTTACGTGGTTTGCACTCTGCTACAGAGAACCTGCACCTGGACCCTAACTCACTGTATTTCTTCAGCATCTCTAGGCTTTGTGCCACTCATCTGCCCCTGGGAGACAGCCTTGCTGGTGCCATGGTTAAGAGTTACCTTGGGGCCAGTAGCTCCAGGGAGGCCATGCGCACCAGGCAGGCCTGACATGCCCGCCTCGCCCTGAGGAAGAGAAGAAAGGAAACAGAGAAAGCAGCAATGTGATGAGCAGCAGTGATGAGCAAAAAAAGGAGCACGTGGGATGCCCAGATCAGAAAAGACATGAGAAGAATGTCCTACACAGAAGTGCCCATTACGCACCAACCTCCCCTCTGGGTCTCACCAGGGCAGGAGCACCATTCTGCATCAAGAAAGATGTTCAGTACACAAAAAGTATAACTTGAAGGAAATGGTCCCATACGCCTGCATTTTATCAGAGCTAACATTTTTGCTCAGCTCTTTGCCTTCTTGTCCCTTTCCCTGATCCACACACCCAGGGAGGATTTTCTTCCCTACTTTCATCCATTTCTTCCACATTTCCAGAGGAAGGTTGCAACCTTGGGCTCATTCTCCTGAGAACCTTTGCTCAGTGAGTAAATGAGCCAGGCAACTTGTTTTGTGTGAGAAGAGCTCTAAGGAGAGGCTCTCACCATGAGGTCACTACAGGGACCCCCTCGCTGCCCCCCACACACTGAGCTTAGAACAGGATGGACTCTGAATGGAAAAACCGATGGGCGGTTCACTGCAAGAGGAGGCAATAAATTGTGTCTGTCTGCAGGAGTGGGCTGTGGTCCACAGGGGCTATAATTTCCACTTCCTAACATAACAAAACCTTCTTGGTTTGTACAGCACTAATTAAAAAACTCTCGGATCTTGCCTTTTTGCCCACAGAGCACCCATAAAGCAGTGCAGAGATAACATGGCACTCCTGCCTGCTGGGAGCATTTGCTTTCCCCTTCTCCCAGTGACATCCCTTTAGCAGTACCTCTTCATTCCCTCTTTCCCCTTTGATCTTCCTTCGCGCTTCCCCCGTCTCCCTGTCTCTCCATTACACCCTCCAGACTTGATTCAACACTGCTGTTAATTAGCTGCTGTTGCAGACCAGCAGGCAATGCCAGCTTCTGCCTTTTAACCAGGGAAAGGATCAACTTTCAAGTCATACACAGCCAGGATTTGGCCCTTTCTAGTAGTATAATAGCTAGATCTTAGTCTGGAAGTGGGTATGGGTAGGGAGAAATCTGTACTATTGCTGCCAGAGGGTTAAAGACATCTCTTGGTCCCAACTTTCCTTACACAGGCGAGCATTAGGGGATCCATGGACCCGTGACAGCCTTTGGTCCAGTGAAAGGAGCTCAGCAAGGAGCTCCAGAGGAGCCCAGAGATTTGCAGCTGTCATCCCACAAGGCATCAGTGCAACTTAATTCATTTAGCAGTATTGGAACTGCCCCCTTACCTTTCTGCCAGGGTATCCTTGAATCCCAGGGTCTCCCTGCAAAAGGTAAAAAGACAAAATAAAATGAGGCTTGGCCTGAGAAGAATAAATCCCTGCCCTTTCCCGTGGGGCCATTCCACAAGGCCTTTGGCTCGAAATGACTCCACCAAGTCCCTGAGCCTTCAGACTCCGGGGTCCCTGTTACCTACAGTGACTGAACCTAGGAGGAGATGCACAAATGAGCACCAGCAGCCAGGTAACTCATGCTAGCTCCATGCCCCAGCTCTGTGGTTCCTATCTCCTCACCCTGGTGAAGTATCTCAAAGAAAAACAAATGGAGGTGGGCAGCAGCAGATGAAAAACAACCACCACTACCCCCCCACTCTCACATTTTGGCAAGTGAATAAATGGGAAGTTGCGGTAGAGTTAACAATAGCATTGCAAAATCAGTTCCTGAAGCGCTGGTAAATGCTTTGAGAGTGGAAGAAGCCAACAAAGCTGTGTGTGGCAAAGAATTTTGCAAGAGGAGTTGATGAGGCGTGCCTTACTCTGCTGAGATGCAACTCAGACGCTTTGCCAGGACAAAACCAATGAGTCAGCACACAGGCTGGGCCCCCTGGCCAATACAGAGCTGGGCTAGAAATCTTTCTCAGCTATTTGATGTAACCTCCTTTCCCTATCTTTCACCTTCCACAATTTACACATCTCTCCATGCTGCGAGAGTCCACCTCTCTGTTTATCACTTTGCTCCTCAAATTGAGGCCAGATGTCTCACCTTTGCTCCAGGAGGCCCAGGTAAGCCCTGTAAATAAAATCAGAATAGACACTGGAGTTGACAAACGTAGACAGTGCTATGCAAAGTGATGGGGGCCCCTTTTCAGAGATGACTTGCATCGGTGAGTTCAAATATCCCTGATCTATTCTTCACATAAATACTATTCTAACCCACACTCCCAAATTTCATTTCATTATTTCATGCCCATAATGCTCCATTCTCCCAGGCCTGGTTTCTCTGAATCTGAAGACTGAAAAGCTGCTTTTCCTCATGCACTGTGCCCTAGAATCTTTCCTGTCTCTCTGGCTTCACTTGGGAAACTTGTTCCCAGCCCACTGTGCAGCTCTGGATTAAATCAGGGGTTGGCAGCTTTCTCTAACTAGCTAAAGAGAGAGAATATATTAACAAACTACTTGTGTTTTCAAATGAGAAATAACCAAACAATTTACCTGATATGAACCATGAAGAACACCGGATATGCATGAGTGCAACTATAAATATACAAAAGATCCATACAGGAGCTGCCTTCCTGATGTGTGCAGACCAGAGGAGAAAACTACCTTAGATAGGCTCTGATACCTTAATTACATCTGATTTTGCCTGACAATAGCAATTCAAATGTTTATTCATCACATCCATAGCTCCTTAGAGCTCAGAGAGATGAGGACACCTGAAACTATTACACGTAGAGAAGCGCTTTTGTCTCAGGGAACGACACTGGCTCCTTTTTCTAGAAGGCCTTGAAATCTCCCACAGATGGAAAACTCGTTTCACACTGCAGCCACTGCAGGGCCAGCACATCACATTCTCCCCAAAGCTCCAAGAGCAGAGTTGTTTTCTGGCACCCACCTTTCCATCTCTGCCAGGCTTCCCAGGTTCTCCAGCTCTGCCCTGTTTTGCAAGAGACAAGTATGTTAGCACACTCTATCCCCTGCTGTTTAGCAATAGATCGTATTTTAAAATGTGCTTCACTTTTTGCCCTCTTTGACTGCTTGCTACACGCCTGAGAATGGGGCAGGAGCAGGAGTTCAAAGGGATGACAGGAATTTTATCAGTCAGATTTCTGCTGCAAGAAGAATAATTACACCCTGTGTATTACTTCTCCTCTGCAGACAGCTGGAGGGAGAAGGAAACGGGGCTGGTGTGACCCACTCACATACATGAACAGCTATCAACAGTGCAGGGACTTCCTGGGAACTTCTTCCTCCCCACACATATCCACCTTCCCTGCCATTCCTCTGTCCATGGTTGTCTGGCTTCACAAGAGGCAGCAAAGACCAGAGGAAATTGTGTGCATCCTAAGGAAAGAGGAAGCTGAAGGCTTTTTTGTAATTGGACTTACAGGTGGCCCAATTGGTCCGGGCTGTCCTGGGGTTCCCTCGGGTCCAGCTGGTCCAGCGGGCCCCGGCGGGCCGGGTGGCCCTGGAGGACCTTGGATTCCTGCTTGTCCTTGTTCACCCTGAAGTTTGTTAAAAGAAGGATTACCAGCAAGCAGAGCCAACTCAAGACACTGCCATCACAAGAGCCCAAGGCAGGTGAGCATGGCCAAAGCAGAAGAGGCAGAAGAAAAGTCCCAGGTTAGTGGCTGGAGAGGCTTCCAAGAGCGAGGCAGAGCCCTGCCAAGGACAGCCTGGCTGCCCAGGAGCCAGTAGCCCACGTTTTGCAAAGACAGCCAAGACCACCTTCTCAGTGCTTGCTTACAAGCAATCTACAGGTGGCCAAGCAGCCCAAACTCTTTGCACGTCAAACACCAACATCTCTTGGGCTTCTCAAGAAGCTTTCCAAAGCACTTGACAGTCACATGTGAAGCAAAGCCTCTCGTGACCACGCTGGCACTTCCTGGCAAAGCCGCAGCATCTTACCTCACCCTATTTTTTCCTCCTGCGCTTTATTTTTTGGGCAACGCTGCTGCTGTTTTTCCATGGACCAAAAGTAGAAATGCCACAAAACCGAAAGAAAATAACATGATCATCATGGCATTTCTGGAGCTCACCCAAAGCAGGCCTATGTCGGCCAGGCAGAGCCTGTTTCTGTAAGATTTAACAAGCAAGTGCGTGCAAAGCCACCTGCCATTTTAAGCTCTCCAAGGAAAGCCATTCCAGCTGGTTCCTCCCCAGGCCCCTCAGTAGCCACTCAGTGGCTGTGGCTCATCCCTCAGCAATGCCATCTGGCCCAAAGGACCAGCACTCAGGACTAAGCGGCACTGCGGAGACAGTGGGTTGGAAGCACCACACTGAATACCAGACTGCTGATCTATAATTGATGCATCCAGCAAACTCCTACGGCCCCATGGCACCCACGCTAAGCTGCTGTCTCACGAACTGCCCTGCCCAGATAAACTATCACAACATCCTGCTTCCACCTGAAAAACTCTTCTTCCACAGGAAGCTAGAAATCAAACATGGCGATTTTTCAACTGTAAATTAATGGGCACGTGGTTGAATCTCTGCTGCATTTATGCCCTCGATGCTGCTGCTGGGTAAAGGCAAGGCCGCCATCACGCAGCCTTGTGTGCACGGCAACACATAAAATCTGTCCCCTGCATGTGTTCCTAACCATGGTATTGTTTATCCTGGCTGCCCGTAGTAAAACAAGGCGATACAGGGACGTCTGCTTTATTTAGAATTCTACATGAAAGAAATAAGATGCAGATTTCGGCATTTCTGCCACGAGCTCTATTTGGAAGAAAATTTCCAAGGTGTGGGCCAGGCCTATGGGAAGCTCAGTAACTGGGAACGCGTGCTGTCCCCCTAGCAGAGGACAGGGAGATGGGGGGGAGCAGGAGCCCTGCCCCTGCATGGAAGCACCTGTGGGGACTGACCAAGCCACATTCACATTGCCTTTGTTCAGCTGCATCTAGCATAGCTCAGTGTGTGTAAGCGTATGCCCATCCACACAGCTCCCTAACCACACCAAATGTTATTGCCACATCATTATGTTCTTATTAATGCATTCAGCATGAAAAGACCCCCACAGATCTAACTGGACTGTAAGTGGATACTGTAAGTTGGATATCAGGTGTCACAGTCATCAGATGTCATTCTGTATTTTTAGCTGCTGCCTGGAGCCATTTTTCAGCTCTTTAAAACAGCATTTGGTCAACCTCATTGTGCTTCAGCAATGCAATGCTCATGGAGCCTCCTAACCCAGCCCTTGCTCAGTCCAAGCCCATGCACAAAGGGCTCCTGCTGATGTGCTCAGAGGTAGCAGCAGGATTTTCTTCCCTCAAGCACTAGCATTTACTTTACAGCCTCGTGTTTTTTCTTAGTATTCAAATGTCGAGCTCGTGGAATTGCTTGGTGCTGGCAGATCTGTAGTAGTGGTTTACACTTTGTCTCACTTAGAGAATGAATAAGGCAGCAGCAAAATATCACAGCAAAATTCTCTAGTGAAGCTGGCCTCTGGGGATGGAGGGAATTTGCAGCCCTGACTGACGACAAGACACGGGGCAGCTATTCAACTTTCCCACTTCATCCTGGATAGGAACTTTGGCTTTCAAAGCCTTCCCAAGAGGTCAGCCCTTGGCATGCCTCTCCAGACTTACTTTGAAGGCCAACCCATGCAAGCTGTGGGGCTTTACGTGCTGTGAACATTGAGCTGATAGGAACTGGGTTGAGAGCAGTCTCGAGTGATAACACCGGGATTTCACATAGCACTGGGAAGGCACCTCATGGCACTGCAGTGCCCTGCTAGCATCTGGCAGTGCAGACAGGAGGGTGACAAAAACCAGCCACTTCATAAAGGGTGCCAAGCACACTCCAGTGTGGTAATTACAGAAGTTTATCAACACAGGAAAGTCCATCCCAACTGATGGAATGGGGGGATGCTTCAAGTGGGCTCATTAAAAGCCACATGAACTCTGACTATGGACACTCTTACTCACTATTCATACGTCCATAATTCATTTTATGAATTCATTACCAAAATAACTAAACTAAACATGAGTTATGGTCCTGAAAACCAAAATAAACGTGTTTACACCAAGATTTAATGCAACTTAATGAAATCATTGTAAGAGCTTATTTAAACATGCTTTCCCCAGCGATTCAGACCAGACCAGCCCTCAGAAGTGCTTGCTATTCATTCTTCTCCGTTAAACTTCACAGACATTCGCTACATTTCAGCAAGAGGTTTCCAACCTCTTCTGGAGATTGAATATGCAGGACCTGACTCTGTAAAATAGGAGACTGCTTGTCAACAGTCCTGACTGCAGTTTCATGGCCCATTTCTTTTAGATTTAAGAACTGGCTCTGCTGCGTTTCTTTTTAGCCACATTATCACATCAAAGATTTCCTCCACTTCAAACAACATCTCTCAGCTCTGCCCAAACCCCTTGGAAGCCCCTCTGTAGGGAAAGACAGACAGGTAGTAAGCTGATTAATCACAAGCATCAGAATAGGCTTAGAAACAGGCAACGAGGAGAGGTCTACCTGGAAAGTGCGTCTCTTTATGACCGGAGGTGGAGCCAGCCGCACTGAATTGAGGAGAGGCAACAGCTGGAGATCAAACCAGAAGGTCACAGGGCAAAGGAGGCCATTAGGGCATGGACAGTCAGAGAGCAGCCGGGGGAGAAAACAGAGAAAAGGGGAACAGAGAGATTGCTATGAAAGTCAATGACTGCGTGCAGCCGGTGATACAGGTACCTGCCGGCAGACCTCTGAGCTGCTGTGCACTGTGCACTGCTCACTGGGTATGTGCTGTCCACCAGTCCGAGCCAACCAGGGCCTGAAGCATAGAGCTGCTGCAGCTTCTTCTGCTCAGAGAGAGCTCACCCGGGGATTTCTGACTCAGCTCCACTCCCAGACAATGTTTATTGCAAGACACCCCCATACTGGCTCTGCTCTTCAGTTCTCATCATCAGATCTGAGACAGCTATCAAAAAGCTCATCTTGTCCAAGGTTTTTCCAAGTGCACTTTCCCATTGTTTTCCCTCTTCCCTTACAAGAAACTATCTGGGGGCCTTACCCTTCCCCGGGGTGCAGCTGGCAGTGTGGCTGGCTGGGGTCAGCAGAAGGGCTCAGGGCCATCACAAGGGTGCTAGCGTGGTTCATTTGGCAACATGAACACTGCCAAGGGAGAAGACAAGAACTTGGAATCTCTGAGCCCTGAGCAAGGTACTGCCTTGGTAGCCTGCACTTTGATTTTCCTCACTTAGCAGTAACAGCAGCCTCCAACTGCTTATAGCCAGGAATGCTGCCCCAGTGCACAAAGCTGACCCGGACACACAGCAATCAAATGCACTAAAGCTCAGGAGCATTTGTTCATCCTCCTGCAGTATCCAGTTTCCACTTGCATACACACTGCTGTCAGCCTGGCAGTCACCACGGCAGCTCTAGGCCCAGGAATGCTCCCCTGGCCTGATCCGCTTTCCTGTTCCTATCAGTTTTCCATTGAAGCTGTTCTCAATTTACACAGGGAGAAGAGAAAGGAGCATTCTGTGCTCAAGTCAAAAAGCCTGTGCCCCTGTGCACAGCCATTCCCCACGTGAGCTGTGCTTGGATCCCAGAGGTGTGCCTGCAGGTCTTCCACCACAGTGACTGCGCACCCCAGCAGTGCTGTTCAGTCCCTTTAAATGCCACTCCTTGCTCTGGCAGCAAAAGCCAGGACAGTCTTGTTGCAAAGGGAAATGGCCATCCAATATTGCAGCATCACCGCCCCCTGCTCAAGTGGCCATGTTCAAATACACTGATTCTGAAATATTACACAGCTTACAGGGAAGCAGAGGGAGGATGGTGGAAAAGATGAAGGGGAAAATGGAGGGAAGCAGTATGAGCCCTTCCAAAAACAGACAAGATCTAACAATGGATGTGGGTGCAAGTAGGATCATTTAGAGAAGGAGCCTGACACCTCCTGCAGCCAGCCCTGCCCCTCTGGACCCCAGAAAGAATAGCGTGCAATATTGGATGCCTTGTGCCTTTGCATCAGAACCATTCCATCGGACCGTTACCCACAAACCTTCAGCGTAAGGATCTGGTTAGAGCGCAGGGCTGCAAGGGTGGTACTTAGGTACTCCTAGGGGACAGGGAAGACACACAACAGGGAGTCAGTGAAACACATGCTGTTTTTGAGAGCAGACAGAGTGTAGTTGCTCCTCTCTTCCCAGTGCTAAGCCCTGGGTGGCATTCTGGGACAGCCTCATGCCTGAGATCATCTCTTGCAGAGCCACAGGCCAAACAGAAGGAAAAATAGGAAACTACAACATGAGCCAAGGCATACATCCTAACCTTATATTTCCTTCCTAAGAAAACAAAGACCTAACAAAACTGAAACATCTCTGGCTTTTCAGGATGTTGGTTCTCACCTCCTTGACCGAAAAAAAAAAAACAACCAACAAAAAATTTGACAAAAGTATTCATCAACCAGTAAAACAAGAAATTGCAATTCAATCAAATGTGGGGCACATAAACAGCAAGGCTCTTTCCCACTCTGATTTTGGGAGGAAGAGAAGGAACTGCAACTCTTTGGGCTGCCTTGCACCACTAGCCCCAGCTTTGCAGCCTATGACCTGACACTGCAGGACAGCCCACCCTAGAGCTGATCTAGTGGCAACCACTCTTCCCACAAGCACATCTCTACCTTGAAAGGACCCAAGGGTTTCTTAAAGTGCTGAGCTTGCTGGCTCAGTGAGACCAGCACTATCCCGGGAGAGCCAAGGAGGCATCACCAAGGCTTTGCTGGGACGTGAGACTTTGCACCAACCTCTTCCCTGTTGTCCCAGCCCTGTGACATTACCCCCAGGATGCCTACAGCCCAGCCCACCAAACCAGTGCGCCCTAGCCCCAGGTTGCTCCCAGTGATGCACAACTTGCACCTTTGCTTTGACGTGTTTCTGTCAGTCCCATGCCTGCTTTTCACCTTGAGCTCTGAGGACAGGCAGGAGCCAAAGACTGTAATAAGAATCCAGGACACCGCTTGGGCAAACATTGTTCTTAGCTTCTTTTTAGCATAACGATCTAGTGAGCAGGCTCACCTAAATAAACACAGCTGACCTGCTATTATTGTACCCAAGCTGGCACTTGCCCACAGCTCCCATCTCTCTTGCTGCCAGCTGAGATCGTGCTCCTGCCTCCGCTACGCAGAGCATCCAGGGCCTTGCTCCCCTGGGACAGGCACCAGAGCCCAGCTAATTGTCCAGAGGCTCATCAAAAATAAACAGAAAGCCCTTAAGCCTGTCTCCCCGTACACCCAGATTACAAATTCCAGCCACTTCATATGATGTTGTTCCAATGCATTTCCAGTGGATTTTCAGCACTCCAGTTGTTTTTAGAGCTGGTTAAATTCTGCCTCTGTAATCCCCTCAAACTCCATGATGTACCCTCTCCTCTCTTGGCTGCAGTACATGCTGGCCATGCCAGGACACAGAGGCAAGGGGGCAACAGCCTGGCTTTCGTTAAAAGGCTGCTGCCACCAGTCCTCCCATGGCAGACTGTGGAAGTGGGACTGAGCCGGTGCTCTCTGCTCCTACAGAAACTTCAGGTTTCACTGAGTTTTGGGGTGAAGACCCTACCTTCCCCCCACCATGCTGCAGCACAGAGGCTCTGCAGAAAGAAGAAATGACAGCATTTAGCTTGGGGTCAGCCTCAGCGGCAGGAAGAGAGCAGAGAGCCAAGATCCCTCCTGGAAGTCCTTATCTACAGCTTTTCTGTGAAACACATCAATCAGCTGAGCGCTGCTCTCAGGCCCGGGTGACACATCTTGTTCATGAAACGATCTATATTTCCAACAAAAAGCCATTCAAACGAAAGGGGGATTAACATTCAGGAAGGCACAGGACAGACGATAATAACGCTAATGACTTACCCTGTGGGAGTACTCTGTGCACTGACCCTGTGTAAGAAGGGGATTAAAAGAAAAGAGTTTAAACCACGAACAGAGAGAACCAAAATAGACATTGGAGGGCAGATCCACAAGGTGTAAATCACGATGGCTCTATTGAACTCAGTGAGACTATGCCAATTTGTACTCGATAAGCAGCCTACCTCCCACCCACTGACCCTGCAGCCCTTTGCTTTTCCTGTATCTCTCAGTCACTCAAAGTCAAACCGAGCAGCACTAGCCCAGCCCACTTCTCTGCTCATTTTTTTACATGCAATTTTCAGCATATTGCCCATTAAAATTACCTTTTCTCCTTTTTGTCCTGGGGGTCCCTATAAAAGAGATGAGGTTTTTAAAGGCTCTTGGTAAAGGAGAGGTTCTGTACATGCAAGAGGAAAGGGATGGGGGAGGTACAAACACAAAATATAGGGTACTTACGGGCTGTCCCCTGGGACCTGTGGCGCCCTTTAAAGAAACACATAGTCATGAATACAAGATGGATTTACAGCGACAAATGCTTTCAGTGTAGGGAGTAGGTGGAACCTCAGTTTTTACAAACTTTTGTGGAGAACAGTTTCCAAGAGAGCTCTGGGTTCCCTTTGTTACTCGGGAGGAGTGAAAATGCACACATGTTCTGGCTGCACCATGGGGGGGATTTATTAAAAGGAGGGGGGAAAAAACATCAGGAAAACACACCCTCATTGTTGCCTGGATCTCAGCTGCCAGCATGTCTCCTTGGCAGATGCAATGAGATCGAACATGCAGCAGCCAGGACTGAAGCCTGAGCTAGGGTTGTGCAACTGAGGGATGGCAGCTCACCCTCTTCCAGGGAGCAGGGATGGGGATCTTCAACATGTGCTTGCCAGAGGGCTACACTGACTCTTGGGCTCCAGAAACAGAATTTGCAGAAGAAAACATCCAGCAGTTCACTGAGCAAAGCTGACTACAGAGCTGCTACTTTGGTGTGCTCATGTTTGGGGATTTCATCATCCAAGAAGTTGAGAGAAACAAGATCACACTTGGGTTCCCATGAAGAATAACCCAAGTTTATCATTCCCAAATGAAAGCATTTTGGTATGATGCACAAATGTAACAGACCTTCAAGAGGGGAAAGAAAAGCATTCAAACAAATAATACACTTTTTTTTTTGTTAGGTAAGTTGAAAGCCACCAGATGGGTTTTCAAAAACTTTCACTTCTGCTATGAGGCCAACCACAAAAAATGTCAGCTCCCAGAGTATATTTAAAGAACATAATTGCTAACTGTGAGGAAAACATATCCCATGCATAACTACAGAGTTGCTGTTGTGACATGATGAATCTGATAGCCATAATGTAAAGATTACAGGCATGCATCTCCACACTGCAATGAAGTTACAGAATTAGGTACGTAGCCGGGCCGTTAGCTGAAGCTAGGACCACTAGTCTGCCTACAAGCTTATTTCCAGCTGAGAGGCAATGCCATTTCAAACCAATCCATCAACCACTAGCATATATAATTTTTGTTGTTGTTATTACCATCTCTCCCTTCTGTCCAGGATAACCCTGCGAAAGAAAGAAAACATCCCTCAGCTTCAGCCACTGCAACCTCTAAAAGATATTTGCTTTACCTGCTTACCCTTTGCCTTGAGAGGTACTCACAGCCACTATTATTTCTCAAGAGAGATACAACGCCACACATGTGCAGCTTTGCTCATATAACTAACACTACATTGTTCCCCAACACCCAAAACACTGAGGTTTTCCCTGCAGCAGGTTGGCTGCTGCCCTTGTGAGGTGCTGGTTCAGAGATTTGCCTGGAAAGGAAGCAGCCACGCTCGCTCTCCCTAATCTCTTACCACCTGCAACTCCCCCAAGGCATTTGTGGCATCCACCTGCCTACCAACCTTCTGATTTTCATTTAATCCATGCATGCGCATGACACTGCAAAATAATCCTCTTAAAAACATACTCTGTAGCATGCAGGCTGGTAGGAGAGTGGGACCTGGCAGGTGGCAGGGCACAAAGCCTCCAGAGAGACTGTTTGCTTACCGGTTTGCCATCCAAGCCAATAGGACCCTGAAAGAAAACAAAAACAAAAAAAAACAAAAGGGGGAGAAAAAATGAGAAATGCTTTCACCTGAGCATCTGTCCACCTGCCCCAGCAAAAACTATGTGCCACAAAACTGCAGAGATGGGTACCACCCAAGCTTCCTGATTGCTTCTGCAGGGACCTTCTCACTGTCAGCCCATTTCAGCAGCAAAGCAGGAGAGATTATCCATTGGCAATTTGCAGGAAAAAAAAACCCTCAGCATTTCAAATTTTGCAGCATCTCATCAATTAATTGAAAATCAGCACAGTTATCTGGAGATTCGGATTTCAAAAGACCATTGGGAAAAGAGGAATTTTTGCAAACGATAGTATAAGAGAAGTGTCCCAGGGAAAAAGTGACATAGAGCTCAGCAGCATTTTGAAGGTACGATATGATGAAAAACAGGCCCCATGGAGCACCATCCCACTCAACACTTTCTCATGAGCTGGGCTGATTTGTTCTCTGCTGCTCCAAAAGCCAAAGACCACAAGGGCCAGGAGAGATCTGCTTCTCTTCAGCCTCAGGGCAGATCACAGCCCCCCTTCTCACAAAGGGCAGAGCTGCGGAGTCAGATTGGCTCAGAGGTGGCCAATTCCTCCTGTTTTCCAGGCAAGAGCTTCCTTCCTCTGAAGACCTGCTCTGGCACATCGTGTGTCCTGGAGCAGCAGCTTCAGCAGCTTCAGCTGCTCGGCAGGAGCCAGGGCGCCAGGGCTGTTTGTGTTTGCCTTAGGCTTCCTAGCTGTCCAGGAGAAGTGCATAAGAATAAATAGCAACCGTTTGAGTTTTTCAGCAGCCTTGATGCTCCACAGAGCATTGTCAGCAACTGTAAAGCTGAAATGAAATGTGCTTTGTCCTCTTTTAGGCTTGTTTCTCATTCCCTTACCCATCTGTAACTTCACATTGGAGAAAAATCCCCCCTACATTCTTATGCTTTTTGCCCTTTTGCTCTGGCATGACCATGGTGTTCAACCCAGTTCCCACCTGTATTCCATCACACAGAGCCCTGTTTGGATTACAGATGCTCATTGCTACTACAGAATCACCTAAAAGTTCGACTAAAGTTGGAATTTCACGTACCCAGACTATTTTCTTTGCTTGGGGAGTATTTTCTCAGAATGGTTCTCTTTTACTAAACAGATTGGGCTTCAACTATGTTATTTGAACACTTATGTTTTTCTTTTTTTTTTTTAAATTAATTTCCTTTTGGCATACTATGGTTAGTTTGGTGTGTTTTTTTCCCCCCCTAAGCATCACTTAAAATAAAAAAAAAAAAAGAAAAAAGAAAAAAAAACAAAAGAAAAACAAAAGAAGAAAGCAAATGAAGAAAAAATTACTTTTTCCAGGAGCATCAGATCAGATCCTTGGCATCAGACAGATGATAAGGTACAGCAAGCACTAATGACACTGCTTAGTAATACCACACACACGTACCTCATCAATCTAGCAGTTACACTTACCGGGAATCCAGGAAAACCTCTTGTTCCAGGCTGTCCCTGGAAAAGATGAAACAGAGACAGCAGTTTAGAGGAACCGAAAGGGATTCCTATGGACCCTAAGTTCTGTCTATGAAACCTTTTCTCTAGCCTGTGCCCATTTATCCTACGGCTCTCCAAGGAGTTACCCAAGACCTCCAAGGAGAATGCGACTGGGGAAGAAGGGGAAATCTCACATTCCCACTCCAATTTATACAGGGCCAGGAAAATGCTGGAGCAGGTCCAGTTTGGACTGCAAGCAGTTTCCTTGAAGTTTCTCCATTAATTAAGTGGGTGTCCCTAGCCCATACATGAGCCATTTGGAGTATGTTCCAGAGGCTGAGCTCATTTTATGGCAATTCTTGCTGCCATAAAACGGAGGCGTTTAATGCAGGATGCTGCTCTGCGCAAGACAAACCTTGCAGGTCACTGGTGTCTAAATACAGCCATTCCTCGTCTCCTCCCTCCCCTGTGTCTTGTCCCAGAGCATTCATTTTCCTCACAAATAATTCTGGCCAAGGTACGATTTTTCTCTTTGCCTGCTTTTTCCCATCTAAGAGCTAAGAGAAAAAGGAGTGGTGTTATAAGGAATGTGAGCACCAAGTCCTTTACCTTTGCCTTTTCCTGGTTAGCCAGGGCTGGCTACCACTTTGAGAATAGTTATAGTAAACACACTGACTTGCAATATATTTAATAGTTTCTTCATTACTCACTTGAACACACTGGGGTGGGTGAGAGGAGGGGGCAGAAAGAAAGAAAGAAGAAAAAGAAAAAATGGTTCTTCGCATAATTCTTCTGTGACATCCCAAGACGCAGATACCCTAGGTCTTTGGGCATCTAGTAAAGATACCAGTTTACTTGAGGATCATTATTGTGTGTTTTGTCTCCTAGGAAAGACCTGGGTATAAGAAAGAGTTTGCTTTTTCACCTTAACCAGAGCAATCCAGAGGAAGGGAAAGAACGGTACAGGTTGGCCCGGCTTCAAGGCGCTGATGAGGTTTGCCATAGCAAAGCAACGCAGTCCCCTTGGGACAGAGCTCATAGCCTCATCACCAGGAGAAGTAAGATCTTCAGATTGCATCTCTTCCAGCCTCCCTGCCCCTGCAGAGAGGCTCAGTGGGGATTCAGTCCTGCTGAGGATGGGGATAAATAACCTCTTTGCACAACTTGAGGGCTGCCCCTACCATAGAGTGCCTGGACTTGCACCAAACAGTTGTTTTTATACACAGTGCTAGCAGGACCTGATTACGTTTGCATTGTTTTCTTAGTTTCACTAAGTTGAACTTGGTCAACTTTGCTTTGCATTGCAAGATATATATAAAACCACCTGGTCCCATTGGCCAGTGACCAGGAGGGAAGATCAGCTATAAATTAAAGAATTTGTCCACCACTGCTTTCTGAAAAGGCGAAAATCAAGTAGAGCCTAGCCACAATTCATTAATTCTGGCTCCCTGCTGGAAGTCTCCCCAGACAAGAAGTGCTAAAAAAAGAATTAAGGAGAAAATCTGGAAATGGTGCAATTTGGCTTCCTCTCTAGGCTGCAGACTGCTGCCTCTTTCTCCTTGGAGGACGGCATAGTGATTTGCACAGTATCAGGCCAAAACAACAGTTCACAGTGAGTGATTCCAAGAGTCTGTTTTTGTTGGGTAGCTGTTTTTCCTTGTCTTCTTTTTAAGATGCTGATCCTATGAAGTATGTAATCCCGGGAGCTGCCAAATCATGGAGATCATCTGTTTCTGCCACTATCGGCATACTGTCCCTCTCTGGCCAGGAGTTAAGCAGCTCTGAGCAAAAGCTTTAACCTTCAAATGAAAATCTGGAAACTATTTCTCATCCCACATCTTCCCAAGTGGCCCCTTGGCTGGGGTTCCTGTGTTTGTCTTCGGTGCTCAGCCATCCTTCTGACCTACCACCAGCTCCCCTGGAAATGGGATCATCTTCGCAAGGGCTATGGGAGAGAAGCGGGGAGCTGGGGTAGGCAAAAACTCCTCTTAAAAATCACTTGCCATCTAAGTTTTCTGGTTTTAGGGTTTTTTTTTTTTTTTTTTTTTTTTTTGTTTTTGTTTTTTGAGGTTCAACATGTTCTGTGCTTTCCCAAATGGCAGCAAAGGCAATGAGGCTGCACTGAAAGAGACATTAAGTCTGTCTTGCAGACTAGGCACATGTTCTTCAGGGAAAGAGCAGTGCCCAGCTACATTTGCAGGTCCTACATCGATGAGGACCACCAGGTTTTCTCTCCTGTTGCTGTTTCATACTAGGCTGAGAGCTACAGCTTGAGAGAAACAGAAGAAACATGCAGCCCTTACCCTCCAAAAACTGCTTGTGGCACTTGGGTGGCTTTTCTCAGAGATTAGCATGGAGGAACCCATCAGCCCACCCTCCTCACCTGGCCAAGTGACCAGGGCTGATCTGTTGTGTAACAAATGCTTAAGGAAATTCTTTTGCTTCAGATCTGTCGCTTCTCAAACTGCAGTGTGCCACGCAGGTGGGCCTGGGAGCCCACAAAGCTGTTACTTATTAGAAACTCTTCTTTTGGAAAGCTAATTGGAAAGCCAGATGTAGCCAAGCATTCGTGCTGCCTAGGTCTCTCTCACTTGACCTCTGCTGTGAAACAAAAGTCGCCAGCAGCCCATCCTCTTGGCAGGTCAAGGACAGTGCTCTTCACAGGTTAATCAAAATCGGAAGTGCGCAGAGGGAGGGAGAGAATTAAGTCCCTGGGTCTTTTCTCATGGAAATCTCCAGAGAAGGCTGCACAGGGATGGAGTGAGGAGGACTGGCTGCATCTGCACAAAAGCAGAGGCTTGATGGCTGAAGTGCAGAGCAAGAAACATCCAGTGTTTAGGGCACTTAAGTGTTCCAGCCCTTAATACTGTGCCGGCCTGCTTTTTTCTCACCCTACACTTGCAAGAAGTTTTGTCTGGCTGACTTCTTGCTTTTGCTGGAGTGGGGTGCAAAATCCTCCCTTGCCTTTCCTCTGCTCCCCAGTCAGCAAAGGGGTTTTCAAGATTTCAGTATCTACACTGGCAAAGAGTTTCCAAGGCTTTGGGTACTGACAGGGACCTCTGGACAACTCTGATCTATCCATCTTTGTGAGTTCTCTTGTCACCAGCTTAGCTCTGATCCTGCTCTTCTGCAAAATTAGGGGGGCTTGTCCTTCGCTAATGAAACCAAAGGCTGAAATCAGCCAGGCTAATAGCACGTTCTCCTCAAAAACAGGAGTGGTCCTGTTGCAAGAAGGAAATATGTTTTTTTCCTTTCAAATACAGGACTATAGTTTCCTTGTAAGACGAGGCTTCTTTGTCTGTTCTGAAGTATGAGCTGTAATTTCATTATACATAGTATATAATAGCGGTATAAAACCAAGCCTGGCTCAACATGGGAACCACATTATACAGGGGTTTTGCTCTCTCCAGCTGATGCTGTCTTGCTGCCCCTCCTAAATGTTTGTTTCCCTGTAACTTGCCCACATCCTGAATCAGTCAAAAATAGAGAGTAAAGTCACTCACGGGTGGACCACGGGGCCCAATGATAGACATGCCTGCTTCTCCTGGAGCGCCCTGCAGAGAGACAGGGAAAGGAAAAGGGGTGAGAAAAGGTGAAAATACAATGAAAATGACATTTCCATCAAGACTGAGATTTAATGAGGCTGCTCAAGGTATAAGAATGTCAGGACTCATGCGGCAGCTGCCATTCTGGCCTCCCCCAGCTCACTCTGGGAGGAGAAATGTCATTTGGGACTATCTATACACAACAAAAAAAATAGAAGCTGTGCAGCAAGTAAAATTATAAATGTGTAAAACACTTGTTGGCAAAACACAGGCTCTGCCCCCTTGCAAATGTGAAAGACTGCCTGAAACCCCTGTTGCTGCCAGAATATGTCTGGTCAGACTTCAACTTCAGAGAACACTAATGTTTTTCCGTAATTTCCATTGCTAATGCTCACCCTCAGTCCCTGGTCCCACCACACCCACAGTTTGGAACTTTGTAAGCACTTTCCACATTCCTCCCCAGACACAGCTACATTTTAGTGACTGCTTTCTGCCCATCCTGTATATCTTTTGTAAAGCAAAGAATACGTTGCATATGTTGTATATTGTCTTCTGCAAACAGGCAAAACATGTGGGGAAAAATTACCTAAGAAAACCCCACAGATTCTGAATACTCTCTGGTGATCATTTCTAAGAACATCCTTTGTAGGCAGTATGGAAACACTGGCTAGAGAGCTCCATACCAAAGACCATGTTCTCTCTTACGGACTAAGATTACATGAACTGGCCATGTTTTTTGACTGCAAAGCTAGCTATTCTATGAATAGGTCAATTGAGACTTAATGACTGGGCAAGAATGGAAAAGTTTAGGTCTAAATTAAATAACTTGATGTTGAAGCAGCATCACATGCTGCACAGTATAAAGTGTGTGTTCAGAGCGGAGAAGGGGGAATACAGAAAATAAAAGGCTTGCTCAACTGTGGTTTTTTGGAAGAAACTGGGTCTGCCATGGAGACAAGCAGTATAATTAATGATGTATCACACTGATTCAGTTTGGGCTAGATCCTAAGACAAACATCAATTCTGAGACCATTCTAGTACCTGAAAACCAATACAGAAATACTTGAGATCTTGCCTCTCCTACATCAAGCTGCACCGCAAGAAGTGCTGGAGACTTTGGTGTCGATTTCCAGCCCAGTTAGGGCTCAGTGCAGAGGTCCCAGTAGCAATAGTCCCCCACACCACATATGCCCTGTAGATCCCAATGCAAGGGCTGGATCAGTAGTGGCACAGGCTGCCTTCATTCTTGCAGCAGGCGCTGAGAGCCCACCCAGAGCCAGGACCAGCCAGGTCTATGGGCTCTATCTGCTTGACTGACAATCTCAAAGCTGCTGGTGAAAGTGCAGCACAATTTGCCCAAGGCTTTTTCTCTTTCAAAGCGTGAACTGCACTAAGTGGACATGGAAACAAGTCCTTAAGTCAGTAACAGGCAGCTGATAAGAGACCCACAATTAACAGTTGCCAGAACAACAGCTGAGCTGTCTCCTTCCCACAGTTCAAGATAACCTGCATATCCAGGAAGCCTCTCACACATTCTGCACCAGAGACAAAAGAAAAAGGGATATGGCGAGCTCCGGGAAAATGGGAGGCACGGGCAGCTGGTCAGCTGCTTCCTGACTGCACTGGGGAAGAGCCTCGTTTGTGTGCATATCAGCTCAGATGGGATGAGGATGAAAACAGCAAATCCCTTCCTGGAAAAGCAAACAGGCGCTCTTCAGCTCCTAGCCACCCACGATGTGCAACGGGCAGGAAACACTGTGTCTTTAGAAAGCACTGTGTATCCCTGAGAGGCTGCTCCAGAAGTGCCCAGGGCAGGGCAGCCGTTGGATGGAGCATCCCATAAACCATGCAGCCTGCAAGCAACAGAACTCTCTGCAAAACCAAGCTAGGACTGCCAAGGACCTCACAGAGGGCTTTAGGGAAGTACGAGCAATTAAGAGTGAAATCTTGGTCTGTTAGATAATATTTATAGGCTCCAATGAACAAGCAGAAGCCTGAAAGCAAGGAGAGAGATTCTCCATCCTAACTCACTCTTTCTTGCTGCATTTTTCTATCTTCCATGAAAAGGAGCAAATGGCTCTGGTATGGTGATGCCCCACACACGATTCCCCTACTAGGTGAATATTCATCTCTTTCCTAGTTTCTATAACTCACTGCTTCTGGCTGCAGATTCCCAGTTATTCACACACCTCAAATGCACATCATCGCTATTCTTGTGGATGCCAAGTCCCACCATGTCAGAAACAGGAGCATGCCATCCCATTTTCCTTGCTGTGGCTCACAGCAGAAATTGTGCTGACCCAAGAGGCAGAGAGGAACTGCAAGGGTGATTAGGGCAAGCGGTGCTGCCAGCATAGAAGAAACTCAGTGGTTAACACCCAGGAAGCCTCGAGGGGAGCCTTGCATGTGCCTGCCAACTCATACACTGTTAGTAAATTGTCATAAACAAGAAACACAGCTTTTTTGGAGGCTGAGTGGCCTGGGAGGAATGTGGGAGATAAACTTACCCTGCTGGGGGAGAGCAGGCACCCCAGGGTGTGGAAACCCAAAGTCGGCTGCAGTGGCCAGGGCTGCAGCTAAGGTGTTTAGGCTGGCCCTCCAGGAGGGCAGCCAGAGATACTAAAGGCTGCAAGGAGCCAACTCACCTTCTCTCCAGGTTGCCCTTTTAGTCCCTGGGTCAGTTGTACCCATCGCAGCCACATGCAAGAGGGTGCAGGGGAGAGAGAAAGAGAAAGAGACACAAACACAGGCGTCAGCGGTAAGGGCACACTCCCCTGCCCCAAAACCCGGGCTGCAGGGTTGGAATGAGAGGGGCAGCCACAGTCCCCACCCCAGCCCTCGTTCCCATCCTTATCTCAGGTTGCCTGAGTGGAAAGCAGTCCTAGAATGCAGTGCTCAGCCAGGCAGGGCATGGCCCCCTTGTTTGGGCAGGGTTATTTGGAAAGGGCAGCAGTAGGCAGTGGGCAGGGGAGCACGTTAGCAAGCCCGTGGTTAGCAGAATGGAAGGTAACATCCTTCGCATGTATGCGGTTTATAGGGCTGACTACCCCATTGCAACCTCCTCAGGTGTGGGTCTTGGAGAGGGTGGCTCTCCTCATGCTCACACCACCCCAGATTCAGCCTGGAAGTACTCTGATATCTCAGGGTTCAAAGAGGAGAGGGAGGACAAGGAACACGCTAGAGGTCTCGACTTACCGGCCGTCCAGGAATCCCCATTGCGCCTTTGTCTCCCTGGCAATGAAGACAAAACCAGAGGCAATTGGAAACCGGCCAAAAGCAAGGTCATAAAACTGCACAAATGAGCTGTGCCACAGATGCAGCTAAGTGCTGCAATGCAAGCATCCAGGAATTTTGAGAGAGGAAGAGAGCAAGTTATAGAGAAACTATGTCTGTGGGGACCCCAACCTGCCTTTAAGAATCTGTGTAAGTCACCAGTTTGCCTGAGTGCAAGGCAAGCCAGATCATCTCACGACAGAAATAACATAATTATTTAGGCAGAAAAAGGAAGGCAAGAGATTTTTTCAAGCTAACCAAATCTAATTCCAATTTCCTCCACTTCACAAAATTCAGGTCTTGGGAACCAGCTTCATGCAGTAGTCAAGTGTCACATTTTTTCTCTTTCTTCACTCAAGTAATGTCTAGAGTAAGCTGTTTATTTATAGAGTTATCACGCTTGGACTTAAAAGTATGCTCCTGTCCAGAAGCAAGAAAAAAAATGTGGGAAAACAAGCTGACACAGGAAAAAGTATGTCTGGAAGAAGACATATGAATGGCTGTGTTCAGTGTCCTCTACCCCTTTGAGATACTACTCAGTGAATTGTCAGGGTGTGAACAATCCTACAGCAGTTTAGGGAATGACTTTGGGTCAGGTGACACTGAACAGAGCCTTATAAACATATGAACACATATACCACAAGACCAGTGGCAATTTTCCTCAGCCACTTACCCACAAGGCAGATTTCTACCTCATACATTTTTTAAAAAGTGAATATCAGCCCTTTCTGCATTCCTGGTTGCCAAAACTCAGCTCTGGGCAGATATGGAAGACAGTCACAAAGATCCTTTTAGTAATCAGCTGCTATGGCTTCAATAAGCATGTAATTTTTGTTCTGTTTTGTAAAAATGACACAACAATAACCTTCCAGTTCCATTTCCAGCAATGTCTGTGATTTCCTTGTGTTCTTTTTCACCCAGCTGCTTCCCTAGACACAAACCTAGATTTTTAGTTTCAGCAGCTGGAGAC
Organism: Lagopus leucura; assembly: GCF_019238085.1. Taxonomy (NCBI): domain Eukaryota; kingdom Metazoa; phylum Chordata; class Aves; order Galliformes; family Phasianidae; genus Lagopus; species Lagopus leucura. Next base: position 10,535,645 of record NW_024962255.1, on the reverse strand, counting down.
ACTGAACCCACTGCTGTCACTTCTTTGTGCCTTGTCCACTTCCAATGTGTATGAACATGCAGAGGTTTCTTTGTGCATCATAAAAGAACCACCACCAGGAAAGCAAGCTGCTGTGATCCCAAAATCTGTGCTCCTTCCTTACTCACAACCATCTCAGATGCAGATACGGTTACCATGGACTTTCACATTTGCAGAATTTCATGTAGGGCTTGTAAATCCTGTTGCAATTACCAAGCCCATCAGTGAGAAAATAGCACAGTGCACCACTTCAAGGTAAAAAAGGCTTCTTCAGAAGCAGTGTATCCCAAATGTAGGAGGGTTCATAAGGACTACATTGCCATTTTGGTGCCACAAAGCTCTTGTTGTTCCTATGCTGTTAGGAGCCATGACCTGTTGGCAATATGCTATTTTTCCACATTAGGAATCTATGTGAGATTGCTACCTTCTCACAGCTTAATAAATCTTGGAGGTCTATCGATGAATGTATGGCAAGACAGAAAGAGAGAACAAAAGAAGAAAGAATGAAGTACTTACCGGAAGTCCTGGTCTTCCTGTAGTGCCCTGAAACACAATACATGCACACACAAAAAAAATTAAAAAAAAAATAAAAAATCAAAGTTAGCTTGACAATCCAAAGGGAAGGCTTGATATAAAGAAATCATATGTAAGGATTTAGGAAACAGAATAGTTAAAAATCTCTCCACAGCTTGTTGACCATGAGCTCTGATTGCTTTGGTTTCCTAATCACCTGTTTGTAAAACGTTCTCTCCTTTCAGCGTGGCTCTACCCACAGCTCGCTGCCTGCATAGACTCTGAAGGTATCTGCAAGTCCATGGAGAACAAGCTAATTACAGGGCTCTGACTTTCTTCCTTAGTTTCCATCTGCTAAATATTAATTTTTCATGTATGGAATTGCTGCAGTTGCCACAGAAATGTTGCATGTTCAGAAATGGGAGGGAAAACATCCACGAGAGGATCTTTTCCTTCGGATGTGGTCCAGACAGCAAAAGAGTCCGGGAACCTCAGTACTATTGCACGATTTCATCATTTCCTTCCTTCCTTCGCCCATTTCAGTCCCAATCTCACCAAATTTCTTGCATGACTGCGGGTTGCCCTTGCCTTCACCAAAGCCTTGGCTGACATCAAGGACAACAACGGGAGCATCTGTTGGGCAAGAGGAGAGTGTAAAGGCTCCTTTTGCTCCTGGGGCTGTTGTTCATCCTTTCCTCAGCTTTTCCCCTAATTGACCAAGACTACAAGCTGGGCTCAGTGCATTTCTAAAGTGGATTTCTGTCCATTCCCATGCTCAGCCAACATCAGCACCAGGGGCTCAGCCCTACCACCGCACACGTTGCCTTTTGCAAGCTGGGAAAGAAATCCGGGAGAGAGGTGTGAGGTCATCAGTGCTTCAGGGTCGCTATCTAGACTGACATACATGTGTGACAGACAGCCAGGCAGGAGCCCCTGTCTGTTGTTCATAAGCATGAGTTTTCATCAGATTTTAATAATAAGAAATAAGTGGGAATAAATATTTCCCATGGTAACATAGAGGACTCTGCTCATCTCTTTAGCCATGAGCTTCTGCTCACAGCAGTTGAACCAGTCTCGCTTGCCAGCCTCTTGGAAACCCAGAGCTTCTGAGTGAGACAAAGGTGCTGTTAGCTCAGGACAAATTCCACTTTGGCTAACGATGCTCGGTCTGCCTGACTTCCTCTCGTTATTTCCATTGGCTGTCACGCTCCTCACGGCCCGTCCTAGAAGTCTGCATGTGGAGACAGGTTCAGGGGTCACAGGAAGCCAGGATACAGTAGCATATATTGTCAGCACTTCTCTGGTGGTCCCACGCATTTCTGCCAGACTTCAATCTTTCATTATGATATTAAATTTCTAGCCCTTTTTGTTGCAAAGAAAGCCTGGGCTGTGCGTCCTCCTCACCCTGCAAAAGCACAGACTGCTCTCCAGGAGATGTCTGCACTGACCTATTGCTTTCTTTCCTGTTTCTAACGGCAATAATATAAATGCCAACATCACTACTAGTTTTGTGCCACATCCTTTTAGCATCAGTATGCGCCTGCCTGGGGCAGCTCCCTCCAGAGTCGTGATCTCTTCCCTGTAACCCAAATCTAATGCTGAAATACATTCACTTCAGTGGCCAGCCCTGAAAGTCCCTGGGATAAATGACTGCTGAAGGTTTGCGTGGATCAGGGCTTCCAGCTGTAAAATACTTTCAGACCTTCTGGCGTGGAAGGTGCAACTTTTTGGAAGATTGCTGCCATTAAAAGGGACTGTGCTCACATATCTGTGGGAATCCAGTCCACAGCATTTTTGACTTGATGAAAGGGGAAAATAGGTTGTGCAGCAACTACTTCTCCTCGGAACGTCATCTGCAAACTGTTTAAGACATTTTTGCAAGAACAGACAAAAGATGACTACCGTATGTTTAACTTCTCATATTCCTTCATACAAACCAAGTATAGTTACTCCATTGTACATGAATATAAGCCATTTCCTCTGGAAGGACTGTGCTAGAGACAATATAACGTTTCTTTATAATCCTGTGAGATGTCAATACATGGCCTCATTCCTTGCATTACTTCTTCTGATTCACTGCGGGTCTCTTAATAGCTGTAAGAAAACTTCTGCAATAACCTAGCTGTTTTCCTGCAGCCTAAATCATCTGCGCTGAGGTTTTGCATTAGCTAACATTTGAAAAGGAAGCTGTCAACACACTTCTCCCTCTGAAATTGATAGCTACCCAGCTACACTTGAAGGCCCAGCAGTTCAGCAAGCCTGGGTGATAGCAGCAAGCAAGTCCCTACAGCTCAGCTTGCACCATGTGTTTGCGATCTGTCTTTCCGTTTTTCACAAACATGTCTGGTTCAGCGTGTGGCATCCAATGCATGTGAAGCACATGCAGCTGATCCCCCTGGGGTATGTGGGGCCAAGTGCTAACGCACAGATTTCTGAGCCCTCGCATTTGCTTTGTCCCCAGCCCTGCAATCCCTTTGTCTCACCCTCAGAAGTTGTGACATAGCAAAGAACAACTCCATCCCAACACAGGTCCTGAGCACCCACAGTACTTGCTGTTTGTGAGATCCCAAGGTGGACACCACAGACTGGAGACTGCCAGTTCATGCCCCACAAACCATGTCAGTAGCTTGTACACCATAGAGTTTCAGTACTTACAGGTGGACCTGAAATAGAGAAAGAAAAAAAAAAAAACGAAAAAAAAAACCCCAGGAATTAATTTTTAATGCAATAAATCCTAAGGAGGATGGCTAATTAAATATGTTATTACTGCCTTTTTGGGCTGATACTCATGTTGCTCCCACTTTGTGATGCACTTCCAACCACCTCCTTGGTCCTTAATTAAGATATTCACACAATTAGCAGCATTGCTTGCCAGTCACCACAAGTACAGGGCAGCTCCAGAAAGCACCATGTTGGGAAGGCTGTAAGTCAGGCTGTACACTCGTTGTTGGTCCCTTGGCACACAGGGGTCTCCTCCTTGAGTGTGACACTGCTAAGCGTGGGGGACTTATTACATGCAGAACTCCCCCTCACATCCCACCTGCCCATCAGAGTCAAGAAAGTTAAACCTGGGAAGGTGAGAGCCCCTGTGTTGCTAAGATGCCCACTCATCTGCCATCAGCAAACCCGCAGAGGTTCATGAGGAAAACTATAACACATTGTGACAATGTGACTGAACACATTGGGTGCCTTTTCTCCATAGTACAAGCTCATCTTCTCTTTTGCTTTTGCCTCTTCCCATAGGAGGCAATCTGCCCTCTTGGAAGTGATCCTCTCAAAACCTACGGGTTTATTTTTTATTAGAAAGCCTCGCAGAAGCCTTGCAGTGCTTGTGTAGCACTACATCTCCTTTGTATAGAACCACTGCACCATACAGAAGCACACTTCTTTCATCAGTTCCCAGAAATTTCCTCAAAACCCTGACAGATATTGTGTGCAGAAAGAAATCCCTGGGCTCACTATTTTGTGGTTTCCTCTCTGTGGGAGAATTGAGACACACAATACAACTGTCAGGGGTTTCTACATTTTCCATACTTCCTAGACACTCTTTTTCCCTTTTTTTTTTTTTGTTTTGTTTTGTTTTGTTTGTTTTTTGTCTCCACATCAAGCGCCAAGAGGTAAAACTAAGCAGTATAGCAGGCAAGCTGACAGATAACAGGCAGCAACCCCTACTTTGCACAGGGCGTAGACGTCATGCCAAACACTTGCAGAATACATTGTCATCCTGAAAATGCCCCTGAATGAATGTCCATAAAGTACAGGAGACTTTAGATGAACAAACATTTTCTGTGTCGGAAAAGTCTCATCAATATGATGCTAGCAAACAGTTTGGCTATCTAGCTTCAGTAACCTAAAATTACATGCTCAGTGTTTTTAGTCCTGTGCTCAGCTTTCATCTAGGTTGATCAAAAAAAGGGTACTCTTCTCTTAAAATAATGTTAAGAGTTAAGCATGTTGCTGGGGATCAACAGAGCTAGGGCAGAGCCAGAAGGCTTAACAACTCAAAATGAGAACAACTCTACCCAAATTTAGGACAGGAACTCAGTGGGCACCAGATTTGGTTGATCAGCAATTGCCTGCTGCCAGTGTTGGGACTGGTCACTGTCCTACACCATGTGCCACGTCTAAACAACAGAAGAGTTTCTGATCAGAGGTCATTTTGGAGGTCAAGGTCAGATTCAGATCCAGGAATCCCAATTTCTGCCAGACTGAGAGGAAAAAAAAAAAAAAGGTTTTTTGAGTTTGGCTTGGATGACAGTGAGGTTCTATGAGAGAACTGTTTTGGAGATATTCTGTTTCGGAGTGAGCACCATGCCACAAGGTCACTGCTTACAGCCTGCCAATACACGGACTTTATTTCCATTAGCAACACTATAGACCCTTAATAATCCGCCTACCCGTCTGCAAGGCTTTGGGGCACCCGTGGGTTGCATGAACCAAACTGCTTAGCTGACATTAACGGCAAACAAACCCTGAGCTACCTCTGCCCTTCCACGCCAAATGCAGCCAGACAGCAGCACAAGCGGCAGTGGTACTGCAGTACTGCTGAGAGAAAACACGAGCTTGTGTTTGCTCTAGAAGCTGCGTCTGCAGAGCAGAGTAAATCAGCAGTGCCGGCAGCTCTGGGTCCATTGGGCTGTGCACTCCACGCAGATCAAAGGCTGGAGGCATGCTGGAGGCCCATCTTTGTTATATGCCCTCTATAAAATTAATGGCTACAGAAAGAGGAGCTGTACAGTCTTGTGTAAACATGCATCCGTGAGCTACAGGGACACGGCTTTGGCTGCAGTAACTCAGTCATAGAGACCATCCAGGGATCGGGATTCAAATGTTGTGTGATTCAAAAAGCAAAGCTCTGCAGTCACTCCTAAAGGCCATGTTACTTTGCATAGGGTAGGGAGGGAGGAAGGAAGAGGCACTGCTGGATGAGCTGCCATGGAGCACCAAGGATTTTACAGATTGAAATAATGCTTCAGCAATGTAGATTTATTATGTTCTGTCACAGTGATTAACAAGAAGGTTAAGTACAGCTTCTAAAGAGGCTTGGTCTTTACTATAACAAGTAGTTTAATGCATATTAGAGAAAAAAGCAAGTAAGGTGGGAGGGGGCCTTCACGCCTCTACTCCCACTATCCTTGCGAGCAGAGCTACCAAAACCAAGCAAAAGCCTCTGAACACCTGGGCAGAGCTTGGCAGAGCTCCACAGGCTGCCTGTGTTGCTTCTAACAGGTGAGCAAAGGTGCTTAGAAAAAGCCAGGTGAACTGCAGCAGTCACCATAGAGTCACTGCATTTTGAAACCCACCTCACCAGGGCCAGAGCACTCCTGGTGCTAGTGCAAAGGCTGCACCATGACCAATAGACTGCAACAGGAGGGCTGAAAGGCACGGGAGGACTGAAAGTGATCGCTGTTTATCCAGCTGCAGCACTCATCGAGCAGCAGGGGACAGAGGGATGGGACGGAGCAAACGTGTTGGGAGTGGACGAGTGGGAGGAAGCAGCCAGCCTCCTGCAAAGAGGAGACCTCCAGAGCGCCTCTGAAAAGGAACATTAGAATAACAAAAAGTTCTTGTGGGGGTACCTGGGTCCCTCCAAACATATGGCCTCTGGAAATTAGCACCATATGCACCATCACTTCTCTACAGTGCTGGTTTTTAGGCAGATAAAAACTCTCCTTATAGAAGTTTGCCTTTCCTGTAGGCTCAGCAGGTGAAAGAGCAGCCATGATCTGCAGCCCACCATATTGCACATACAGAGAAGACATGCTTGCAGTGAGCTGCAGGGCTGTGTCACAGAGCCCTCCATTCTCTTGTCCTTCCTCGTGACCTGTTCAGTGACTCTATCTAAAACAAAACTGCAGTGACTCCTTTTCCCTCAGCCACACAAAGAGATAAAAAGTCACTCTCCAAAGTGCAGCCTCTTTGGGCCCAGAGTAGGGGATGCTTAGTTTTGTAAGTGGGTCATATTTATCCTAATCTGGAAAGTCCCATGTCTCTGTACATTGCATCTTAAAAGCCAGACAGCATTAGAGTGGGTCAGCATGGTGTGAGACCTTTCTGCTGATGGCAGAGATATCTCCTAGCAGTTCTCTCCAGACTGAAACTATTCCATCCATTTAAGGGCATTTCCCAACATCTGGAAAAGTGGCCATTCTTAAAACACTCTTAAATGCTGATGCTAAATTTTTGTTCCCCTGGCTTCTTGCAGTCAGTCTACAATGTAGGCGTCTTCCAGCTTGCTCCAAACATGAGGAATATTCTCCACATATGAGGAATTTCTTTATACTCCATGGCACAAACAATATAAGGAGGGTAGGGAAAACACACAAAGATGTTGTCATTGCTTCCTTCGATCATCCTCACTACACACAGCAGCAGGAGGAGAAATGTAAACATGTAATCCATCCCTGCAAGGAAATCCAGCCATTTCCAGAGCCAGAAGGAAGCCATAGCGAGTTAGAGAGATACAGTTACTTCCTGACTGTTAATTGATGACAAGATAGTTATAGCCAAGCAATTAGTTATGAAATGCAGATTAAAATGTCAGCAGCCCTAGCACAACCCTACTTGGGGCAAGAAGCCACTTTTAGCAGCACAGCCCTATTTCGGAGCAGGCAGAGCCCTGCTGGGTGTGTGGAGCATGGATGGTAGATTTTGCCTGTTTTGAAGACTGGAGAAGTTCTCATAGTCTTCTGGAGATATTTTCCTACGTCCATCAAGGGACAAATGATTCAAGAAAAGGTGGAGGGAGCATTAACTCAGAGAGCTGCAAATGAAAAGGCAAAAATAGCACGTGCCTGCCTGGTAACAATGGAAATACTTGCCATAATTCAATAATCTTAGTTCTAAGTTAAATTAAAGCCAACTGAAAGCTTCAAAACAGAAAACTTTTTATCAGCAGTGATTTCCCTGCTGCATGGCCCCCAGAAAAGTTGTTTCAGGTAATGTCAGCTATGTGTAAAACTCCCTCCAAAGAGCACCAACCTCTGCCAAAGGCCAGGCCCTGTCCCCAGAACAGCTCCATGCAGCAAGGCACGAGATTCTTCAAAGAACCACAGTAATGTTGGACAGCAAAAAGGCTAGCAGGATTTCACTGCCAAAAAATGTGACCAACGCTAAGCTGCGGCACCAGGTTATGCCAGTCACTCATGCTTGCCTCTGAAATCAAACCCATGACATCACCGAAGCTCGGCAGTTGATATCAGCAGCTGTTGAGGATAGAAGTCACTGCTCAGGCACTTTGAGCATCCCCGTGCATCACCACCAGCCCCAGCCCAGGAGGAACCGTCAAACAGAGAGCCAGAAAGAAGACCATGTCAAAAGCGAGCAGCAAGGAGGAGAAATAACTAATGAATTTCTCATGGATAAATTAAGATGATTTCACAGCAAATGCAAAAACAGTAGAGGGAGTCTAATAGTGAAGTTAAGCAACGGACTCAAAAGCATCTCTGAGCATCCACACATTTTAAGAAATGCCTAAAAACACAAAAGAAGCCAAATGAGCCTCCAGAGCCAGAAGAGGAAAATCTGGGCCATCCGCAGCAAGTCCATTAGGCAGAGTAAAATGCTCAAAGGCGAGGGATCAGGAACAGAAATACTCTGACAAACAAACATCTGGGAGAGTCCCTCGTGAAAACAAAGGGAAAGGGCCAAGAGCAGATAACCCACAGGGTGCTATGGCTGCACCCCAGGTGAGCACAGCACCGTTGGCACTGCCACAGGACACAGTGGGATGGCTGGAATGGGGCAGAACAATACTTGCTTCGGGCAGGCATTCATGGGTCAATTTGCTCTTTCCAAGCAGCAAACAATCGTGTTTGTGCTGCCATGCTGAAACACTTAGCACCACAGAAAGCGAAGAAAACAGGATTGGGAAGGGCCCCTGGGGTCAGCACTCTCAGTGGGTTTTCTCTCTTGGGATCTGGAGGCCCCCTCTGGGTTTTCCAGAAGCAGCACGGGCCCCTGGATGGTAAATTAAAACCGGATGGCAGCAGGCTCGCTGTGCTTCACCACCTTCTGCCAAAGAGCCGGTGTGCCCTTGGGCTCCTGTAAACTGTCAGATGAAATCCACAGCTCTCAACTGTCCCATTTCTCTCCCCCTCCTGCCTCCCTCGGGCAAACCAAACAGAGATGAAAAGATTCCTGGGGAATGAGAGGGACATGAAATCAAGAAAGGAACATCTTCAAAGCAACCAGAGGAAAAAAGTCTCTACCTAGCCCATTTGGGCAAATATTTCTCTAACCTGCTTCTGTCCCTCTGCAGATGTAAAATTCCACACTCTTGCCTCGTGATCCAGTCCAGGGAATACTCATGCCCTGATTCATAAGGCCCTATTTATTATCTTTCTTAGAGGCTACCCAAAATTTCCAGTGTTGTTTAAGCCAACCGATGATCTCTCTGATGTACAGCAGGCTTGAAGAACAGACTTGTTTTATTTCTCTCCTCTTTGCGGTCACCTTTTACATGTTTGAAGTCTGCTTTCCTGCTCCCACTAGTCTTCTCTTGTCTTCAGACTAAACAAAACCTAATTCTTCCAGTCCCTCTGCAGCAGCCATGGACCTCCGGTCATTCTCATCGGCTTGCTGCCTAAGTCAATGGCAGAAGGCTTGGCAAAGGCAGAAGACATGGTGTCAACATACCTCATGAGCTCTTAGTCACAGAGGGAAAGTGAGTTTCTTCCTGACACTGCCTTTGCTTGATGTCCTTGTGCCTAGTGTCCACTCTCCTGCTCCTCTGCAGGTCTTCTCACTTACCACAAATTTCTGCATTTTCTTGGTGTCCTTGATAGTCCTACAGTACACTATGCTTTCAAGTTTTCTTCTTGCATACTCATTTATTTCAAATCCTTCCAGCTTCACTTTCCTCGTTGTGAATCCCAGCTGATTAAGGAGTTTATGATTTTCTTTTGTTGATTCCTTCCTATATCCTTTAAACCAGGATGGTTTCAGCACATATCTCTATTAACTCTCCTCAAATCCTTCCCAAGGGACCCCACCATACTATTTCTCTTGCTCCTTCTTTTGAAGTCCATCTCAAAGAACTGATCATTTGCATAAGCACCTCACAACTTGTAGTCTGAAGACATCCAATGCAAAAAGCTATCGGCCCAATGAAATCCTACTCTTGGCAGAGTAGATGTTTGACAGTCTTTTTGCAGTCACCGTTCCGTATCTAACACGTCCTCCAACACACCCTATTCCACACCAGAAACCTGGAAGATAGTGTCTGAAAGCTCTAGAGATTCAAGCTGGTTTGAAAATCACATCTGGTTATTCAAAAGATCTGAAATTCCTCCACCAAGATGCTGACTACTTCCTGCTTGGTCGTTCCCTGTACAAGTCCTACTCCCCAGTGAGCTGCAGAATTAGAACCACAAGGAAGAACTGGACAAAGTAAATCACGGCTGGTAAAGAGAAAAACAAAATTCACTGCACTTTTACTTCCTGCTGAAAATCTCTCTCGTAATGCGGTTGTCTGGGAACAGCAGAAATTTGGAGCTTACTACAGCTAATAATTATTTAAATCCATTCTCTAATCCCACACTTAAAATGCAAATGATGCATTTCACTTGTCAAATTTCATATATTAATTTTCTTCCTACGTCACTTCCGCAATTTGCAGTTTATTTTAGTGCACTGTTACTATTTTTCTTTAATTCTTGTCTTTTTTTCTCTCTCCTCCATCTGCTAACTCTTTTCTTCTTCCTTCCTCCTTCCAAAATATTTTGCAACTTTTGTAACAGCAATTTCTGTCACCTACTCAGGAAGAAACAAAAGACTATTGTGTTCCATTTATCTTATTTATAATAGATTCCTTCCTCAAATACCTTGTGGACTGCCAATGCCGTCTTCCAGATCTTGTCTCACACCCTTTTCAGTTATAAAAATGCTTGGGAGGGTCTTTCCTTTAACCGAGACGTTTTTCCACCCAAGTTGATTGATAGCTCCCAGTTACCACTAATTACCCTATCAGCAGTTGGACATAAGCCTAGCCACAGTGCTCTTCCTCCAGAGGCCAGCAATACATCCCTGTCACTTGTTGTCCTCTTCTTCAAGGATGGAACAAACTGACTAATTAAAGACACCATAAATTCTTCCTTTGGGCTCTTTCCTGATGTACTGCCTTGTTTCCAAACAGACCATGTGGAGGAGAGCAGGGCTGGTGCTAGTACTTTCAAAAGGAAAAATGTGACAGGGTTTCTGAGCCCAAGTGGGTTTGCACAGCATGTGTTATTGCATGGGAAGAGGAGGGCACCCATTCATTCATTCAAATCTAGTTAACACTTTCTTAGCACACCTCAGACTCTGAAAGGTTTGCTTAGCTTGGCTCCTACCCTTGTGCAGGGCTCTGCCTGGGGCAGCTCACACAGATGGGGACAACCCATGCTGGCTAACAGCAATAAAAGGATTCACAATTATTCCTGCCTAGAATGAACTGGCATGCAGATCCCTTCCATGAAACCTCCAGTGCCCAAATTAGATGTATTGCACAGCCTGTGTTACAGAGAGCCACAGGACTGGAAAGGCCAAAAAAAAAAAAAAAAAAAGAAAGAAAAAACAACCCCCAACCAACTCTCTGCTACATTCTTGGCCACACTCAAGAAAGCATGTGTATTCTGTCATCTTCTCACTCTTGCAAATCTAACTTAATGAATAAATTTGCTAAACTCTACATAGGTTTTTTGTCCAGGTGCTATATATACCTGTCAGGGCCTCCATCTTGAGGCCAAAAAATTTTTTTCTTCATCATATAAGTTCCTATTATGTAAGGTAGTTTCTTGAGAATCTCAAGAAGAAAAGAAAGCAATGAAGATGGAAAAGTGAGATATTTCCCCCTGGAGAAGAGGAAAAATAACTTGGAAGAAAGCCAATGAAGGCAATGGCTGAATGCACAATGAACCAACCAGTCCAAGGACAGAACACGTCCCACGCCAGCCCTTGATCCAAGAGTTGCACAGCTGAAATTCCCCTTCCTAAAGGACCTGAGAACCCACCATCTTCCCAAATCATGAATCCCACCATCTTCCCAAAAACTCCGGGACCCCTTCCCATGAAAAATCAGGTTAATGCGATGGCAGACGATGGTAACCCATCCGGGAATGCCTTTGAAATTCAGGAAAAGAGGAAGTCATGAGCCAGTCAACAGCCCCCATTCCCTACTGTTTCCTCAGGGGGATAGATAGACAGACAGACAGACAGACAGACAGATAGATAGATAGATAGAAATTTGCCATAAGTGCACAGTGTTCATCTGTAAGCAAAAGTAAAAATCAATACACACACAAACCAGCAGGGAACTGAGCAACAAGTTATAATGTCTTTCCAAAAAACATATTTCTTTCCACTTCACCTTTCCTTCTGTTTTTAACAGCAAGTTAAATCACACTGCACTCAAGATGCCAAACAGAGCTTCACAACATCACTGCAACTCGTCAGATTGTGCCACAGACCCATAAGCGCTGTGCACTTTTAAGAGCTCAATCATTCTTTCATGTTGCACATAGTAGCGCTGATGGGGGAGTTGATCTGTAGGCTACCTTTAGGGGAGACAAAATTACTTCCCTTTTGCTGCCAAAATCCTTCTACTAAGGAACTAATATTTTAAAAGTAAATAAAAGAGGCAAAAAATAAAAAAATTAAAAAATCCCAGTCCATTGTATGCTGCAGCTCTGTTAGGGACCAGCACAGAACTCTCCGCAGCTGCTGCTGCCTCCAGCAACATCTCTTGGACAGCAGCAGTTGATGATGGAGGACGACAAACACTGAGCAACCACATGGATCCGGCTACATCCCAGTGCTGGGTCTGCCCTCAGAAGGACCCTTTCCCAAAGTAAAGCACAGTCCACACCCCCAAGACCCTCTACCTGCTGCTGGTTAGTCCATATAGTGAAGGGAGCTGATGTGGACGGGATCACTGGGTGGTCCCCAGCGTAGCGTGCGTGCTGCCCAGAGCAATACCAAATCATAATAAACAAGTCCCTCACACAAAGCACTGTCAGTTCAAATTCCAGTTTGGTTGATATAATCTTCATCTTCTCTTTGAAATAAAGGTTTAAGAAAAAAAAAGAAAGAAAAAGAAAAAGAAGAAAAAAAAAGAAAGAAAAGCAGACATCCTAAGGGAGAGGAATGAAGCAAGCGATGGATTGAGACTGTTCATGTGTGCTTCAGCCCCCCGGCGTGGGGAAAATGTGCTGTTAATCAGCTCCCTCCCTGGGGGATATGCTGATTTAATTACCTCCCGTCTGCATGGTCCAGCCACGATGCTGCTCGCCCAAGACACTGCATGAAGAAAAAGCAGACAGTGAGCCTCAGCAGCTGAGTTGGAGCAGGATGGGAGAGCAAAGCAGGAACTCCTTCAGCCGCATTTGGGGAACAGGGGGTGAATCAGTCCAAGGAGACTTTGCAAGGGGGCTGCCTCTTGAATGCCCCACACAAGAAGAGGGCACATCACCACCCCACCAGAGCCACAGGCATCACAGAGGAGATGGATGCACTGAGGGGTCAGTTCTATACCTGAAAAGAAAGCTGGTTTGGGGAAGTGCAGCAAAGACATAAAACAAGGATGTTTCCAGATGGGAAAAGAGAAATAGCCAGATGATATGAAGTGGCCCATTTAGTAGCACCTGATAGCCTGGGTGTTAGCAGGCCACCCTTCAGCTCCCATGGGGAAGGCAGCTGTGACACAGTGTCACAGCTGCACCACCCGTGCAGCACAGACCCTTCATATGAGTGTGTCTCTTCAGCCCTCCAATTGTCACGCTGTTGGCATTTTGTGACGCTAAACATGGGATGCATCAAAGCACTGCTCCAATGCAGACACATGTTTTCCAGGGCTAGTGTTTCACAATGCTCACAAACGTCAAAGAAGAAGCACAGAGCAGAGCAGCATGCCAGGAAAGCAGGGTGTGAGCTATGGTGAGCCCATCAGCGAGTATGTGAGCAAGAGAGACCTCTGAGCTAGGGGTTATACAGGGGCTGGGGCAGGGAAAAATGTGAGAGCAAAGGGCCACTGAGCTTTCCCTGCAGAGAGGGCACATCCCTGTGTCAAGTGGGTTCAATGAATCTGAGACATTCTGCAGCAGAAAGTGCTGGAACCAAGCATCACACCTATGGTACTGCCTGCCAACACCCTACAGTCATTTTCCAGGAGCTGAGAGGAGATAACTGCACCGTAGAACTGAAGTTCCTCCCTTTGCTTTCTTTTACAGCCCCAGTTGGGTCCTGACCCAAGGCAGGAGCTCAAACACAAAGCTTGGTTCAGCTCCTGGACAAGAGGAGTTGCATCAGGAGCATCTCCCTTCAAAACAATGCACGGGGCAGTCACTTTGAAGTGGATTCAGCACTTCACAACACATGAGCTTCTGCTCTGCTACCTGAGGGGCAACCAGGATGTTTAATAATTAATGTCCCTACACTTGCCTGTGCAAAAAGCATTTCTGCATCTTTAATGGCTGCCAGCGATGGGAAACTCATTGGAGTGTGCATTTGGAGGGGGAAAAGGTTAAGATGATTAACTGGTGCTAACAAGTTTAGGATGTGGAAGAAGTATTTTCTTGGACGTCCATCAAAGGGAGGATTGAATGTTCCCCGGGTGGGGGGGCGGGTGGTATGTGTTTAACAGATGAGGTTTCTGCCTCTACCAGCTCTGCCTCCCAAGGCCTCCCAACCCTGCATAATGCAACCTCTCCTTTTTAAACTTCTCCCCAGGCCCCATCAGCTGTACCTGTGGCCCCACTGCCTGGCACAGAGGCTGAAAGTTGATCTGGGGGGAGGAAAGCCGCCCCGCCGCTCTTCCTGTTGATCTGCGCCCTGGGACACCTTTTTGGGCACCAGCACATCAGCCTTGCTCTCTCCCCACGGCTGCGAAGACACAAGCAGATGCCCGGAAGAGCAGACAGGGAATCGGGTATCGCCTGACGCCTCACAGAACAGGGCTCCTCGTGTCCCCACTGCAAAACCCTGCTCCCTGCCTGGGACACCAAGCAGAGCCATCCCCACCAGCAGCAGTTTGCTTTGTACCACCCCATCACCATTAAGCATGCAGCAGCAGCTAACACTGGCACCAGTGCAAAGTCCCCTTTGGAGCGAGCTGCTTGGCGCCTGCAACATCCCCTTTGGCCCATCCTGGATATTTTCGGTGCTCCTCGTGGGCTGGCAGACGCTCACGCTTTGCGCAAGTGCCCTGCCATAGGGCCTGGCGGATGGTGCAGCTCGCCCTCATTCCTCCCACCACCACAAAGCTGTCGGGATGGGCAGCACACGTGAGACCCGCATCGCAAGGCCCGGACATGCGTCAGTGGCTGACGCAAACCAGCCCGGCCATGTGCACGCAGCCCAGGCCTGGGAAAACTCCTCCACCCCAGTAGCGCTCGCACTGAATCAAAGCCCTCGAGTACAGTAGCAGCGCAATGCGCTCCTTGGGTTTCCCCAACCATCTGGGATGTCTTTGCCTTGCTTTGTCACGGAGCTGATTTATGCCCATATGTACCATATACATTGCAAGCACAGGCACGCAATGGTGTAAACACTTCCACCAAACATCTGTACACAAACCCATTAAATATGCAGAAGCTCTCTGCCACAGCCATCCACATGAATCCTGGGTGCCCTGCAGGCAACCTGCTGGGTCCTGGTCTGAATAAAGGGTGCCAATCCCCACCAGGCCCATTATTTGAATGTCTGTGGCAGCAGTAACTAAAGATCACAGTGGGACAGTTTCCTCTTACAAATGCAGTCCTCCAGTAGTAGAGGGTCAAGAGTGGAGCCCGGGGTTCCCAGGAGACAGGCCCAAACATGGCAGTAGGGAATTACACAAACAAGCAGATGGGCCCAAACAAACAGGCCACCTTCTCGCAGAGCACCTGCGTCCATCATTGTACCTCAGCACCTTCTTTTTTGACTGCATCAACTCTGTTTCTAAGCATCTGCTGGACAAAGAGGGAAGGCAGAAGTTCTTCCCTCCCTAGCTCGTCTCAGTGACAGCAGCATCAGGGTGAGCTTGTACACCAGTTGTCTTGCGGCCTGAGCAATACTTTCAGCTGTATTAACTGCTCACGTGAGCCCACAATAGCAGGTTCACTAAAATCGCTTAAACAAAAGTGAATTAAGCCACTTTACATCCCAAATGTAGACTAAGCAGGATGAGCTGATGCTTAGGAGAGCAAGGAGCATCCTTGCTCCCTGCTACCATCCCTCAGAGGTGGATGCGGTAAGCTCCAGGTGAGGCGAGGCCTCGATCTGCCCCAGGCAGTTGAGTAAGAGCACAGCTGCCTACGTGTTCTGAGAAAGAGTTAGTTGACCAAACAAACTGTTTGTTTGTTTTTTTCTGAGTCGCTCATCCCCATCTACTCATAACTGCTCTCAGAATCTGTGGAATTCATTGTGTGGTTTGCATCTTCAAAACAAATGAAACAACAGTATGCCTAAACCAAACAAACCCCAACCCAAAATACAGCCAGCAGGCCATGTCGCATGAGCAACCTTCGAGGCTGAAGTGTGTGTATACTCTAGAGGGCCAGAAAAATGTGGACGGGAGAACACAGTTAAATTTCAGGGAATAATAGAATTCCCAGGGAGAATTCTTAAAAAGGAGGGAGAAATGAGCAGAAGTATTTAAGCAATGATGATGCTGCAACTTTGCTTCCAGACGTGCTGCACCATGGGGTGCTGTGCCAGCTAACAGCACTTTCTGATGCAGCATTGTGCTGCTCCAGCCACAGCACTGCTGGATGCTCGGCCATGGCAGCCCAGAGGAGCTCGGCTCTTCAGCAGCCCACTCACAAGGGCTTTGCTGGTATATTCAGGGAAAGAGGAGATGCATAAAGTTTCATTCTCTCTCTTTTTTTTTTTTTTTTTTTTTTGCCTTAGAGGTTGTTAATAAGCTGCATTTAGACATTTTTAGAGCAGAAAAATCATTGCCTTACAGCCCAGACCATCCTCTGTGTAGCCAACACAGAAAACTGCTGACTTATCCCAAAAACGGGTCAAACAAAAACATAGCACTTCAAACACACCTCCTGACAGAGGGGCTGTGAGCCTGAGTGTTTCATTATCCGCTCCGGCCTCACATTTCTCTTGGCTCTGAGTCAGAGCCACCGACTCAGCTTGTAGCCCCTGGCATTTAAATAGCCACGGATTGACCTTTCCACTCCACACTAGGGCTCCAAAATCCTGCTTGGGTGCTGCGATGCTGCTCAGCCCACACTGCCCAGGATCACTCTCCATCCCTACCATCCACACCCGCCAGACCTGGTCATGCCCTTTCCAATGTTTCCTCCCTGTGCCGGGCCAGGCAGGGGTCAGGACGTGGGAAATCCTGCCGCCTCCTGCCAGCTGGCCTTGCCGGCACTGGGTGACACATCCTGGGTGGGAGCCAAGGCCCCGCCTCAGCCCTGCAACACTTCTTGCTGACCTCCTCCTGGGGCAAGCAGGATGCTTGGACCAAGTGTGCACGCTATGCATTACACAGCCCAGGCCACTTCTGGGGCCACCACTGCACCTCTGCTCTCACCAGCCACCTTACAAGGTAAACGTAGTAGCAACATTCTGAGTTGCAGTGGCTACTACTAGTAATATTGAATGGCCAAACAGAACTGACAAGAACAGCCAAGAGGTTGGGGCAGGCAATGGGGTACACAGGTGAGGTTCTATGCAAGCTGCACCGGGGCTGATTGACCTCCTGCTGACCACCCAGCTCATTCCCAGGAGCTGAAGGGCAAGAGCTACCATCTTCCCAAGCCCACCTCCCTCCTGGGCCCTGGGGGGGATGGAAATCATCCCTCCAAGCTGTTTCCCTGCCTGTGCAGCTGACTGCCTCCAGCACTGCAGACTCCCAACCTGCCTAAGGAGAAACCGGACCAAAACAAGCAGTGCGGAGGCAGAGGGAAAGGAGCCAGCCCTTTATTTTTTTAAGGGATATTGAAGACTGGAGTAGTGAGCCAGCAAAGTGAAAAACAGTCGTGTGGGGACTGTGAAAATAGGAGCTGAAGAGAGAGAGATGGGAAAGGTCTAATAAAAAAGAGTTACAGTATATAAAATACACAGGCGCCCACCTCCACCAGGAAGGCTGTGGGAGGGGGTCTTGGTGGTAATCTTTGGCTGTTTGAGATTGTCCAGGCAGACAATGTCTTTACTGCAACTGGGTCTGGATCAGACCAGTAAGGATCAGTGTTTCACTCTGTCAAACTCAAACACAATGCTTTTCCCTTACAGCATTTCATTACTGTGTTATTCTGCGGCAGAAAAAGTCACAAGAGGCTCCTCTAAAACTCAGGTAGCTGTCCTGAGCTCTCAGCTATGCCCAGACCTCGTGTGGAAAAGAAACACTTCCCTCATGTAAACAAAAGCTACAAGGGAAGGCTCTATCCAAGAAATCAGACCCAGGTCCCACCAAAATCCCACAAGTATTGCCCTGTGCTGAAATCCCCACCTACATGTTGCCTTGCTGCCAGGCAAAGTGTGGAGCTAATGAGCAATTCAGTACAGTTACTGCTGCCAGTGAGGCTTCAGAGCCTTATCCTAACTCGCATGAAGCTTACCAGAGTGGTGGAGAATCCCACTGTGACCTCTGAACTTGAAAAAAACAACGCCACAGAGCAACATCTCACTCACAGGTAGTAACGCCCAGTCCCAGCCCAAGTGATCTGAAGTACCAGCTTCCCAGCTGAAGGAAACATATAATTCCTTATCGTTTGCTATAAATACAGCTGTGCTGTTTTCCTGACCGTGTTATTCTTACAGTCCTTATCGTGTGCACTCAGATAGCCACGGCACAGTCACACACTTCACAGCCTTCTTGCTCCCCTGTTCCCAGTTTTCCCAAACCACTTACATTCTCAGACTCTCATGTCCTGAAGCCCTTCTATGGCAACGGGTGACCCTGCCCAGGACCTCCACATCCGTACCGAACAGCTCAGCAGATGAACTTATCTTCCTTTTCCCCTTCTTTGCCACACAGAGACCTTACTCAGAATTAGGGATGTACTGAAATGTCACTTCTGATAAACATTTATTTCTGGTGAGGAACATGATGTGTGCTTGTTTATAGGTGGTGGAGTAGGCCGATGAGAAGGAATACGCATGTGCTAAGTCTTGCAACATCTTAAATGCTTCTGAGTGTCTCAGAAGGATCACACGGTCCGGTCCTCAGGGCATTTGGACACACAAAAAAAAATGCACTGGGGAAGAAAATTCCCAAGGTCTTGGCCCAGAGACTGAAGGGAAACATGCCAAAGTAAAATATCTGAGATGAGACAATGGCTGGCCAAAGGTACCTTCATTTCTGCACTGCTCACAGCCAACCAAGACTTCACCTGCCACAACTTCACATTTGGACCAAGGGAAAATTTGGTGTAGGATATGGATTCTTAGAAATAGATTATGTGGCCACAGAGTATTTGATGAAGACATGAAATTTTCACAGGTAGCCAGGAAGCCTGACCCTTTAAGACATTCGCCGTCCTTCCAAATCATAGCTGTCTTTCAGAAATACAGTGAGCTCCACGAAATGAGCAGGTACCTTGAGTTTGCTACAAGAAATTCAGCATCAACTGCTTCCAGGGTTTCACAAAAGGAATGTGAGTATCTGTAACCAGGTATTATGACCTCGATGCTCAAATGCCCAGGTTGTAAATCTTATCACACACACTTATTGCAGGAGAGTCACACTCAGATGGCCTCAAAGATCAGGGAATCTCTGTTTCGTCCTGTTTTGCATTTAAGTCCTACAACTCCTTCTCCAAGCTGGCTCAGAAACACCAGGAGAATATTCATTCCTGTGGTTTTATGGCATTTCTAAGTCAAGTCTAGGCAGGAACTTGAAAATGGAGTAGAGATACAGTTTGTGTTTCCATTGAAGTAAAAAGGTGAAACTTAAAAACAGTTGAACACAGTTTTGATCTAATTTTGCAGAAGTTGAGAAGGCATTTCATTTGTATGGTCTTTTAAATCTGAGCCGAAACGGTTCCTGTTGTTTAATGGACATTTTCCACTGTTACGCAGATCTGACCCCTACATTTTAGTTCTCTTACATCACAAACCTGTAGAGCTTTACATCTTGCTTTTGCAAGCTACCTTGCAAATCCATTTTAATTTGAAAAGAGAATATACTTCCTACGCTTGTACAAAGACCTAAATGTGCTGAGTATGAGCAAATACTGGTTATAGTAAAGACGGACTCTTTCATCACTTCTTTGACTGAAGACAGGCTCCTTTATCAATTCTTCTACAAGTGCCCCATTGCTGATCATACTAAAATACACTTTGACATTTACATTACCAAACACTGTAAAATACCAAGGCAGCCAAGAAAGAAACCACAGAATATGCAAATGCAAGTCTTAGATACTTATTCAAGCACAACTTTCCTTGCCCTTCTTTTTGAGATGAAGTTCAGCTACTCAGTTTGGTTATACACATTCAAGCTCTTCCAAAACTTCAACAAGTTTAGAAGAATGCTGGCTACCCTTCACATCCATTTCTTCTACACAGTGAAATGTACCGAAAGACAATGAGGAAGGCTGTATGATTCATATTAATGGAATGAAATGCCATTCACAAATGTTTTTTCCATAGCAATTTGTCACTTATTGTATTGAAACCACTTCAGAAGAAGAGTCTCAAAGAGCCTTTTGATATTAGCATGATTAAAAACATAATGTAATTAAGCAATCCCATAAGATTTCTGTATGTTATGAGTAGGACCTTCAGTGACCACTTCATTCAACCACCCTAATATATGGGTGCTTGTAAGAGAAGGCTATTATTCTGCAAGATGCCTCAGATAGTTGTATAACACCAAGGAATTCAAATCTCCTTGCTCAGAGCAATTTTGTCTCACCAAAATTTAGTTATTCAGCTTTGGCACTGGATCTAGCTTCTGTGCCTCAAACTCTTCTCAAATTACCCAAAAAGACAACTCCTAAGAGTCATTCTGCCCTCCTCAACGTTGATATCTAAAGCTAATGGGATCATTTGCCCCCTGGATGCATCTTTCTCTTTTCATTGACTAGCCAGATGACTTTCTGGATATCTGTAGGTTTTCCTGCTGTTTCTGTCATATGCATAATTAGCATTTACGTATGTACTCATTACGTGCTTGTCCACGTTCATTTCCTATAGCCCAAGCATGCATAACTTCACATTCATATACAATGCAGCACCATACAAGCCTTCAATGAGAAGCAAACAAAAAACACCCTTCCAAGGTGCACACAGTCGCAGACCCCTACCTGCTGGGCAGTTGCATCGCTGGTGAGTCTCTCGAACTTCTCGATGTCTCGGCAAGTGAAACTTCAGTTTCTGTTAAGGAAGGGAAAAGAGTAAAAGGAGTCACTAGCACAGCTGAAACCCAAAGCCTCAAATTCTTGGAAAAGTGGGACTGGGAGACAATATCCAAGCAGAGATGGGAGAGAGAGAGCAGACCAGCTTGGGAATGAAAAGAGGCATTAGAGTTCACAGTCTTTAACTAGGGTTTGATTAGAAGCAGACTGATGGAGTTTCATAATGGCCTCCAAATGTGGTCCTTCTGACAGGCGTTACAAAGTCAACAGCCATTAGTGGGGATCACATCCTCATGAGAAAGCTGCATTTCTCAGAAGACCCACTTGGAAGACAGAAAAATAGAGATGTGAAGAATGTACTCTTCCCTCCATGGTAGACTTCATATACCCACAGATATACCTGGACAGGCAGAAAGGTTGCATCAAAAATTACAGCTGAAAGTGGCCTGAAAACAGCAATGGCATTTCATTAAACCATCAAGGCTTTGAAGTTTAATGTTACCACAGCGCAGAACAAAACAAAACCTACTGAGAGCCTTCACAAGGTGGAATCATGTCAAAATGCTCGTTTCCAATGAGTTAGTATTTCTTAATAGAACTGATGTGTAGGTCCACTCAAGGCCATGGCCTCCTCACTCAATGGAAATGTCAATAAAACTGTTCCATATCCAGGGCAAAATGCACTTTGGGGTCAACATCCCCACTACCTCTTGTAGACATAATTAAAATAACTGCAATTTAGTGAGGAAAATGCAAATCAATCTGAATAAGTTATTTATTAATGCCTGTGAATCACACTTGGTTAATGATTTCAGCTGCTTTGAGAATACTGAGCTGCAAGGGTGTTGTGCTAAAGAGATCTTCCCTCTTACCACGTAACCCTCAAGCCCAACTGTGCAACCTGCATCTTATAGTCCAATCTAGTAGCTTCATAGCCAGGGCTGATATTGAGAAAGAAACAGTCCTATGCCAGGCTAAAAGAAGACCATGCCCAGGATCATGTACAATTGATCTGATTATCACAAGTTAATGAGAAGTGTCCTGCAAGTAAGCATCAGTTTGGAGTTTTATCAGTTTTATTTTAGGAAGGAAAAAAAGGCACATTTCTTGCTAGGTCAGAGAGCAGTAGAACTGGCTGGAATGCTTCTATTTTTCACTTTGAAAAGACTGGCTTCCTTATTGCAAATCTAAATCAAAATGAGCTGTTAGAACTGACCAGAGACTGAATATTTCCAGAGCATCTTTGTTCACTGTATGCTGAAATGTTTTGATAGTGACTTGATTTGATATCAGGGAGGGGAGAGGGTTTCACATGAGAAGAGCTGCCAGTTCCCACATAGCATTTAATCTGTGTCTGCTGTCTCAGTCTAAAAGCAGAGATACTTGAATCTTTGCATTTGGGCACCTTCCCATCTAGCTGCCACCCCAAACGGCACAACTCTGTTCCACAGCACTGTCTGCTTTGAACACATTTTGCTAATGGTCAAGCATGAGCACAAATAGGACAGCAGAGCCTTTATTTGGATAGTCAATGGTATGCAGACTCAAGCATTCTCATTTCCATCTACACACATGCCAACTAAAATGTCTCAACATGAGACTGCCACATCTGGGTGAGGTTCATGTATTTGGGAATCAGGCTTCACACAGCTTTCATGATTATACAGGAAGAGTTGGTGGTTCACATGGATGGGGCAGGAAGTCAGTTCCTAATCAGCAAGGGTCTGACACTCTGCCTACAGCAGGACCCTGCAAGGAAACACACAACACAGAGGTCCCTAAGGACCAGGGAGGAATAGTCCACGGTTGGGCAGAGTTAGGATTTGCTACAAGAAGCCTTGGCTGCATCTCTGCTCACACACAAGGAGAAGAACAGCATGACCAGACTTTCAGGGGAAGTGACGATCCAGCAGGATGCAAGCATGACCAGGAGAGGAACAAGAGTGACAGCATTTCCCCACAACTTTATCTGTAGGGTTGGGGGACTGGAAGCAGCCAGGTCTGCTGAAGTAGCCTTCCCATGGAAAACAGGCCCTGCAGGTGGGAAGACAGGAGTGCTACTCTGCAGGGCAAGCACTGGTACAAAGCGTCCACTAGGCAATCATCAGCGCTGGGCATTTTCCCCATCCCTGGCCACCTAGGTGCCTCCCCAGAGTCCAAGAGCTCCACAGGCCCTGTGCAAAGGGCAGTGCTGCTGTGGGATTGCTCCTCTTTAGCAGGAGTCAAACCTAGCAGGAATTTTGGAACGCCTGGATTTCCTGCAGAGTCTACTGAACAAACACTGACAGCAATAGAAAAAGACCTCAGGTCAAATTTGGACTGAGATGGCAAAGCAAAACAAATTCCCAACGTTTTCTGCTTCCCTCATTACCACTGTGCAAAATCCTGCCTGGTCCAGCATGAGAAGCTAGATTTGCTCAAGACAGCAACAAAAAAAAAAAGAAAAGGCTTTCCTCTAAAAGTGGCTTTTCCAGCACAACAGAAAGCAGTCATTTTAGGGCAAAGGCTGACTTCTGTAAGCAAAAATGAAATGATTCGGTCTCTGGAAATCTTAAGTTTTTGTGATCTCCTGAGACCTGTGGTTGGCTTTTCACCTGGGTGATATCTAGAGCACTAGGCATCAGAACAGACAGTGGCAACCTCTTGCTTAGACAGAAATGCTAAAAACACTTCTTAGAACATCAGCCTGCCCATATGACATGCTTGCTCTCGCCTGTCATACTTTCCAGTGACTTATCTTCCCCCTACGCATACGAAAGTGGCTGAAGAAGCCCATGCCAGCGGCAGGGCTGACCAGCTCCTACAAGGGGCCTCCTAAGGCTTGCAACTGTCTATTTTGGATGGGCACTTGAGATTAGGTGAAAGAGAGGGCACTTCTTCAAAGGGGGCAGATTAATAGCTCATTAGCAGATGCAGTTGTTTGCAGTCACCCGGGGAGGTGAAATCATTTCCCACCACTATCTCCAGCAGCTAAAAGAAACATGTCTTAAATAGATAATCTATTACAACCATCAGGAGGATTTCAAGGGCTGGTGGTTCTGTTAACTCTCATTGTTTTATTTCCAATTTTGCTGTTTTTTCTTAAAGGTCCAGTCCCTAGAAACTCAGGACTATGCGTCAGAAGCAAAAGCAAGCAGCGAGATGAAAGAAAGGGGGATTTAGGTAGCAGAAGAATCAGAAGGAAAAACAGAAGAACTCTCATGATTTTATCTTAATGTTTTCCACTCCTAGAAGTAAGGCTTAGAGGAAAACCTTCTGACACTTGGGAATACATTTTTCACTGTAGTTCTGAAGATATTTACGCAAATGATTAAAAAAAAAAAAAAGGAAAGAAAAGAAAAAAAAGAAAGAAAGCTTCAAGTGAGGTGGGAAATTGAGTTTTCAGGTGCTCCTCCTTTGCTTGCTTAAGTAAGGAGAGTGTCCCAGGGAAATCAGACTACTGGGACAGTAGCGATGACCAAAGCCCCCTTCCCATTCATGGCACAGCCCCTCAGCATCACTAGACAGGTGACAAATACCTTTGATCCAAACCGGAGAAGCCAAGGGCACCCATCAGGGAACAGAAGGGCATCTGATCTTCCCCCAGGCATTAGAGGATACCTGCTTTTGTTTTACTCACACACAACTCCTGCTCTTTTTCCCCCGCCAGCAGCATTAAACCCATCCTGCTCTCCACCCTGCCAAGCTTTTGGCAAGCAAAACAGTACCAAATGTTACCCAGCATGGGAAAGGACCTTGTTTTCTTCTTTGGAAAGTTTTCTTTCTACTACTAATGCCAATAATGAGTTTATTTGTGATCTTTATATGATTTTCTGTTGCCTTATAAATGCAGAGGAATTCCTACACAGAGCCAAAGTTCTCTCTGAACTACCCATTCTGGCCCACTCCATGCAGACATTTTCGGGGGAAAACAGTCAATTTGTGCCTTGCAGAAAACTCCCCTCTGGTGTTTGCTGAAACCAGGAAGAGCTTTTTACTGTAGCAAGCAAAGCAGTGCTGGTCAGGCTGCCTCACAGAAAGATTCTCTCTCTGCTTGTCTTGCTGATCTGAGATGGAACATTCCCACCAGTTGGCTTAAACTTAATGCTTTATACAAACCAACCCATCTCCTCTCCCTGTCAGTTCTGCTTTATTTCTGTTTGTCCAGCAGGCACCTGCCACATCTCTGGCATTTTGCACTTCTTGGTGCAATCCTTATGGTGTCCCCAAGGCTGCCTGCACACCCTGGGGACACCCAGATGTGAACACGCCACACTCTGGAGGGCACCATGTGCTCTAGCTCACAGCAATATGAGTTTAAGCACAAACTTAGAGTTCCTCTACCAGGCTTCAGAAGCTTTGCTTCTTACATTCTGTCAGCTCATGGGCAGACAAGATAGGGAATGGATAGCAATGAAGAGGAGCAACAGAGATTTAACTCACCCATAGCAAAAAATGGAGCATGCCCAGGGCAAGAGCCACTGGCTCTCAGCACCTTGTCCTTTCCTGCTGTGCTCACCAGCAGCACTCCCCTAAACCCACAAAATTTCAAGGGCTGACCTCAGCCTTGCTTCAGTGCCCTCCTATGTCCATCACCTCCCACTTCCCCACCCATCATGGTGAGCACATTGCAAAGCTGAGGCTTCTTTAAAGCCTTCCTACCTTTTTTTTTTTTTTTCTTTTTGTGTGTGTGATGGATAATGCGGAGTTGGAAGCTGTGAAACCCATTAAGGTCAAAACAGGAGGAAACTGTGGCAGTGAAGCAGCAAGGCAGGAGGAGGAATGAATATCTCATATTCACACCCACCACAGCCATTCTGGCCACAGCCACTATTTCCCCAGCCCAACTCACCACTGTCTCTTATTTTCCCAGTCTTTCTTCTCTCATCCTTTCCCTATTCCCTTCCTCCTTTTCTGTTTTTCTTTCTTCTTCTTGTCCCTCACCATCCATTCTGGGAGACCATAAAACTTAACCTCACTTCAGACATAACAAAAAGAATGGCGGGGTTGTGTGTGCCAGCCCACCATCATAGCAGATCTCCACCCTGCACCTTGAGCTGCTTGTTCCATGCCACCACCTCCAAAACGCCTGCTTCAGGAGCTGAGCCAAAGCAGGCAGAGAGGGCAAGGAAAGTCCTGCAGTAGGGTGCACAGCCCTCCTGCTACTCCTGCAGGCAGCAGCTCTCCCTGAATGTTAAAAACTCAAGACCCGAGCCAGGCATCTCCTGCTTGGGCTCTGGTGCCTTTCTCCAAGCTGTTTTTGATGCTTTGGCCAAGCAGACAGCCGGCAGTCTCAGCAATATCAGTCATGGAAGCAGGAGCCCCTGTCCTGTAGCTGCTCCGTGCACTGGCTGTGGGACTGGGACCACCACAGGGCTGCTCAGAAAGCAGTGGTGCTGCTGGGCATGTGGGCAGTGCGATAGCCCCATTTCCTTGCTAAGCTGTGCTATAAAAAGGCAGAAAGGTGCCACAGGCATGAGGACGCTCTGTCCATCCAGCCCCCCGGCACTGCTCCCAGCAGGGGTCCTGCAGCACGTCTCAAATCACCCAGGATAAACCCTGGCTTCCCCTGAGACTCACGCAATCAGTGATGAGGAGGACGCTACACATCATCCTCTGCCCGCTGGTGGGAATGCAATCCCTGCACAAGGGTGCAGCCGTGCAGTGCAAGTCTGACCAGTGGCACTTGTGCTTACTCTCCTCACAGTTCTCCACTCTGGGATGTTGCTTGTGTAGCCTCTGATGTATCAAAATGACTTCAACATCCTGATGAAGCAAGGGCTCCTGCAGGGAGCTCCCTCCAGGGGCAAAGACCCCCATACAAACCCCACTAGCATCAGCTCAGTGAAAGGAAAGGCTTTACCAGATCAATGGTGGAAGTCCGTGCTTTTCCACCCTCTTTACTGGCTCAAGCTCAGGCTTCTTCAGCAGCAGCTCTCCTGTCCTCATCCTTAGAGGAATAGCCTGTTGGCTCTAGTGGGGTTTGGATGGGACCCAAACGGGTGTAGCATGGCCATATGCTTTGCAGTGATGCCCCAGCAGTACTAGAAATTATCTTGGCAGCACCAGCACATCCCATTTCCCAAGCCAAACACAGCGGAAAGGGTCAGGGCTAGCACAACAGAGAAGCCAGCCTGTCACGACTTTGGCCTTTTAGCAGCTACCTGCTGCTGCAGCACAGCTTGGTCTTTCCCTCCTCCCATGGTCACACCAGCTATAGTGTACCTTGCCTGTCCCTCTCCCAGGTCTCAAACCTACACTGAATTCACAAATTTAATCTCCAGCCTCAGCTGTTTAAGCAGGCAATGCCACCAGTCACCAAACAGAGAGTGCTGGAAGCTCTTCTCCCCTGCAGGGAATGGGAATGAGGTTTCCCCTTTTGCAAAGAGCTAGGGCTCAGACACAGCATGGGCTAGGGCTGAGGGAAGCAAACAGCAGGCAGGTTTGAGAGGTGGGAGGGACCTGAAAGCACGGGAAATTCAGCCTAGCAGCATCACTCCCACAGAAATACGTTTCTAAAGTGGGGAGAAACACGCAGTGCAAATATATGTGTGCACACACATTAAAACGTATAGTAAGGCATACCATCCACACAAAACGAAAGGACACCAACCTCATCAAGCAGTTGGTCAACTCTTCCCAAAATAGCCGTCTCCATTTGGTCTGCTGAGAGCCAGGCAGGGAGCTGCGTGGATCTGTCCGCTTCCAAGTGGGACACCCGGGATTGCAGATCAGAGGTCCGAAAGTACAGCAGGAGGCTGAGCACCAGAGAGAGCAGGGAGATGCCGGGCAGCCCCGAGCCCAGCAGCAGCGGGAGGCGGCAGCATCTCTCCCCGTCGCCGGCCCTGGGGGTAGCCACGCACCCCCTTTCAAAAGCTGCTTCGCCAACACCTTTCCAGCTCTTCTCCTCCAACATTCCCTCCCTGTCCTGAGAAACAATAAATAAATAAATAGAATAAATAAAGCCTCCCTCCTATTTCAAGAAGCACAATCCAGAAGGCATAGAAAACAAATGTCCAAGGAGATCCCGGTGCCAGCAAATGACAGTTAACAGCAAGAATGACAAAAGTGGACGGGGGTGTCCAAAAAATGCAAAATAAAAACACACATACAAAAAGGGGCGCAGAAAAAAAAAAAAAAAAAAAAAAAAAAAAAGAAAAAAAAAAGAAAAGAAAAAGAAAAAGAAAAAGAAAAAGAAAAAAATGGATCCAACTGCAGCAAAGATTCAGAGAGAAAAAAATCTTATGAGAATATTTTTTTTTTCTGTCTTTCAGTCTTTTGAGTCGCTGGTAGGTTTTGATTTCCTTTTAAGCTGCCAGTTTCAGTTCCTTCGCAGACCGGCCAGGAGCTCACACATGAAAGTCCCCATTAGAGAGAGGTAATTCTCAGCTGTTCCGGCGACGCTGCGCTCTGGCTGATCGTGGCTCCTCTGTAACATGACACACTCCCTCCAAAAGACGGGGCTGGGATGAGCGAGCCGCGGCTTCCCAAAGTAACCTCCTCTGCTCGCCCGCTCTCTCCACCTCTCCTTCTCCGCATGATTTATTTATTTATGCAAAGCGCCGGGGTGGGATCGGGCTGTGAGACGCCCCGGTCCCGCTCGGTCTCCGAACCACCTCTCCGCCGCCAGCCCTTCCCTTTGAAGTGGCTCTCGCTGAGGTTATTTATAGCGGCAGGAAAGAGATTGTAAAGCAGAGGCTGGGCTCGCACCAGCCCGCGCCTTGCTTTCCTCCCGGCAGCCGGAGTGCGCAAATGGGACGGCACAAGTGGGCTGCCGAGCCCCCAGCCGGACCCCAAGGCGGCACCGAGGCAAGGGGCCGTGGGGTATTTCGACCCCAGGATTCGGGAGGAACAGCTGGGCAGGAGGAGAGTCAGTGAGAAACAGCTGGGGATCAAAGCCAAGGATGCTCACAAAAACTTAACCAAAGGCAGAGGAGAGTGATGCCCCAGGCAGGCAAACCACAGCAAGAGGTGGGAAACGCCTGGGGCTTGAGCTGGTCCTAAGACCCAACAAGCCCAGGAAACACAGACGTTCAGAGGAATTAATCTGCTGAGGCCCTCTAGTGAAGCAGAGCTTCCCATCATCTCCCCCACATCCCACTGGACATAGGGCAACAGGCAGAACCCCCCTCAGCAGAAGGCAGCCTCCCCAAAACGTGCTACAGGGGAGCCCCAAGCCACGCATCCAGGAAACAAAGCCCCTTTCTGTTCTTCAAGAGTAAGAGGCCCACCTCCCCCAGATTTTCCAAGCATGACATACAATATTTTACCCTCCAGAGTGACACACGGGCTCTGCTGAGCCCCTGCCTGTCCGTCCATCCTTTGATCTACATCTTGTGCACACACAGCAGCGAAGCAGCACAGGGCCCATTGCTGCACGCACTCGTTAAAAGCCGGGCAGCAAATTGGTCTCTTAAAATCTGGCTCCCTTGTGGCTCCTTCGCTGTCATTTACACATTTTAAATGAAGATTTTGCGTGCAGTCTATGCTGGAAATTATTGGCAGAGAAAACTCATATTCATCTCTCTCCCGCTCTCCATTTCAGAGGGCTGGAAGAAATAGACCTTTGGGGAGCAGGCTAAAGCAAGCAAGACTTGTTTCTTCTCCAGACAAACCCTTGGAGGGCCCAGTAGCACACAGCCCCAATTCTTTGAACCGCCTCATGCCTTTTGCAGCCACTCGCTTCCTAAAGTGGGGTTTTAGTGTCTGCAAGGCAGGAAATCCATTCTTTATTTCTTTTAGCAGGTTTGTTGTCATCTCACTGATCGAATTCTCCTCACCACTCTGGTGTGCATGGAGAACAGTCCTCTGATGGCTGCAGCTTTTCATCAGTTTCTCATATGAGCAAACAGGGCTGTGTAACACATAGACCAGATGCATGCAGGGTGTCTATTTGTTCAGGAGGTGCAGCTCCCCCATCTGACACCCCTTGCTCAGTCACTCACACACATTCACAGCCTATTTCCTGGCAGAGAGAAAGGACTCTTCAAGGCCATGGCTCTGCCTCTTGGTGCTGGACAGAAATCATTGGTCCACAGAGCCACCTAAAATGCCATCTGCCATCATAGCAATATTTTTTCTAAATACTGGGACAATGAGAAGTGAAGAAGAGATGCTGAGAAGCTGAGGATAAAAACATTTGGAAATTGTTGATGTAGATGGGGAAATAACTGGGATGCTAGGCATCCTAGAGGATACTGAAGTAACATGACTTAAAGGCCAGGGTTCAGCTGCTGAGGACAGCAACAACCTGCTTCTATCATACATAGCTTTAACTGAAGGCTGTCTCATTTATACCAGCCGAAGCATCAGAAATCAGGAAAATGCACCCACCAAGCTGAAAGTGGAAATCTGCTGGGTGTCTACATTTCATTTCCCTGCACCAGCTGGGGAGAGCTCTCTACTCTTTCCCTCTGATTTGCAGTAAAGATCCTGCTGTCCAGTCATGAGCATCGCCTGAATGACTCTGTAAGTGCCTTTTCCTGCCTCCCCGCCAGCTCCTCTCCAGCTGATCAGTTCACTTACAGGATATGTTATAGCTGCCACAGGCTGGGGAAGCTGCAGTCAGCTGGGTTTCACAGGGAAGCCTGGGTTGTAGAGGGGTAATTTTTCTATCTACAATGCATTTAGGAGGCCTGTCAACCCATGCCAGTACAAATGGACTAATTTAGCTACAAACCTTGAGCCAACTGTGCGTGTAGAGCATGCAGCACTGCCTGTTGAACAAGCTGCCTCCAGAGACCGCCCCAGCACACAGAGTCATCTCATAACTCCTGGAGTTAAGCTAAGCCCAACGTTCAGCTCCCTCTGCAGCTTAAGAGGTGGTCGGTGCCAGCCTGAAACCAGCCCTCGTGTAAGTTCATGACTCTTGAATTCGGTCAAGTAGAAGCAGATGCTCAGCAAATCAGTGATTTCACAGACCAGCAATTCTCAGAGCCTCTTCTCCAGGAGGCTGATCCAGTTCTTGACAAGGACAGTGACCATACATTTGCACCACTTATAACTGGTCCTCCAGG
Source organism: Lagopus leucura (assembly GCF_019238085.1). NCBI lineage: Eukaryota > Metazoa > Chordata > Aves > Galliformes > Phasianidae > Lagopus > Lagopus leucura. The sequence goes on along the minus strand of NW_024962255.1, from coordinate 10,504,843 downwards.
GGTGGTTACAGACCACAGCACATATATGCAACGAAATCTGGAGCAAATATAAGGTAATATGCATCTCCCAAGACAACCAAATATATCCATACAACAGAACACAGTGTTTCACATCTAGCACATGGCATTGGGTCAAACAGGGTACTGGACATGGTTACATACAGGTAAGAGAGCCACCAGGTTTGCCAGTCGGTAGCTGGCATCAGCACTTTATCCATCCTGGGACATTCACATGTGGGCATCAAAGTCCTCCACAGAGAGGTTCCTCAGTGTTTCTCTGCTACAGACACACAGTGCTCAAAGGGGAACGATGTGTGGGGGACTCCTTATAGGACATAGCAAGCAACCAAGAGGTCTCATTGCAGAAGACCACAATCCCTCTGACTCCAGAAGATACCGCCATACACAGACAGTCAGAAATGAGAGAGCTGGGCACGGATGAGATTTCAAGCTTCTGCACACATGGTTCAAGCCAACAAATTACCTAGAGAGTCTTCATTTGGCCTGGAAAAGGGTGGGCAACAGCAGCAGACCTTCCTTACTACACTTAAAGCGGAGTTTTTCCATTAAAAAAAAAAAAAAAAAAAGCAAACACGCTCTTCCTGTCACTAACTGGAAGCTGAGGCCAACTGCATGGAGATGGCTGTGCACTCAATCCCATCAGTAATCTCTAAAGCTGCCTTGTAGAGACATTCTCCTTTTCAATCCATTTAGTAAGGAGAAAATAAGCCCAACCCCACTTCTCTTTTTATCCTCCTCCCCCCCCCCCCAGGAAATGTGAGGGTCTTGATGTGCTCAAACGAGCCATTAACTAGCAGCTGACATCTCCAGCTATTGTAAATATATGAACTCAAGGCCTTTTGCTGCGTTTATTAGACTCAAGAACAACATCTGGAAACAGATGTTTTCTGAGAGCAAAGGAGGGGAGGGAGGAGGGAGGAAAAAACAAGAGGGAAGAAAAGGACTCTTCCAAGTGGAAGTGCACGGGTCTGCAGACCATCCCTTCACAAAACACTGTTCAGAAGAAGCATTGCGAGGGGCTGAGGACAGTGTAGCCACGTCACTCCTACATAAGGCAGGGAGAGCAGGTCATCCCAGGGGGGCTGTTGGAGAGAGGCAATGAATGGGGAGGGGGCCGAGGGGGGAAAATATAGAAAAGCTTGTCTACTGAGAACAGTCACAGAGCTCACAAAAATGAGCTCTCCTCATCATGAGCATCCCAGCCCTCAGCTATTCTGTGTCCCATAGAATACCAGGCTTGTGGCAGGGCACTGTTCCCCATCCTGCAGTCTGGCAGCATCTGCCACAGTGACCCACTTGCCTTTTGGTTGGGGCACAAAGCAGGCAAGGCCTGGGATTCCCAAGGAACACCACCAGAGTCCCATCAGCCACAGGGAGCCCTTTCCCAAATGGCAAGCAAGGTGGGATGCTCCCACCTGAAGGCTGTGAAGGACCAAGGGGCCCTACTCTGACTCAGTGATCTCTCAATGATTCCACACCTCATGTTTAGACAATGTTTAGAGAATTGTGTAGTGCTAAGAGGGGAAAAGGTTACATAGGCACATGTGTATTTAAAAATATAAGCCATGCATCATTAGTGAAACTCCACTCTCAACTAGACACATTTTCTCCTATGCATCAGAGGTGACAGAGGTACAACAGAGCTCTGATACCAAAACTTCCTTGAAAAGCTCCTGAGGGAAATGCGTCTGTCCCATATGCTTACAGTGCATAAACTCACGTTCTTTACAGCCATCATTTTCTCTTCTGTAACCCCAAGCTCACCTCTAGTATCTCCAGCCCTATCTCTCCTTTGATACACAGCCACAAATTGTTTGCTACTCAGGTCAGAAACATTGAGTATTACCTACCTAATTTGGCAGTAGTTTATAGGAAGCATTAAGTAGTCCACGGAGCAGAACAATTCCCGCCTGAGGAGCTGCTCCAACTCATTGTGGAGTTATAGAATAAAGATGCTTCTGATCCTTTGGGAAAAGGGTTATGAAAATGCATGGAAAAAATGTACTGTCCACACATAGTAATATCATGGCTGTTTTCAATCACTTGGTCCCTACAAAACAAATGGTCTCACTGAACAATATGAACTCCTAGCCCAGACAAGGGCAGAAAGACAGAAGCTAGTCATAGCCCATCAGGGTTTACATTTTCATAACCTTAAAATGCTCATACTCAATCTTGCTTCCCTCCTGTTAAAGCCAAACTTGCTTCATGCATCTGCAGTGGCAATAAGCTGCCGCACAACAGAGCAGAGCACGGCTGTGCCAGGGTAAGGATGCGAGCCTGGCCACCAGCAGCTCCTGCAGAGGCCAGGTCAGAGCCTCCAAGTGAAGAGAAAGCAAACCCTGGTTTTGCAAAATTTGAAACAAGCCCCTCCCAAAGGCTCACCACCCCATCTCCCATGTCCACTTCCCCCCCCATAGATGGAAATCCCTGATCATCTTTGTAAGATCAGCAGGCAGCAAGAGGTGGATGCATAGTTTAGCTGCCCACATTCCCCTGTGTTTTCAACTAACCTCTTGCCTGTTCTTCGGAAATGTTTCATGGCCAAGCAGGGGGTGGGGAAGTGTTTTATTCCCATTTTGGCAGTAGATTTTTTTTTTTCTGCCTGGTCTGGAGCTGATTTTTAATGGGTTGCATTAGGTGCCGTGGGAGTCTGTAAAGATGGTCATCTCTGCTGGCCTCATTTTTGCCGTTATCTTGATTCTTGCAGAGCCTGGGTGGTAAGACTTGTAGGGGAAGAGAAGTTAATTAAGAAGAATGACATTGCTGCAAGTAAAACAAGAAAAACCTCTATGCCTGCAGCAACATTAGCCAAATTTGCTAGCTTAAAAATAAACACAGCAGCCTGTGGAAGATACGTTTTGCTTCGGACTGAGAGATACCTGCCTCAGGAAAACTGCTTTAATAGTAAACAGTTCTGCGCAAGGTCGCTACCACTGAAAGTCTGCAGTCTCACTGCCCAGCTGGGTTCTTGCATCCACCTCAAAGACCACATTCCTTTTACCATGCCTCTCTGCCACACGCAGGGGTCCTGTTCATCCACAGCTATTATTTTCCAAGGACACATTTCTAAGTCACCCTTTTCTCTTGCCTTCGGCAGCAGCATTTCAGGCTGCCCAGAAACCCAGACAAGCAATTCACACAGGGTGAGCACACTACCAAGATGAATTGGAAACCCCAAAATCCTACAGCCAAGCCCTACATGCCCTTGCCACAGCACTCATATCCTGAGACTGACAGAACTGTGTTGCATCTCAACCTTGGAAACCAAAGCCTACAGAACCAAGGCAGGCGTGTGCCCATGTGCGAGCAGCTGGGGAACCCACAGCAGCTTTGTACAGCCTTTGAAGCTAATGAATTGGAGCTGGGAGGGTTGGGAAACCCAGACTAAGTGTCAACTGCACTGAGGGAAATAAAAATAATGAAGCAAGGCTCCTCCAGAAGATGGATTGCTTGAGTCCAGGAGCAAAGGGGAGTGGATATAACTAGTTCAGGAAATTGAAAACAACTTTTGGTAAGAAGTTCTTTTCGCTCTAACACTTGGTCTTTTATCAAAGCTCATTTGGATCCTGACAGCAGCGTGCCAAGCAGCTCTGTTCCGTTGTAATGCAAAAGACAGGCCCAGCAGCCAGGAGGTTAACAGCTAATGGAGCGAAGTCAGGTTTGATTTCCCTGGAGATTGCTCACAAAGGAAAGCCAGGAGACAAGGAATGCTGCAAATGTCCTTCTGTGACAGCACAGTTTCCCCTTGCACTGGGTGAAGCCCTTGCTTGTGCCCTCTGCCTTCACCCCACAGCTCATTCCTGCACTCCGGCGGGAGAGCAAATTAAAGCAGGAAAGGGGAGATATGAGCCCCTGACCTCAGACCAGAGCAGTGCTGGGGAGCAGCATATCTCCTTGCTTCAGGGATTTTTCCCTTCACCCACACTGCTTTCCTAGTACCCGATGTAAATCCTCCTGCCAGGGGTTAGCCTGACATATAAGCAGCTCTAGCAGCAAATCCTCAGCCCTCTCCTTGTCTCTTCCCACTCCTTGAGTTTTCCAGATGCCACTGCAAGTTTGCATCCTTTCAGCAGCATTGCAAAGGGAGCATGGAAAGATGCTTTTGCACCCCAAATGAACTCTGGCAAGGCTGGTTCACAAGTGCACATCCAAGGTTGTGGTCTTCCTACAGGACACTGCATCCTCATAATGCTGGTGTGCTCAAGGGCACATTTAAAGCAGACTGCCAAGAAAACAACTTGTTTTAAGAGAAAGGGCCCAATTCCTCTCACTTGGGACTTGTTACAGCTCATGGAAAAAAGACTTTTGGCTTCCCTAGGCTTCGCCTTATATATCTCAAGTTGGCTTGACATCAGTGTAGTTGCTCCCAATTCATGCTGGTTCAGTAAAAAGGAATCCATTGTGACAGGTCCCAGTGAGAAGATGGGAGAGTCGGGTGCTCCAGCCACAAAACTCTACATATACAGGGGGAGGAGTTGAGCCTCCCTCCCAGTCTTACCACAGGCATCTGAAACTGCCTCGTGATACTTTATAACCTTCTCCTCAATAAATCATTGCTATCTGCTTTGTACATGTAGACATAAAAATAGCTGGAAGTTGCATTGGAGCATTGGTACCTGCTTCAAATTTAAGAGGCCTGTTGCAAATTACAGCAGCAGGGAATAAAGCATGAATACTTAATAGATGAGTATTGAAAAGTAGTAAACACACCGTCACAATTTCCCTTTAAGGACATTAGCCAGTAAAAGTGGCTCACATTCTTTAGGCTCAAAAATATTTAGGTGTTTTGCTCATATGCTGTACCAATGAAGTAAAGAAGAATCGCTTCTCTATGTTAAAAGGGGTAAGCAGGGTGAGAACTCGCCTCATGGGTGCTGCTGCTCACCATCCACCTTGCAAAAGCTCATCCTGCACAGGTAGCATACAGCATCATGGTCACTACAGTGGATGTGGGCAAAGCCACTGCAGCCCGTGCCATCTGCACAGGTTTTGCCATTCCCAAGGGCTTCACTTCAAATTGGAGGAAGAGAGCTGCCTCCTGCGGATGCTTGGCCACACACAACTGGCCCTGCATATTTGGAGCATGGGAGTTAGCGAGGAGGCTGAAATATCACGCTATCAGTAGGGCCCTGTGAAGAGAAAATAGCAGAGGATCTGGTGGCAGTTTCCTTTCAAGACGTACAGGAATAGCAGCACACATCTCTGCTGGATCATATGGACTGAATTCCTCTACCCAAATCCTTTGGCTTTGAATTCTTCTGCATTTTTTCTCTTCCTTGGCTTGTTTGTTGTTTCAGGACCACTAAATCACAGAGAATGGTTTATATTATATAACCACCCTGTCCTTATTGCATTTTGGGGAGGAGATTCTGACATACAGCCAGATCTAATTTGTACTTTAAATTGGCTTCTGGGCCAGGCAGTCATGCCTTCCAGATGGAAAATCCAGTTGCACTCACCAGCAAGTATCCCAGTGCACTTGGATCCCAAGTCAGCTTTGTTCCTAGCACTCCAAAGCCTGCTCTGTGGCATGCTTTCCTTTTCTTTTACAGCTGAAGAGAGGTTGATGATCATAGCAGTTCCTGGTGAGGAAGCATCACGTTCCACCACCTGTACCAGTTCAGCTGTCAGCCCTGCCTCGCTGTCCTGCTATTTTTCCTAGAAGCCTATTCAACAGCTGTAGCTTGATAGCTGCCAGATTTGGAATTTGTCTCCCAGGGTAAGTCCTTTCAGGTTGCCTTTTCAAGAGTGACTCTGCTACACTTGCTCAACCTGTTAAAATTATTTTTGATTCAGGGTAGCGTTTAAGTAAAGCAAATGCCATGTCGCTTTCATGCGTGCAAAGATTTGCGTGGCACAAGATCCTCTCTTCTCCTGCCAGAGCAGAATCAAAGGTTCTTTTGGCCCTGGATTATGTTACAGCCAGGACCTGACCAGCAGCACGTTATGCATGGGGCACTCCAACACTGCTCTCTGTTTCTGTGAGCTAAAATGCTGCTGTTGATGGTGACAAGCCTGAGTTGTCACTTGCTTTGAAGAGGGCCAGTGAGGCAAGGTAGCCACTGTCTTGAAAAAGCCCCACATGCACCTGGGAGCATATCTCAGAGCTGTCCTGTTCCACATATCCATCTCTGGGAGCCAGTGGAAACAGCAGCCCAGGTAAGGCACACAAGCCATATCTCACGGGGAAGATGCAATGCTTTGACTGGCCATCTGTTTGTATTCATCCACTGGGGAAACACCATTCAAAGGCATAGTTTTCTGCACCATAGACAGATGTGAATCTTCATTTTGTCTGTGGCTTCCTCACCAGTCCCTGTGACACTTTTCATTTTTTTAGCCTTGATCTCTCAAGCCACACACAGTTCTAAAATAGCATGGTCTCAAAGATAAAACAACAATATGATCCTTTTCCCATCTCTACCACTCTTCCACTTGGTAACACTGGGAAAGGCCACTCACTCTTCGTATCACCATCCCTCTTTCCCTATCTGTAACATAAAACAAGTGACTCTACTTCATAAGCTGCTCACAGATAAAATGCTGACCAGGGTTATCGTTTGGGGAAAAAGGACAGATAAAACATCAGCCACAGAACACTTCCAGACAGAATTACCAAAGCTCTCCCTTACATACACATCCTGAATCTAACGCTGCCCATGATGAACACATTGTCTTTATTGGTCTGGAAAGGCTTGACACCAGGGCATCAATTAAGCCTGCTAATGCTCACCTCACACATGCCACTCATCATCATGGGAAGTGAAGAGTGGTGCTGTGGGATACCTAAGAAGTCCTTCAGGGCAGCACAGAGCAAGGGCCCCTGACTATTAATGGTCAGTCTGATACTGATAGAGGCACAGCTACCTCACCACAAGCCTTCTGCAACCTCCTCAAGTTTCTCCATGTTTTTAGGAGCTCCCTTTGCTCTGCTTTGAAAATGCATGGGATCAAAATGAGATCTTGGGGGAAAGGTTAAGAGTTTAAGAATGAGCTTCCTTGGAGTTATTATCTGTGGACAGCCAAAGATTGAAAAACAGGTGAGAAGATTGCCAGTCATTAGCTGAATGAGCAAGATCACAACTGAAAGCCTTCATGAGAAACCCACACCTAAAAGTCAACATTGCAGCTTGAAAGCATATGGGTGGTTTCTGCCCTGATGGGCAATCAGCACTGCATTGCACAAGAGCAGGAGCACAGTGGCTGGCAGGGACAACAAGAGTCAACCAGGCATATTTCTTGTGCAGGAGAGCCGAGGTGTTGATCAACACATCGCAGAGATGGACATATCTGCAGCCACGTCTCCACCACACAGCACCCACTCACCTCCTGGGTTCCCATTTGCAGCACCTCTTCCAGGGACACATATTTAGCACAGTAGTATAAACCACCATTGAATCTGAGTGGCCGCACTTTATAGCCACTTCAGCTCAGGCCCAAACAATTGCAGAGTCCACCGTAGCAAAGATTAGGCCCGTATATTATTTTTAAAGCAATAGTTTGTTTTAGTTTCACTCTCTTGTCTGCACCTCTCTGAAACTGCCTGCTGTTTGTTTGGGATATTTGCAGGCATGCAGTGTTTTCCCATCCAACTTTACAAGGGACATTGCCGTCTTAGCAGGCTCTGCCTTTGACTCCTGCGCTGCTATGGCCAAGTCCTTGGACTCCTTGCAAAGTAAATCAACTGATGTCTACAAAAGCAGATGTGAAAAAATAACATATGCATAAGAACAGACACATTAAACTATGAGAAGTAATTGCAGGTGTGCAGGAGAGTTCCAAGACCGATGCTTATTGCTCCAGTGGATAAAAAGGCTACAAGGACTGGGGACCTACACTTCATACTCCGTGTGAAAACCCAGGCAAATCCTCTCTTATTGAAAACTGGCACTTTGAGAAACAGGGAATTGCAGCCCAGTGCTTCTCCCAAGATCTTCTCCCAAAGCTTCTCCCAAGCCCTGTTTGATGCTTCCCTCATGCAGGGCTGAGGCCCAGCAGCAGGGACTAGCTAGAACTGGCTCCTGAAAAGATGGAAAAATAGTTTCCTGAGGGAAAAGAAGAATTAGGCTTGTTTCACTTTGAAGGCTTGTTTGTTTGGTGCCTTTGGAAAAAAAAGAAAAAAGAAAAAAAAAAAAAAAGGAAAAAAACAGTGATGTTTTTGATATTAAAAAAACACCCTTAAAGAAGAAATCGTTAAAAACTACATAAAGCAGTTATCCCTGTTGACAAACACTGCTGGCTGGCTGCAGTGCTATGCTAAGTTAGACGTGGCACAGCATTACTCAGCAGCAATGAGGGCTGCTGCAGATCACCACTGACAGCAGCTGCTGAAAAATCCTGGTCTGGTTTAGAGCCCACAACCCCTCCTGCTCCACTGTTTAGACTGGTGTTTGCTATTGTGTGAATGGTACAACGTTAGCAGCACACGTATTTATCTACCTGTTAGTGCCACACACCAGCTCCCACCCCACTGTGCTGAGGAGCATCCTTCAAAGACAGAGCAAGGCCTCCTTCCTTCAGGAAATCAAGCTGCCTTGTGCTCCCAGACTCACTAGGACAAAACCAAGATGCATAATCCAAAGAATTAATGTAGCCTTTAAGCTCTAAACCAGCTATTTCGTACATAGAGCAAATCTGATCCTGCAGTAGGAGGGATACCTTTCTTGGCATAGCTGCCATCTGTGCTCCCTGCACGATAGCAATGGAATTACGCTACTATCTTTGGTTAACTTCTCACTTATCTACCAAACAACCCATAGTCAAAACAGCTTGTCTCGCAAAATACGTTGCAAGTGTCAAAGCAAATTTTCTCCATCTTTCCTTAGACAAAACACATTCCCCATCCTATGAGTTAACACCATGAAGAGTTTCCTACATGATTACAGAAAACCAAGAGCCAAACCCACGCGGCTCCACACTGAGATGCCGAGGGCTCTGAAACTGGAAACCCACTCAAACGCTTCCCTTCGGCTGAGCCAGGAGCCTCAGGGGTCCCAATAACCTGAGGTAGTGCTCCAAGGTCTGTCACTCAGAGACAAAACCCACTTTTCTGCTGCCAAAACACAGCAAAAAACAGCTTCCTGCCATTTCTTCAGCCCATTTCCCCCGAGGCATCACCTCAGCTCCTAAGGGGAGGAGGTGGGAGGGCAGAGCCAAAACTTGCAAGAACCCTTTTCAACCTTCCAGAAGGCTTCAAAATGAGTCCCCACAGCACCACTAGGCAAAGAGGATGCTTCTCTGCCAGTCCTCCTCAGTCAGGGGACCCAAAATAAGTCTCCACGCATGCTCAAGGAGTAATTGCCTTGGGGATCACCTCAGGCCCACAGCGTTTTGCCTCTGCCCTAGCTCAGCACCAGACGGGATGTGGGAAGCTGCACACCACTGGCCCTACCTCTGCCCACAGTTCCAGAAATGGCAGTAATTAAGTTGTAAATGCAGCAATGCTCTTCCAACCCCCCCCCCCCCACCCTATATGTTTTCATTCAGCCGTACAGCAGAAATATTTCCTGGCATCTGTCTTCAATTGAGGGCAGGGAGGGAGGTAAACTGATGAAGAGAAGACCTGTGGAAGGGACGTGTTCTTAGAAGTCCTTTGGGGAAAAGGAGGGGGAGACAAAAAAGAAGAGCAACAGCGCCTTTGATCAACATTTCCACAATGCTGTGTTTAAGGTAGTGAGCATAAGCCCCATTATTTCAGGCACGTGGTCCACATGCTCCAGTACCAAGCTGCAGGCTGCTTCACTTCTGAGTGCTAGAAAAATATCCTCACCTTCACTTGCGTGTTTCCTTGCTGGAAATCCAACAAGGAGTATCCTCTCCAGAATTAGCAAAACAGATACCAGTGCAAAAGCCAGAATGAGAAGAACAAAATGCTGACAAACTCACCACCAGCCTCAGCACAACACTCCTGCCTGGGAAAGCACAGAGGCACCACATCCCCATTGCTGCCTGCCTGCCTGCATACGCAAGCTGCAGGAACCAGGAGCAGTAAGAAACAATTGCAGGCAAAAATCAGAGACCACTGCTGGAGGAGATAATGATCCACACCTGCTGCACGCTGGGGAACACCTGGGGCTGGGCTCACAAACCAAGCCCTGGGAGAAAGCTCAGCAGCTGCTCTTTGCTAGCAAGTGCTCACGCCATCACAGCCCTATGCAAAGCTGGCCTGTGCCACATGAGCAATGCACAACAGTGCAGTGAAATATCACCTGTAAGCAGCTCTTGCTCTTATACAAGGCAATTTCACCTCACTCCTGTTCACTGCACGCACACAGAGAGTTTATTATCCTCTTTCCATCTGTAAGACATCAGGTTTTCTCTTCAATGTTATAAGCCTTCCAACAGAACCACTTGTACTTTTTTTCATATCCTTGCTGGGACGTATAAAAAAAAAAAAACCTTCTCAACGCAAAGCTGTTTTCCATGGCACACCTTCCAGACTGCCCTGCTCCTTCCCACAAGTTCCAGCTTTTCTCCCAAATCCACCTTGTACCAAAAAACAGCATTTACTTACACAAGAAACACGTTGTTCCCACTGTGTCGTGGCCCCTTTGTTAACATACAAAGGTCTTGTGAACAGTGCCTGCCAATTCCAGAGAAAAAGCCAAGCAATTAATGGCCAACAGAACCCCAGCTAATCATTCTGCATGCATTACGTTTGCACAGAAGCCAACAAAGTAATAAAATCACCAGGGCCAGTGTGAACCACTGCATTGCCCAAATGGAATCACCTGCTGCTATGGTATTTCCATAAAACCCTATTCCTTCAGGCCACTCCACCCCCACATTTCTTTTCCTGTAGTATGGGCTTAAAGGGCAAAAGTGGTCACAGGAGTTGCATTGCATCATAGGAAATATCAGAGTGTCTTATCTGGGCAGCAGCTGTCATTCTTCCTCTCAATGACCTGAAGAAAATCCTAAAATGTATACTCCCTCTAAACCCTAGAATGTGCACCAGAGTTAAAAATAATAGCAAAAAAATAATAATAATAATAATGGGGAGGTATATCCACACCCAATGCTCAGAGCTCTGTCTTATGTGAGAATACACAGAAAATCCTGATTTTGTAATATTCAATTTCCAGGTTACCCTAGGTCCCCATGACAGAAGGATCTAAGTCCCATCTTTCAATGCAAACATAGCTCCTTAGCAGATACGACCCTGCATGACCAGTCAGGTCGAGCTTGCTGCCATGCTTCCAGGTGGTCCCAATTAATCCCACGGAGTTAGAGCACAGCACGTAATCGGGAGCTCGCCTTCTCAGTCGGCAACTGGGAGCCCCAGACGTGCTGTATTTATCTGTAAATCAAAATGAAACTAAGCAGCTCCCTGTCCTTGACAGCATTGGTGTGTCTCCCAGAACGTGTTGCAAATGACTTTTATGACATGCTATGCGTCTTTCCACGTTGGACAGAGTGTTTATTCAAGGGTTTCTTCTGAAAAAAATATCAGAGGCCGTCCAATGGGACCAGAATATATTCAAGAGCATATGCCGTCTTGTTTTATATTTTTTTTTGTCCATCAATAGCCATTGTGCTGTTTGAAAAATGAAGAAGAGTTTTGTTAATGGAAAAGCTTTTCAACGCTTTGATTTCTTGGTTTTTCTCCATCCCCTTCACCCCCTCTTTCTTTGCAAAATGCCACTTGCAATTCACCATCTTTTTGTTCTGGGTGGTTATGCTAAAACTTCTGACCAAAGGCTTCTGGCCAAATTTTGCCCTCAGATATGCGCATTCAACTGCTGGTGAAATTAGTGGTTTGTTTGCGTGCAAGTTGCAGGAAGGAATTTGGCTCAGTCGGCAGCATTTTCCAAGTGGCCACAGAGTGCATGCACACCAATTGTTCAGACCCACACTTTGGACAACATGGCCCCAGGGCAGCCAAATTCCCAGACCCCCACGCATCACATACCAAAACACTCATGGTGCTGAGCTGCTGAGAAAGCATACCTCAGCGTTGGAGGAGGAAGTAGAACATCTGCTTGGCATGCTGGCATGGGAGCTGGCTGCTGGGCTTTTGTCTCCAGGCCGCTTTTGTGGCGACAACCCTGCTGAGCTACCTGAAGGAATCTAACGGCAGGGGCATCACAGAGGAAAGCAGGTACTGTGTGTTACAAATGTGCATTATCTTGCATGTCTACATGACTGCATGTCTACTGGTGCATTGATGAGTGACACAGCTCACACAGAACCCTGCTTGCTCTCCACTGACTGCAGAGTAGGTGGGTGCCTCCGCAACACTACCTGGAATAATGTCACCATACACCCAAGACCTCAAATATTGCATGCTATGAGGTGGTGACCAGAATTTCCAATTAGGAAAAAGCCTGCTTGTGGAGAGTCTAGTTGTTCTATGTATGCACATTCTCCATGGAGGAATCTGCCTGATGTAATTAGGTGCAATTAGGATGGAGGAAATGACACTGTTCATGGCTGGTCCCCATGTTTCTCCCACTATTTCAGTTAGTGGCAGCGCAGTAATGAGTTTCAAGAAGAGTGGAAAGCAAAAGAATGAACAAGCCCAATATTGAACTCTTTTATTCATTCAGCTAACAACAGAATCTTCACGCGCACCATTCTTCAACTAAAAGGATGAAGAGCAAATGCTATGGCATGCCTACAGCATTTCCAGCCCAAAGGCCTTTCTGGTACTTGTATCCATCTCTGTGCCAGCCTTAAAAACCTCTCCTGCATGCTGAGGTACACAAGGAGAAAACAACATCCTTGACGCAAGACCTAGTTCACATCCTTTTTAAGCCAGATTATTCCCACTCATGTATTTTGGGAGACAACGTAAACATGGTCCAAACTTGTCAAACTCATAGAAATTTCCCAGGTACGCCTCTGAACTGAAAACAAGTCGTTACCACTTTACAGAAACCACTTCTTTTTGTCAACAGGGCTGCTTATTGACTCTCTGGACCAATAGCTTGTTACAGAAGCACACAGACTTTCTCCTAGGAAAGCTACACAGAGTCTGCAAGCTTCTTCTTTCAGATGAATTTTTTGCCCTGACCCTTTGGTCCATATGCTGCAACAGTCCCCCAACAACCATGAAGCTCATCATGAAAAGAATGCTCCATGACATAAGCAAAAGCACTAGAAGTGACTTTGCAAGACTGCACCTGGCTTATAGACATATAGACATAGCACAAGAGTTTGATCTTTGACCAGGAAATATTTCTAACCTTCTAAAGTCTGCACCTTCATAAACATGAGAGCTTTTTGGATTGAACCTTTTCTGTGACATCCAAGTAACTCCCAATGGGGATGAACAAAAAAAAAAGCCCAACAAACAGCTCAACTAAAAGAACAGAAAATAATTGCCCTCAAAGGAAGAACCTCTCTAGTGTCTTGGCTACATAACACAATGATAAACCTGAATAAAATTGGTCTTGGTCTCTGCTGACACCAAAGACCTGGATGGATATTGTTGTCATCACTTTGAACCGAAGGACACAAAAGACTTCATTTATTCTTCCTGCTTCATTCCCTGCCATAAAAGCCAGGAAATGTAGTAATATGGCATTTCCAGTGCCATTTCATTCACTTTGTGCCTGAATTATTTTTATTTCCCAAGACAAATGAAGAAGTGTGAGACAAGCAGTCGTCCTTAATTCCAAATTTCCTGCCATTGACCAGTTTAAACCATAGATCTGATGTTGTTAGGACAATATTTTCTTCTATACATGTCTTACTGGTGATGTTAACTACTTACTGTTTATTTCCTACAGCAGCTGGGAACACGGAAACGTGTACTGAAAGGGCTGAGTCACCTCTCTGTTGTTTAATGTTAGCATCACAGCCTGGACACAGCTTGGTAAGGATGTTTGTGCCTCCAAAACCAGGAGCTCCTGTCAGGGTGGAGTACAGACCTTCAAAAAAGGAGAAAAAAAAGCAGTGAGAAGCAGTGCCAAATGGGGGAGTGCCAACAAACAGTGAGCATGGATGGACAGTCAGACCTTAATCCCACTGAACGGAAAGCAGATAGCCCTGAAGGGAACTTCTGCTACTCTAGTCTCATCAACCAAACAGTGAGGTTTTCAGCTCTTTGTGGACAAGCAGAATTTGCAAAGAACAACAGGAGTCACTGCCACTATCTTCTCCCCTCTTTGCTTGCCAGATGGAAGCAAGCCCCCAGCACAAGCCCCCAGCACAAGCCCGGGGACTCCCCAAGGATTCAGTTTGGGTTAATAACATCCACGTTCCCTGGGAGCTAGTGATTTGTTATGGAAACGCTGCCAGAAAGGCTTAGCTTTGGCTCCTCTTCCCAAACAGTCACAGAAAGGCTGCAAAGTGTCCATTGGAACCCTGAGCTGAGCTGAAGACACAGGCAAGCAGGGAGAGATACACCATCAGGGCTGTGGTTCTTGGCAGAGACACGGGGCATCATCAAGCTCTGGTTCTCCAAGGCTAGGACAGATGGGGGGGTCCTCTCCTTCCTTCCCTCCGCAGTCCTCCTTTCTCAAATGCTCCTTCAGAAAAACAGGTGAAGGATACTGGGGGATTGCTCAGAGGCCATCTCACTTCCTGCTCCACCTTTGCATCTTTCCATTGGCAAGGAAGGTGCCATTTGGGGCTGCTTGTCACCAGCTGAGAGATAAGCAGAAGTACAAGAAAAAATAATAGCTCTTTGATTTTTTTAGGGAAACGCAGAAAAAGAAGGGTAGGGAATATGGGACTGCCGGCAGGAAACCACGTCTTAGTGAAGTGAGGTGTAATGAACAGAAAACACCAGTCCATAGGGCTCTCTGCAGGAGATGGTCACAACCCTAATGGAACCATCAGAAAAATATTGTTTTCCTTGCAGTAACACCTCAAGACCAATTTACTACAAAGAGGAGAGAGCTGTGAAAGAGTGGGAAGTCACTTCATCCAGTGCTGTTTCCCAGGGACTGCACAAGGCCAGTTCAATTTGCACCTTTTATCACCCTTGCCCGAGTCTTGATGCTGCTTTGCAGGAGCCCTCTCCCCAAGGCAATAAAACCAAAATTACTGCAGAAAGCATGTCATGGAAACAGCTCACCTGGAATTCAGGGGAGCTTTGCTGGGGTGAGAGCCACCAAAAGACACTGATGGAGTCATCTGTCCCAGGTATCCAAGCAGACCCAGTAAAGCCCCTCACACAGCACCAGGTGCCCTTCCCGTGTGCTGAAGCAGTATGAGCTGAGCTCCTCATTTCTGTGGACACCAAATTACAACCAGAGCATCCCCATGCCCTGCAATCCACTTCCTCCCTTACACTTTCCCACTGCGTTTCTTTCCCCTTCAAGAGACCCTCCGCAATTTTTTCCATCGTTTTTCTTCTCCATTTCTGAGAAATGAGGGTTCCAACAGCTGCTTGCCTCTCTTCTGCTGCAGCACTGCTGAGGATGAGCTGACCTGCTGAGAACCCCCCCAACCCCCCTGCAAGTCCAGATCTCCTCTCTCCCAGCTTTGTTTTCAGGCAAAATTAGGCTGAGTTTCAAACAAACCTGGGCCAGGCTTCAATTGAGCTTGAGCCAAGTCCTAATTTATGCTGTCAGTGTATTGTTTGGGGTCAAAACCATAAGACACATGGAGGCTTCACTTCTTTTTTCTCCAATTTGAAAGCATCTGAGATGTCCCGGCTGCATTTAGCTGCTGGCAATTGCCCTGACCACAACACAGAGCAGGACTCATCTGGGAGCCGAATGAGGGGCTGGGCTGAGCAAAGGGTTAATGTATGGGGCTTCAAGTCCGGCCTGGGCAGTTATTTCAGGGTCGTGCTCTCAAGTGATAAATTCTCAAAAAACAAATCTCAGCGCAGGGGAAAATGCCGTTACTCTTAATTATATGGAGATGCATTTTAGCGAGTAACCCTTTGCCTCCAAGGGATGCATATGAGGAGAGGGCTTAACTAGGAAAATGCTTCTTCATTTAAGCACATACAGCCAATGATTTTGATTTTGTCAGGTTAGGGTTTTGTCTGCACCACAAAAACAGAAAGCACCCTGAATTAGTGACGGGAGCAGTAATTCAGACTGGCATCAGGTGCTGAGGTAGGAAGTTCCTTCCCTCCCACAAATTTTGTTAGCAGCAAGGATGGAAAAGTTGATTAAGTTCAACTGAGAACATCTACCCTCTGCACAGCTCCCATGTGTATGTAACACAGGTATGACAAAGCAGATATGAGATACCTCCTCCCAGCACCAACGTGAAAGAGGCAAGCCATGGTCTGCTACGGTGAGTGGAGGGTCTGCATCTCCTCCAAAGGAAAATGCTGACTTCAGAGATGCCACCAAGATGACTGCTTGGAGGCCAGCGAGGCCAGAAGCTGGAGCACAGCTCTTCTCTGCAAATTTTGCTCTCCCTGATGGGAAAGTTTAGTCTTGCTGGGAGCCTGCATTTATCTTGTGGCTGGAGGAATTGCTCTGAACTGGAGACCAGTAAGTTAAACAATCTCCCCAGCTTGCCTTTGTGCTGCAAACATGTTACACAGCGCTTCCATAGTTTGGGCAATAGTGAGGCTGTGTGTCATGTATTATTCCTGGCCATCTGGAACAAGTATTAACCACAAATAAGCAAATTTGCTTGTTCTTTACTGCAAAGAAAGAACTTTGCCAGAGCAATGCTCGCTTCCACCGATGACAGATGTTTTGGGCATGCTTGGGTACCAATGTGCATGCAAACCAGAAATCACCCTCCTCTGCCCTGAGGACTAGCCAAGTTTTACAGACTGAGATTCTTAAATGCAAAGAAAAAAAATCCGGTTTTTAAGTTGACTCAAGTTTACTTTTTTCCTGGCTCTTTGGCCTGGTATCCCTGTGGACCAAAGCTCACCCCATGGTTCCAACACTCTTTGTCCTGCCAAGTTTTGCAGCGGCGGCAGCTTGCAGGCGACGCGGGGCAAGCAACCGTATGGCTGAGGTTGGAGGGACACACAGAAGCAAGACCCCCACCAACACATCTGAACCAGTGCCTGGAAAAGTCCCCAGCCCCAGGATTAGGGGCTTCCTACAGAGCCAGCCCATACCCACCCGCACACATTCTCCCTCTCCTCTCATACACTCACACGTACACGCGGCCGCTCGCTTACTTTCAACCTCCCACACAAAGCAGAGGACAAAATGAAATCAATAAATAACCACTGTTAGCTCCTGCATTTCCAAAGTAGCGAACAGGGATTTGAGTACATGTAATTTCCATTAACCTCATTTACTCAAAAACCGTAACACCCTGGCCACTGCTCTACAAATGTCCAGGCTCACTGCAAGCCACCGGTGCTGGCAAGCCCTTGCTGTTTCTTTGCCCAGAACCAGGATTTTTTTTGTTATTATTATTTTATTTTATTTTTTAGCTGGGCAGCTGCTGTCCTTAAGCTTTCATTTCACATGCTGTTCTCAATTACCAGCATTATTCAGAAGGGGGCTGTGGTCCAGAACCACCACCCCTGGGTGCCTGGGATTTCAGTAGCAGGCTGCCGGAGCACTCTGCATTTGGCTGCTAACCTGTGTGCAGCACCACTTCAAAGCTGTCCCATTTCTCACAGAAGTTGTCCTGAAAATGTGTGTGCCCACAGCCTCTGCTACCCAAGCAGGCACAGGGAGATGTGTCTTACCCCATTTGACACTGTCTCCCATAACATCTACACAGGTGAACTTAGGAAGTGTGGGATAGACAAGTGGAGCATCTCCTGTATGAGAAAACGCTGAGAGACCTGGGGCTGTTCAGCCTGGAGAAGGGAAGACAGAGGAGGATCTTATCAATGCCTGTAAATATCATCTCTGGAGATGTTCAGAACCCTTATTATTATTGTAAACATATTATTATTGTATGTTTCAAGCCCTGGTAGTCAGTCAATGCAAGGGAAATCAATCTTTTTGGTTTGTTGCAATCTTCCTTGCCTTCATTCCGCATTGTGCTGAGCAGCTCTCCGAATTGCAGCATAGCAGCATGTTGCCCTACAGTCGCACCCTGACTTACCCAGACTTCCGCCTGTGCATTTTTAGAGGCTGCTCAGAACTACAAGGAGACAAGGCAATTGAGCTCCTTTTTAGGAAATCCTTTTCAAGAATAGCAACTTATAATGGGAGCACGGTGCAAAAGTAAGCACCCTTCCACAGGAAAGGGTCTTTACAGCAACCCTCAAAGCACTGGGGAACAAGGCAGGTGAAGTGTTCTGGGTTTTCCCTTCATACTCATTTTCTTTTTCTGTCTTCTGGAAAAGGGACCAAAAAAAAAATATATATATGTATATATATATACATATATATATACATATATATTTTTTTTTATGACTAAACTATATTTTGTAATGAAAAAAACAGATGAGAAAGGAGCATGTACATATAACTTTCATGCAACTGAAAACCACACTTTACGTAAAGATGCATTCATATGTGTTTGCTTCCTATGGACAAAAAAAAAAAAAAAAAAAAAAACTGTTCTCAACACTTACCTCAAAATGTTTTTGAACAAATGCCTTCTGTTTAAAGAAATTCAGCTGCATCTCAAGCAGCTTAGCACACATATAGCCAAGAGCTGCTGGCAGAGACCTTTTTCCAGCACTGCATTTGCACGGTTTTCCTATACAGATTCCAGAGTTGGGCTCTTTCCTTGTTCTTCGGCGTAAGTGATGCAAAGCATGGTTTTACTTCATGAATGGTTTGTTTACATGCACATCGAAGCAAAGCTCTCTTTCAGGTCACATCTAGAGACAAGCGAGCAAACCCCATAAGCTGTATTTACACACAGAGATGCATTTCCATCCACCTGGCTGTAAGGAACAAGTCCATCTACGCAGCACAGAACCAGTTGCACAGAACAATACGTGCCTCTGTGCACACAGCTGCCCAGCAGAACAGTTTATGAAAGCTCATGCACTTCATCCTCAACCATCTGGCTTGGGCTTACCAGTGTCCAGCTCAAGCCATGCTTACGCACGACCCTTCCGTCCAACAGAACATGGAAGGATGTCTTTTTTTAAAACTTTTTGCAAGGCCACCTGTTTTCACAAACCCTCCCAAAGTTTGAATCTTGGGGTTGTCTTTCTCCCCTGTTGCCTTTTGCTCAGGGTGAAGCTGGCCATCTGGGAGGACACAGCAGAGCCCTGTGCACAGCAGTGTTGTGATCGCTCTACAGACCACTCCCCACAGGGCAAAGGTGCAGGTGAGGTCTGTCCACAGCACACATCGGTGCCCCCACGCATCTCTCATCCCCAGCTTCCCCCTCGCATAGCATGAGATCTGCCACCCTAAAAATAAGTTCCCCAGCCAACAGCTGATCCCCACACAAAAGACCCTCCATATCCCAGGAATTCCACAGGGCTGACAGGCAGGGGAGCAGTCCCACTTTTTTGCTCCCAGCCCTGAATACCGCCGTCAGCCCAGCGTCCTCGCAGCTGAGCTCGCTGCAAGCCCAAGCAGCCCCCGTGCTGGCGGCTCCAGGCTGTGGTGGGGGTTAGCAGATATCAGGGCTGTACAAGTGCCACCTGCTTTGGCCAGTCACTGCTGCGGACTGAGCCCGGTGCAGATGGATGGAGGGCCGTAGTAGTCTGCTAAATGCCTCGTCTCAGCCTCACATTACCCATATGCACTGCAATCCTGCTCAGAGCAGCTCTCCAGCCACAATCCCTGCTCATGCCTGCTGGCACAGGGCTGGCGGTGGCATCAGGACGGCACAGGCACTACTGACACCGAAGGCCTTTGTTGTCTATTTATACCCTGCCCTCTGGAAGCAGCTCACTGGCTGCAGTCCCTCCATGCCTTGTCACTCCTCACTTTGCAAACTGGCTCCCAACAGCCCCACTGCTGCCATCTGGAGAGTTGCTCCCTTCTCACTTGCTCCTTTTTAAATAGAGCACCATTAGGCGTCCAGATCGCATTGTCTGGTTAAAAGGGAGGGAAATACTCTTCTTATCAAAGACATAATAACTACTGACCCCAAGATCCCAACCTTTACCTTCCTCTTGCTCCTGGCATGCTGAAGTTCATGCCGCCTGCTACACAGGTGGGTACTAGGGGCAGAACTCGGAACAGGGCTCACTGCAATAACACAAATACACGATGCAGCCATTAGAATAACCAACTTACATATACCCCATAAAGGGATTTCTCTATCATTACCCTCACTTTTCAGAAGGATTAGATAACCCCGGTGCTGCTGAATGAACTAAAAGCCTTTCAGCTCTCAAAGAGCATTACAAGCTCTGTGATGAATCCATGAATGGACATAGCCTGTGCCATAGGGTAACACTACCTCCCTTCACATCCCTCCTGTTCCTTTAAGGTTCTTCTACTCACATCTTAAGGGACTCCCAAAACCCACATTGCTCAAAACCATGAGACAGGTATTTGGATCAGACCAGGGAAAATGCCTGAGGAAGGACGTGGTGCCCAGCAGAGATCCTCTGGACACTCTACTAGGGACAAGCCCTCTGCTAACCCCCAGCCCCATTTCTTCCCACCCTAGTGATTGGGACAGCAGACAGACACCCAGAGGGACTGACAGACAGGATTTATTTATGAGCAGCGCATGTCTGCGGAGCCCAGGGATCCTCCAGCTGTCTCTGGAGCCACTAACAAAGCCACGAGGCCAGGAAGTGTCAGCTGGGGCTGGGGGAGCTGGGTCATGTTGCAGAGGAGGGGACCAAGAAGAAGGAGGAGGGCCATGGCAGGTGATGGATGTGGCACACAGCAGGTGTCCTTCCTGACGCACTTTTGGGGCTACTGCTGCTGCATGCACTTGGGAAATCAAAGGATGAAAGGAAAACAAGCAAGTTCGCAGATGGCAGAGACCCATGTAGAAAGGCCACCCCAACCTGACCCATCTCCCTGCCCATTTGGATGCATCCAACCTCGGTCACTGCACCAGCTACCCCAGCCTCACCTCCAGCTGCAGCTCCTCTGTAGTGGGACACATCCGTGGGGTGGAGCAGCAGCATTTTTCTCCTCAGAGCCAGGACACAATGGTAAGGGAAGCTCTTGGGGAACTGGTCATCACCAAAAAGCAGAAGCACAAAGCAATATAGCCCCAAACTCCCCACCCTGAAAAGCAGCCAAGGCCACATCCATCCCAGGCATGCCAGGAAGAGCCCAGTGAGAGCAAACACGCACATGTTCCTGGTAAAGCTTTGAGGACCATATTGTTTGCTAAAGCATTGCTCCACAGGCCCCAAAGGACTCACGGGAATGAAGGAACCAAGCACTGGTTTTTGCTTTCCTCAAACAGATTGCTCAGTGGCACCAAGATCTAAAGAAATCACCGTAAAATGCAATCCGTTTGCTATTTGTGCTATTCTCATTAATTTCTTCCCTGGAATTTGGGGTTTGCCCTCCCTGGGAGGCTGTTTTGTGCAGAACCTGGAAAGTTCCAGCTCTTCTCAGCAGCCCAGCTGTCCCTACATCTTGAGCTCACCAAGCTCTCTGGAGGATACTCCATTTTGCTGGGCTCCATCTCCCACCTCCGGGCTAGTTTTTGGGCAAAGCCTAAGCATGGCCCTCCAGCAGACCTGGGTCCAATGGTTCTTCTGCCAAAATGTTTTTTTCCCACACAGAAGAGAAGTGACAGCTGCCCTTCTGCCTGAACAGCTACACAGCAGCCTAGGGACAGTACCTGCATTCCTGCACTTTTTGGAAGCACTCACATGCATCAAGGGGCTGCAAGAAAGCTGTTGCCCTGTAAAGTTTCTAAATGTTTGTCATGCACACAGAAAGAGAAACCGTGAGGACATGAAAAAATATAAATGAAAAAAGAATAACCACAAGCATTAGTGATGTGTTGTTTGAGACAGGGGAGACCTAAAGGAACATTACATCTTGGTGTGCCACCACAAGCTGTTGCTACTGCAGCTCCCCAGGTGGGATCTTCTGTCCCTATTACTCCCACATCTCCAATCCTCAGGAGCTGGCAGGAAACCTGGCCCCAGCTTCAAAAAGCTGCTGGCATCTCCTGGAAAGAGTCTCCTTCCTCAAGAAAGAGGCAAGAGCGCGCTGGGGCGGTGAGCCAGAGGTGAGCACAGCTACTGCCATCACCTGCTGTCCTAGGCTGGCCCCATCCTTCTGTGATGGCCCCTCCTGACTGCAAAGCCAGCATCTTTGCTAGGAGGAAACTGTCAAATAGCACTGTTTGCTCTCCCTCACTGAAAAAAATAAAAATCTCAGCCATCCCTCCACAGTGCCGTGTGGCCAAGGCGCTCAGGTTGCCGTCCCCAAATGATGGCACACACAAAGGCGCTGCAGATTGCCTGTGCCAGGGCTAGGAGCTGCCCATGTAAGTGTCACTGCAGTATTTATATCCTTTTATTATGCTTTAAACCCTTCTGGAGAAACAGGTGCAGGGCTGCTTGCAAAACAGCAGCCAGCAGCATCTCCCTATTATGGGCACACACATCCAGGGGGACAGGGGCGGGTCTTACAAATCCTCACTAAGTGCTGAAGTCATGGGTGACAGCAGCCCCTGGAGGAGAATACACGCTCCCTTCCTCCTCCCACACCAGCACACACAGAGCACATGGGATCTGCTCCCCTGCAGAATGTTTCCTTCAGAGAAAAGCTCTTTTAGACGCAACCCAGACCAATCCTACCTGTGATGCTGGGAGCTCCCCTTCTTTCTGACTGGAAACAGGGTGCTTTGCACCTTCCCTTGGGAGGTGCCCAGGGAGATCCCTCACATTCTGGATCAGCACTCTCCAGCCGAAGGTCAGGAAACGTAGAGAAAGATGCTCAGGCTGACTCAGCCTTAAAACACACTGCTTTCAGGTGGTGCCACTCTGACAAGGACAAGACCAGGTGCAGCTGTAGAAGCTGTATTCAGCTCTATACCTGCTATTTTTCCAGTCACTGGGAGTCTGCAGTGCCCATTGTCCACATTGTGCCTATCACCAACCCAAGGGCTGCAGCAAGTGGACATGAAGTGCAAATGGGCTCTCGTACAGCAGAGGTTACATGGGTCAGCACAGCAGCAGCTGGCTTTGAACATTCCAAATATCCCTGACCTCAATGCAAGCTCTGGGCACCTCTTGCTGCTGACAGTTTAGCTCTGCAGATCTGTAAAACATCTGGCTCAGCAAGGGGGGGACCCCGTTCTGGATGTCACCACCACAGGGAAGACACTTCCTCTCCCTCCACAAAGGTCGGGGAGCCAGAGGGAAATTTATGTCCTTCCCCTCCTAAAACTCTTCTCCAGATGGATCTCCAACACCGGAATTCTTTTTTTCCAGGAGGAGGAGGGAGGAGAGGAAGGGAGATGGGCAAGGGCACAACTGCAGGTCATGTTCCGCTCCTGGCAAAAGCATCAAGCAGAGAAATGGCCTGGTGGCTCCTCCAGCATCCACAAGTCACCTCCCCAAGGTGTCCCAGCCTTGCTCAGGAGCACATGGACCGCAATGACCTACCTGAGCAGCCCATGACATTCAGCATGGATGCTGAATGCTGGGAGCCACCAGTGGCACACGCACAGCTGCCCCACACCCACAGGGACATCTCAATGGGAAGAATTGATGGTGATGAGGGCCGTCCATCGGGCTGCACACTGGCCCCACAGATTGATGGCCTCAGCGACGGGCTGTGCACAATGGCCAAGTTCAGGCTGCGGTGGCCGGGAGCTGAAAGACGATGGCCATAAATAAGCTGGGGGGAAGGGGGAGGCAGAAGGCTGGCAGGGAAGGATAAATAAATACACTGTGGGGAGAGATGCTGCTGTGGGGTGGCTGACTTGGGATGATGCTACTTATCTAAGAGCCCTGAGACATTCTCCCACCTCCTGTCGTCCCCTTCCCACCCAGCTGCAGAGCAGTCATCATCACACATCCCCCAAAATACAGAATGAGGCTCTGCACAAGTGATTTTAGGGTCATCATTACACCATTATCAGCACAGCTCTTCCCCCTAAGACCTTTAAATCTCAGGGGGTTTTCTACGGCCAGCTAACACTCACTGCCTCCCAAAGCACCAACCCTGAGCTCCCTTCTGTTGGCCACCAGGGGACTTGGGGGGAGAAGGGAGCATGGAGCCGGACACTTCCCACACTGTCCCCATCTGCTTCCCTGGTGCCGGTTGCTCTTCTCCAAGCTAAATAAGCCCTTTGCATTTGTTGTGGTCTCCTCTCTCTTTCTCTCCTGTCCGCTGCTCTGTCAAGGCAAACCTTGCCCAAAGAGCTGCTGTGATTTACAGCGCTGCTAACAAATGTCGGAGCCAGGGAGCCGTGCTGGAGCCACTGGCTGGCAGCCTGCCTGGACAAACACACTAAAAGTCAACCCCAGTGTGGATACTTGAGGAATTAGTGTCCATACAAAGATGCATTAAACACAGGGAGAAAAATGGGCATTTCTTTACAACGTAGGGTTGAAAGGCTCTTCAGGGCTGGTTAACATATGTTGCATCTCCCTGCACCTGCCCCGCAGCCCCTTGCTGTCCGTCTCTGTTCCTATCCCCAGTCCCACACACAAGCATCCAATGAGCACTGCTCTGCTCTCAGCATTTGCCAAGGGCCTTGCCATCATACAAGGGCCTTCACCCATGTTTGGGGGTTAACCCCCTCTCCAGCATCTTCTGCTCTGTGGATTTGTCCATTCCCTGCCAGGAGAGGCAGCTCAGCCTTGTAATGCTCCCTGCCAGGAGAGGCAGCTCAGCCTTGTAATGCTCCTTGTCCAGTGCCAAATCTCCAACAGACCGGGAACAGTATGCAGAAAAATATGATGTCCTAAAATATAAAAAAAGAAATAAGTAGCCTCTGGGGCTCTTAGTCGGACACAACACTTTTCCCAAGCAAACCTATTCCCATACACACGCGGCTGCACGCCGCAGCTCTGGAAAGGCCATTAGACAAACTGATGTGCTGTAAATCTCCTGCATTAAAGGGGGATACCACAACCCACGGTAACCCGGCAGCTCACAGATCACCACGCTGCCCCAGCGGACAGCCTTACCTTATTTTACCTTCATGTCTCATCTCCAAAGGACAACTCCTCACACACCAGGAGATAGCTGGAGAATGGAAGCCTCCCCTTTATCAATGCATGGAATGTGGGCTGGTTTTACTCCGGCCACACAGTACCATCCATGCCAAAACCCAACTGTCATACTCTAGGCACCCAGTTGGCCATGACCGTGCCACCCAAAAGATACCCTACAAAGCCAGCATGGAGATCCTCCAGCTGGGATGAGGAATCAAAAAAGCAGCACTTTTTCATGCTGCAAGAGTCACCAAACAGGGTGAGCCCCAAGGGCTGGGCTTGAACCCTGCGTGCAGCAGGTACACAGAAAGATCCTGTTTGTTCCAGACGGGATCACCATGAATGGCCCTGCCACACATCATAACTTGAGATTTTATTAGCCCCCAGCCGCAGTGATTCCGGGAAGTTCTAAAAAGTCACTTTGATTCTCAGGCTCTGTTTTTTCTGTGGGAATTAAAATACCTTTCATCGTTGCAAAGAACGTAGAGGAGTTACAGAAAAAGGGTGGGGTAGGAAATTAAAGTAATTAGGGGGAATGGGTGGAATGTGCCAGGCCACTTTGGGCGCATCCTCACGTGGGGCGAGACTTCCTCACGTGGGGCGAGACTTGACCCAGCTCTGGCAGGGCAGAAGCATCGCTTGGGGCTATGGTGACTTCCCTATATGGGTGACGTGTGGTGGGAGCCCTTCCCCATGGCCATGGGGACCTTGGGGCCAGGAAGCATCTAAATCAGGCAGTGCTGCAGCACGCAGCAGCTTCCTGCCCAGTCCCACAGGAAAGGAACCAGTGAGCGAACAGCAGTGTGGCCAAAATGAAGGTAGTCCCCTGAGTCAGTAGGTTCATTTGGAATGCCAGTGGGGGTGTGAAAAATGGCAGCTGGGGGCCCAGGGGAAAAATAAGCAGGTCATGGATAGAGTCCTGGAGGCCTTATGGCCCATATAATCATAGAATCATAAGGTTGGGAAAGCCCTCTCAGCTCACCTAGCCCAACTCCAGCCCACCCCCACTGCCCATGCCTCTCAGTGCTGCATCTCCATGGCTCCACAACACCTCCAGGGACAGTGATTTCACAGTGAATTCATAGAGCTGTCTGCAGATCAGAGACCATCATGAGAATCATGGCCAAGTTCAGGGGGAAAAGGGAAAGAATACAAACTTAGGTCACACCTTTCCTCAGCTCTGTTTCCAGAAACAAAAATATCTTGGAGTGGAAGCCGTGGGGCTGCAACTCTGGTGCTGTCACCACACGGAAGTGCATGCAGGGCTTCTGCATCCACCATGCTCTGCTGTGTTTATTTGTGGCTCCAAGGGGGACCCCACAGACAGGGCTGCATATTGGCAAACATCTCCCCAACTCTACGTGTCAGCAGAGTGGAGAGGATGCCAGGGAAATACACTGTGCAAGCATCTGTCTGTCCGTACAGCTCTGAATCTGTCTGTGGGGACACGAGGCACTTCCACATTTCCATTTGCTTCTCATCGAGGGGCATCTGGTCGTGCCAGCACAGCAAAGCCACACTCGGCTACGGTGTATCGTTAATTTGGGCAGGCAACAGGAAGCCTCTTCACAGCCTGGGAGGCACCAGGCTGGAGGAAAACAATACTGGCTGCTGAACACTCGGGGCCCGGGTGCTTTTTTTGTAGAAAGTAAGAAGAATGGATGTTTACTTGCAGGAAAGCTAGGAGCGGAAAAAGTTATCAACTCCATTGTTTGCCACAAATAATTTCACCTTATCCAGTCATAGGGTGCATTTGAAAGAAAAATATCCCACAAAAAATTGTTATTAGTGTCACTCAGTGCCTTACCATGGAGGCAGCACCATCTCCTGGCCAAGCTCCCTGCACTGAGCTTGTAATGCCCCAAAGCACTGACCCACAGCTCACTTGCAGGGGTTGGCAGTGGGACCTTTGTGTTTTTGGGCATCATGTTGTGGAGAGAAGGGACAAACAGCCACCAGCTGGCTCTGGAAGGAGGGCTGATAAATGGCTGCACCGTGCTGCCTGAAGAATTATTAACATCAGGAAGGCTGACACCTTGGCTTTATTCATACAGCTGGGTCTGGGGCAGGAGTGGGGAGCCCACTGCTTCTCCCTGACAGGTTTATGAGCACGATGCTGGGGGGGGGTAAATCATTGCCAGAACCACAAGGCTGAGAGATCCCTAATGTAGGGGGCTCCTCACCACAAGCACCCCAAGCTCACATGCTTGTTGGTTTGGTGCAAACCACAGCCATCCTCTCACTGTCTCTCCAGCTCAAAGAGAGTGGGATGGAGCCGAGCGCTAAGTTCCAGGCTGGCCCCAACCCTTGTTCCCTTTGTCCCTTCTTTCCCCAAGACCCCCCCAGGGGCTCCAGGTGGCCACAGCATAGCATCAAGTATCGACCTGGTGTTATCAGCTCCCACTTTATCAGAAAGGGGCCCCTCCACGCCAAGCACCTGCCCCATCAATCTTCCCCCGTCCCTCAGTGCAAGGACCCAGCTGGGGACAGAGCGGCAGCAATGGGGACGAGCCGGCTGCCTGTCCCAGGCTGGCACCTGAAGGCTTCACAAGTGATGGACGGGCACCAGGTTCTGGACGCAGACATGCCTTGATTTGCCCTTCTGTCTCGCACTACAAAGTCTCCCCACTGCCCTCCCCATCGAGTGCAGCCCTGGCCCAGACGGGCGGCGTTCCCCCTCGCACGGCTTGGGATCCCCTTTCAGCTATCGCTTTTTGTATCAATTTTAAAAGGGGGCACTGCAGCTTTAAAGAGATTCCCAGACTTGCCTTTGTGACCGGAGGAGAGGGTGGAGTGGTGGCGGAGGTGGGGACCCAGAAGAATGAAATAAAGAGGAGTACAACAAAAAGAAGTTAAAAATGTGAGTGACAAGTTTGCGGCAACAGGCTCCAGCCCCTGTGGGGTCGTTTGCGCGAAGAATGGAAACAAACGAACAAATGAGCTGGATTTTCATGCTTGGTGGACGGTGAATGAATAAGCATCTTTTAAAACCCTATCAGGAACTCTTTGGATTGTCATTATAGCTGTGGGGGGGGGGGGGTGGGAGGCAGACTTTTGAGTGCTGGCCATGTGAAAGAATCCCAATTCTTTGCCTTTTCTTTGCCAGCGAGCGTGGCTCCACTGCAGCGTGCAGCAGTGCGGGAGCTCCAGGTCCACATGTGGGAGCATCCCATGCCCATGGAGCATCCCATGCACACAAGCGCATCTCATGCTTGCAGCTGCTGAGAGGCCATGGGGTTGGGGAGTGCCCCAGCCCATCAGTATCTGCTGCACTTGATCGCTTTTTGGAGGTGAGGGAACGAGGAGGAGCGGGGACACCTCTGTTGCCCAGAGGAAGGGACATGCTGCTTCCCCTTGGCTGGCCCTGGCCATGAGCCTGACCTTTCCAAGACATGCACATCACATATTGATGGACAGGTCCTGGTCTCAGTTGCTTGCTGTCCAAAATCTGGTCCAGCAAAATTCTGTATTGATGAGGCAGTAGTAAGCATATTACATATTCCAAATTTCCTATCTAAATCCAAATATTGTAGTGAAGGGATCACCCCCTCTGACTGCAAAACGAAAAGTCAAGTGCTCTGCAGAGGATTTCCATGCACAGGCCTGGCACAAGCCTGCACTCTGGGCTAGTGCGGGTCCCCACAGCCACCTGTCCCTTCCCACCACAAAGTGCAGAGGCATAAAGGCAGGCACTGGCACTGGGACAGCCCCATAGGGAGAAATGAGACCATCATGCACTGAACATAGAAAAAAGATAAATGGAAAAGGAGTCTTTCATTCTTCATTATCAAGTTTCCATGGGTTTGCCAAAACCATAGCAACCAGTTCAAGCAATGATTAACTTAATAATGTGGAGGCAAAGGGGGAGGAAAAAAAGCATTCAAGCCCTTAAAGAAGTCACTAGTTCTCCTGAGGTAGTAAATCCGACCCCCCCCAACACACAGCCCCACACAGGACCAGAAGCATCCCAAACTCCCAGAGAAAAGAAACTGCAATGCCGCGAAGTCCACTGCAGCAGCCACATTCTGGAAATCCAGCTGTGCCGTCCCCTTTCAGGACTTCTGTAACACCTGCTGCCCACTAGGCTTCATTTTCTTACCCCTTCTTCTGCCCATGCGTACCCTGAGTTCCTTTTGCCTGCTTTGACAAATGCTGCCTTTGCAGCACCCGTCCAGTTATTCTCCCCATCCCATGGCACATGCAGACACAGAAGAGTGATGTCCTCCGATACAGAGAGAAGCTGGGAAAGCATTAAATAATTTTATCACCCAAATAACCACGGGTTCTTGCCTGTGGCCACACACAGAGGCCTTGGAGCACTTTGCAAACTGTTAGGGTATGAAAACAAAAAGCAATTCAAGCAGCAAGGGGGGAAGGGGAGGAATACTGTTAGGTCTTTCATTCTGCCTGTCTGACCTGCGGTGCAGATAGATCACGTTCGGGAGCAGCGCTCACAGATGGGCGCACGCTGCCTGCTCCTGGCCTCAGCCTCTCCCACCGCCTGCGTTCCCCGAGGGGCAGGAAGAGCAGATCCCTTTTAAAAAGCCATGTATACATCCCAAAATAACCCGGCAGAAGTTTCCGAGCGCATCAGCCCCTCGCGGCCCTCTTCCCACCCCGCGGGCCGGAGCGCACGGCGGCGCCTTCAGCACCATGGCCAGGGCCCGGCGCGCCGCCGCGGGACAGCAGCGGGGCCGCCCGCGCAGATTCCGCGCAGATCCCGCGCAGCGCAACCGGATCCAGGACGAGGCGCCCGGGAATCCCGCACCCTCGCTCTCGTCTCTTTTTTTTTTTTTTCCCCTCTCGTTGCGGGGCCGGGAGGCTGTTTGTGCGCGCGCCTTTGTTTCCAGTAACCAAATTTCTTTTGTTCTACAAATTGCCTCAAAAGCGTCTCTTTGCTGCTGGCAAATGGGCTCAGATGAGAACAATTAGCATCACAATGGGCTTTCGGCCTCGCAGGGCGCTTTGTCTAGCGACGACCATCCCGCTGGGGAGCACCGAGCGGGGTGGGCGCCCGGCCGTAAATCTCCAGCTACAAATTGAGTCGCGGGAGGAGAGGACCGGGGAGGACTCGCGGGATCCCCTCCTCCCGGGGCCGCTGACGTGGGGCCTGTTCCTTTTCCCACCGGCTTTGCGGAGCTGCCCCGAGCCCGGCACCCTGCGTTAGGCTGAGCCCTCCTGGGGAGGCCGGGGTCGCGCCGGGGCCGCTCAGCTGCGGGCACTCGACTTCAGGAGCGCTGCGCCCCGGGGACGTCCCTAAAACTGCCTCGGGGGGCGAATCGGGCTCTGAAAATCGGGGGACCACGGTGCGAAGTGCGCGCAGGGTGCCGGAGGGCTCACGGCGGATTGCTCAAGGGCACAGGACCCCGATGAACCGCTTTGCGTGCACACAGTGCGCAGGCCTCCGCGAGGCCAGCGCTGTCCTCCCCGGCGCATACTGCGAGCAATTTTGAAAGATCTTGTTGGAAAGAAAAGCAGCAGGTTGCACAGGTCTGACCGCGACACATTTTATTCTCCTCTTCTTCCAACAGTAACTAAAAAATAATAAGGAAAAGAATACATCCGCGGCCCCTCCAACGGTAAAAACATGCGGACCACCGCTGCCAAAAATACTCTTATATACAAAATATATATTTGTTACGAAATATAATCAATAAATACAGATAGCGACAAATTAATATAATTTACCGTTTCCGAGTACAAAACCGTGATTTGTGTCTGCCCGCCCGACCTCAGGCCTGCTCCGCCAGGCAGGACGGGGTGGGACGGGGGGCCCAGCCGCCGCCCCCGGCGCAAGGTGCGCAGGGAGACCTTCGGGCCGGGGGCGATGTTCAGCGCCGGAGCGCGGCCCGACGGGCTCAGAGAAAGGCAGGGAAAGCGGCGGGCGGCGGGGCAGCGGGGCAGGGCGAACTCCAGGGCCCGGAGGAGGCGGCGGCGGCGACGGCGGCAGGGGGCGGCGGCGGGGGAGGCTCGGGCAAACCCTGCTCGGCCAGAAGCAGGCTCTGTGTGAGCGCCCAGATGTAGTTGTGCGCGAAGCGGAGAGTCTCGATCTTGGTGAGCTTGGCGTCGTCGGGGAAGGTGGGAAGGACGCTGCGGAGCGCGTCCAGGGCGGAGTTGAGGTGGTGCATGCGGTTCCTCTCCCGGTCGTTGGCTTTCATGCGCCGGCTTCGTTTCTGCTTGCTGAGCGGCCCCTCTCCGCGCGCCTTCCCGCGGCCACGCCGCGCCTTCCCCAGCCCCTTCCTGCGGGCCACCTCCCGCGGGGGCAGCGCGCTGCGGGCGGGCGACGCGCCCCGGCTGCCCGCGCCCGGAGAGCCGCCCGCGCCCGGGGATGCGGCGGTGTCGGGGCCGCCGAAGTAGGGTTGCCCGGCGCCCGGGGCGCGGTCGCTCTGCGGGGCCATCGTGCGAAGCCGAGCGGCGTCGGCCCGCGGGGAGCCGGCCCCGAGGCCCCGCTGCGCCCCGCGGCCGCCGACTGCACCTACGCGCCTTTGGGGAAGGCTCCGCGACCTCCCCGTGCCGAGCCTCGAGCGCGGGCAGCACGGGTTGCGCGGCCGGCACACGACTGCCGTTAAGCCCCTATATATAGGGCCGGCAGACAATGGGGATTTCCCGGTCGGGCGGCGTGCGCGCCCCCCCGCCCGCACCCACCCCTTGGCACGCTTTTATCTTATCAGCCCGCCGGGAGCGTGCCGGCCCGGCACCGCCCGCAGCCCCGGCCCGGCCGAGCGAGAGCCCCCGCAGCCCCTCCCGTCCCGCGCCCCCCAGTCTCCGATCTCCGGCACCCGGCCGGGGGAGGGGGAGCCCTCTCTGCCGCCCACTCCCGCCGCTTCTCCGCTGCACCCCGGGAAACGGTGGCTGCTTCCCGCCGGGGAAGGGTCCCTCCAAAGTGTCCCCGGCCCTCCTCGCCCCACCGGACCCGCGCTCGGCCCGGAGAGGGCAGCCCCACCGCCGGGGCTCGGTGCGCAAAATGAGTCCAGAGCTTTGCGCACGGACGGTGGCGGGCGGTGGGGAGCGGTCCCCTCCCTGCCCTCGTTCGCCCAGCGCGGTGTGGGGGTCCACGGACGGCGGGGCCGGAGTCCCCCGCGCAGCACAGAGCCCTCGGGTGGGGCGGGCAGGTCCGACTTCGGGGCGCAGTCCGGGTGGGGCGGGAGCCCCCCTCTCCATCACCAAAACGGCGCGGCGGTGCCCGCAAGAGGACGACGGCTCCGCCAGCGGCCGGGCCGGACCGCGGCGGGGCGGGGGGCGCAGCCCAGGGCCGGGCCCCGCCTTCCTCTCCCCTCCGCCTGCCCGCAGCCCCCGACCGTGGTTCGTGCCCGCGGGGGAGGCGGCGCGGGGCGCGGGGCCTCTCCAGGAGCGCGTGGCGGCGGCGTTCCCCCGCGGGCGGCGGTCGGGGGATGGCGGAGCGGGGCCGCGGGGTGGGGGGTGCGGCCCCAGGCGGCCCTCGCCGAGGGGCTGCGGAGAGGGCGGCGGGGGATGAATAGGGAGGGCTCGGCGGGGCCTTTTTTTGTTGGTTTTTTTTGTTTTTTTTTTTGTTTTTTTTTTGTGCCTGTGCAATTGGATGACAAAAAAATCTGGCGAGCGAATTTGCAAGGCTCAGACTGCCCACTTCAAACGTCCTTCAAACAAAAGCTGGAGAGGGAAAGAAAGCCCCACCTGGTACCGCTGTTTGCTAAAATAATAATAAATAGATTTCGTTTAATAAATAATTACAAGAGATTGTAAAGTGGAGTGCTTTGGGAAGCATTAATCACGGGGCCGGGGGCAGACATCACCTGCTGGCGGACGGGACAGCGGCATTGTGACATCACCTTCCCCCGCCGCCTCCCGATAACTGCCCCGCGCCGCACAAAGCCGCCCGGTGTGTTTACCCACGGGGGCAGAACCGGCACAATATCGCCGCGGACGTGATAAAAACCCGCGGGGGCTCCGCGTCGCGCTGCCGCTCGCACCTGGCCGGGTCCAGCGACGCGGGGTGGCACCGAGCGGCCCTCGGCCGCGTTTACATTGCCCCATTTTATGCTCCTTTACAACAGGTTTACTGCAAGCCCTATCTCTCGGCCCTATTTGTCTTATTTTATTGAAAACATATGGTAACCAGAGCGGCCCCCGCCTGCCAGGCGTTGGAGACGTTTCGCAAGCCGCAGTCTCCCGGCCGCTGTTTGAGCACCGGACGGGGGGGGGGGTGTACACGATGCTCGCCTCCCCCCGAGCCCCTCGGGGACCTCGGCCGCCCCCATCCCGCACAGCGCGGCCCCGCGCCCCCCGCCGGGGCTCCCTCCGATCCTCTCGTCCCCCCCCGGAGCTCCGCGCTGCGCTTTGTCACTCTGCGGAGGCGCCCGACAGATGCGCGCGGCCCCATCCCGGTGCGGGCGCGCACGGAGCGCAGATGCCAGGCGCGGGGTGCGCAGATGCCGCTTTGTGAACGACCGCTGCGAACAATATTTCTCCCTTCCTCCCCCCATGACGGGGAGAGGGGAAGGGGCGAGGAAGGGAAAAAAGAATTAAAGAGAGAAAATAGGAGAAAGAGAGAAAAGCGGTCATGGAAGCGTGTCCCGCCCCGCCGGGCGCACGGAGACCGTCGCGCAGCGTTCGACACAGGGGAGGGGGCGAACCGCCTTCGCGAGAGGGTCCCCAGGCGTCTCCTGGCCCCTTTCGCCAACCGGATCCCGCGGAGCACAGCCAGAGGCTGAGCTAAGGCTGTGTCCAAGGAGAAGGGCTGTAGGGAGCAGGAAAACCAAATGGCCCGGGGAGGAAGGAGAGGCAGCAGGTGCCGAGCACAGAGCGCTCAGCGTTAGCCGGGGTCTGTGGTGCACACACAGGTGGGTGCTGTGAAATTGTTCTGCTGAGGCATTCCACAGCGATGTGGGATGTATACCACGTGGAATTGCAAGGTCCTCGGTCACCACATCCCACCAGCTCCAGCTCCCTTCGTGGAGAGCACTCAGTGGCCCCACGCTGATTTACCATCACCAGGAGAGCTGCTCTCCTCTGGCTGTGCCTGAGCTCCACAAGCTCCTGGGGAGATCTCGCAGGAGACCCCAAGGCTGCACCCTGCACCCCATGACAGCTCTATGGGAAGCACAGATCTCTGCCACCAAGGAAGCAATCTCAGGCTGCCAGCCCTGAGCACTCCCAGCTGCAGGGCAAAGCCCAGCTCCTGCTTTGCAGGTGCACGGTGGATTTATGACTGGCACAACCCAGGATGCTCTCAGCAGCTGCCCGTCAAGCACACAGAAGAATTGAGCTGTGCTTGGCTCTGCTATGGAGCTTCCCTGGTTACACTTTAGGACACCAGGAAGGTATCCAACAGATGCCAAGCACCAGCCCTGATGCTCTCCATCTCCTTCCAGTCCTTTCTACCCTGCTGCCCAGGCCAGGCCAGGGCAAGGCTACTCCCAGAGAAAAGGAAATGTGTTCTGCTGTGGAACAAAGTGTGCAGTGGATGAAGTGAGCCCAGGAGTTCCTTGCACAGGAGGTGCCCATCCCCAGTCTGGTTGTGCTGTTTTGGTGGGGTGTGCAGGGGAGGGAGACAGCCAGGGGAATGGGCAGCTCTGGAGAGAAGATGACGTGTGAAAATACATTCTTGAAATACATATTGAAAATAATAAAAATTTGGGTATTTTCATCCAAAGCACTTTGCAGTACATACCTCATAACTCTACCACCACTCAGCCCTGAAAGAGAAGCTGAACCAAGACTGAAGCAGCTCTGGGCACTGCAGTTGCAACAAGTCATGCTCCAACCTTGTGCCAAAAGGCTGTGAAAGGTGGTGATTTCAGCATGGAACCTCACAAATACTCACCTCCCCAGGGCTGCATTATCTGGGGAGCCAGATGACCCTCAACTGTAAGGGGGGACCGGTGGTTCCCTACCGGCCATGCCTGGACTGGGGGGGGGCAGAGACCAAGGATAGGATCCTGCAAACCTATCCAGGATGGAGGCTGCCACCAGCAGCCCCGTGGCACCATCTGTTGAGCCTGTGCCCCAGCTGAGCTGGGCCATCATCGCAAAACATAGGAGGGAGTACAGGTTCACCCCCTCCACTGGCTGGAACTGCTGCCGTGCCGCACTCTGGGCTCCAATGCTCCCCAGTCCGCTGCTGGTCCCCACCCCCCACTGGCGACCAGGGGACTTGAGGCTGCCTTCCCCCTTACACCCACACCCGGGGGTGCCATCACCCAACACCTGCTTCCAGGTGTTATGGACGTGCAGGGCAGCGTTGCCTGGACTGGTGAAGCAGTAGGAGCTGTGTGACCCCAGCACACTCTGTGGACGGCTCCAAGCCACCTCCAGCTTTGGGGTCCCCAGCCCGACACAGCCCCTATGCCCCGATGTCCCTCCCTCCCCCAGCTCTCACAGTGGTCCCCATATTTTCCCAACATCATTTAAGTTTCTGGAGCAATCTTTTTTCTCTTTTTTTGTCCTTCCTTTTTTTTTTTTTTTTTTTTTTTTTTTTTTAAAGCAAACCATCTACCATATGTTCTCCCCTGAAAGGGGTAATTGTTAACAGATCATTAAAACACCGTGGCGAGTGCTCTGAGATTCCTTCCCTTGGTCTTACGCATTATCCCGTCTCTGTCACCCTTTCAATGCGGCTTTGAGGGCTCTGCTTTTCTAACTTCCTTCTCGGGGGAGAAAAAAAAAAAAAAAAATGAAAGAGCCACTAAAGTGACCCTCTTCACAGCTCTCCTCCTTTCTTTTCAATGTCTTTTTCGACACCCAACAATAATCGGGGCCGGCGTGCTGCAAGCTGGGGGCTGAGGGCTGCATCCTGCCCCGCTCGTGGGCACTGGGGTTCAGGGGCAGCACATGTTGTGGCATCAACCTTGCCCTTCCCTTCTGCAAAAGGGGTCTGCACATCCCTAGCCCTTCATCCCCTTGACTGTGGAGAGTGTGGGCACGGGCAGTGAGGTTTGGTTCCACATTCCCTGCTCAGTGCATTTTCCCCCGATCCCTTGGTTGCTCCCCCCAAGCAGTGCTGCGTTTGCATGGCTCAGCACAGCCTTGCTCTGCTCCTCCGTGTTTCTGAGCAGCAGCATGAAGCCCTAGAACCTATCCCTACCCACCTCCGGCACAGAAGCCTGGCACAGGGTAGAGGGCACTGACACCTGTGTTGAGGCAGATGGGAAGGAAAAGCCACTTGAGTTTAAAAAAAAATAAAAACAAAAAAAAAAACCAGAAGCTCCCAAGCCCGGCACGCAGATTCTCCAATGGCCTCCAGTAGCTCAGTGCCTGTTGCCTGCATGTAACCCTGGGGTCCAGCAGCAGGACGCAGTGATGCCGCCAGTAGCGAAAACATCGGCACGACGCATCGGCAGACGGCAGCAAATCTCTCTGCTCGCTGTTCCCCAGTTCTGCCGTGACGCACAAAGCGTGCGGCTGCCTCCTGCTGCTGGACATGGGCGCAGAGCCCCAGTGACGCGGTCCCACTGAGCCCCTGCATTCTCAGCAGCGACGCTCAGCCACCGCCACGTCCCTGGGCTGCAGACCGTCTCGGGTCCCACAGCGCCCATCCCGCAAAGCCCATCTCCACTTCATCCCGCTCCCATCTCGCTGCAGAGCCGCCCGCACACCCCCTCCCAATCCGTGGCTGAGAGCTGCTCGTGGAAGGGCACAAACGAAGCAGACACCAGCACTCGCAGCACCAAAGGATGCACAGCACAGAGATCTTGAGCAGCTGGTATAAAAAGAAAAAAAAAAAAAAGTTTCTTGTGCTCTGTCAAACCCACACCGCTAGAGGGGGGCTGTTTGTCGTGGCCCCACAGGTTTCCATTGCGCAGTGGCACAGAAGCAGCAGCTCCTAGAGCACTTTGGGGGGATGCAGATCGGAAGTAAGCAATGTTCAGCACTATTTAGCACTCTCAGGAGGAAGCAAGTGCTGCTGGATCCGACCCACCTGAACCAGAGAACCATTTCACGCCGGTATCCATCCCATCAGGAGGGCAGGAACTCCCTGGGAAGGGCTCAGCTGAGTGCCACGAGCTGGGCCACAGTGGGTTCTCATAGAGGCAACCACTGCTGGGATCAGCACAGCCACATGGGCACACTGAATGAGGTGCTGGCAATGGGTCCCCAGTTCCTGCTGAGCACCAGCAGGGAGGAACCAGTAAAACCTACTGCCAAACACTGTGCCAAGAAGTGTGGGTGGCCCCAAACCCTTTGTGCCCTAGCACCCGCTGTGCTGAAGAGCTGCTCCCCAGCAACCCCAAAGATTCTCCCATTATTTTATAACCACCCAACATCTAGCCATGCTTTTCTTGCCCCCTGCTTACCCACATTCCCGGAGCAAAGACCAGAGTGTGCTTTGGAGGAGACAACCAGACACTGCTGATGGGAAGAGAGATGTTCGACCTCTGTAACCACCATCAGCCATGCTGTCAATAGAGAATGGTTGGGCCAAGGTCTTTCCAAGCGCTGTGGAGATGTGGCACTGAGGGATGTGGCTCAGTGGGAAGGTGGGGGTGGGCTGGGTGAGCCAAGAGGGCTTTTTCAACTTGAGTACTTTTCTGATTCTTTTCTGGTAGCTGGAAAAGCACTGAACTTCCTCAGAAATCCTTGGTCAGGAAGAAGCCCTTACCTTCTCAGCACTGAGTGTCCAAATCGTTTTGAAAAAAAATATATATTTTTTTATTTTGACAAGAATCAAATTCAGAAACGTTTCAACATCGATAATTCCCCCCCAATCCCCTCTAACACTTAATTTACTAATGAGGAAAAATACAGTACATATACAAGACTTAAACATCTCATAAACTGATACAAAAGCCAGACAATAACAAACTGCATTAAAAGTCTATCAAGCATTACCTGATTAATCCAACATTGGCATTTGCCCCATCATTAAAAGGCACGAAGGACCGAGCAATGAAGTGTTCAGTGTCACACCCATTACTGTCAGTAAATTGATTGAGATTAGCATAAAAAAGTCATTAAACACGTGTTTAATATTCACCCTTTAGATCAGCAAGAAATCTCTCCTCCAATTTGCAACCAGTAAGAAATTGAAATTGGGAAGGGCACAGAGAGGCTGCCCAGGACATGGGGCTGCAGCCTCACCTTCCAGCATACAGCCAACAGCTTTAACTGCCAGCAAGGCCACCCTGCTTGCAGTGAGGCCCCGGGGTGCACAGGGAGTTGGAAGTGCTGGAGATCCCTTCCAACCCAAGCCATGCTGTCATCCCATGCAGCACCCCGCTCTGGGGCCAGTGGGCAGCCCCCAGCATTCTGCCTGGTTTTAGCCCCTAAAGAGGGAGGAGGGGGATAAGGAGGGAGGAAGGCGACGTGGAATGGGGCACGCGTGGTGATTCCACAGCAGTGTAGGCACGGCGGTTACTTGGTCCGCTTCCCAAAGAGCCAGGAGCAACCTGAGCACGGCACCCAGAGGTCTCATGAGAGCTGAACACACACCCAGAGGCAGCGGAAATGTTAGAAATATTAAGACCACGGGGTAAAGAAGAGACTCTGGTTTTGGTATTCTGCTTTAAAAGAAATACCAAAGAAGAGTTAGAGTTGATCAGTTGCACCCAATGTCCGTAATGGCCACAGAAGCACAAACCAGCACGCAGGCTGACAGGCTCCAAAGGCTCCTGCTGTCAGCCCGGGTAGCACATGCAGCAGCCTGCGCTGGCAAACTCGGGATCGGAGCGTTGCTGCATCTCCCCAAACAGGCTCTCGCCAAGCTTGTGCTCAGCTATGATGTCTTCCACCCGCGTGATGTACAGCAAGGACAGCAGCACCCCCAGGAACTGCAAAACAAGGGCATCGCACGCTGCTCACTGCACCTCATGGCACTGCTTGCACAAAGCACATACACAGCGCAGGCAGAGGGGCACAGCGTAGCATACGCACTGACATAGAACTGTGGAGTATCCCAAATTGGAAAGGACTCATAAGGATAACAGAGAGCAAGCCCAAAAAGCTCCCATCCCAGTTAAGCACAACAAGAAGTGGAATATCTCATATTGAAATTTCTGATGGGCATTTTGCATATAGGAGAAAATACAAGATATTGGGGGTTGGAAGATTCTTGACGTCCCTTCCAACCCTACCCATTCTATGAGAAACGAATAGTGCTTGTGAACAGCTGATATGACAAAAGATTTCCCACAGCACAAAGCAGCACTCCCTGTGGAGCCACGGCCCTTTTACCTGGGGGAGCAGGATGCCCAGCAAAACACCAGCCATGATGCTGTAGTTGTCCAAAAACCAAATGAGCACTGCATTGGTGCACCCACGGACATAGATGACATCTTGGATACTCAAGCGCTGCAAAGCAACAGAGCAGACATTATTAAAAAACTACAAGCCACCTTCTTTTAAGCCGCTCCCCCAAAAGCAGTGCATCTCATTCTAATTGCAGACCACACAAGAAGGACAGAAGAGTCTCTGCTGTTTTTATCAGTGCTTCCAAGTTTTAAATGCAGCAGTGGAAAAATATTAATAGTGGACAAGCTTTGCAATAGCCTACGAAAAGGTCTGCAACCAAAGCAGAGGCTACGTGCCACAGCACAGCCCAGCAGATCTGCTCCTCTTCCAGGAAAGAGCTCTTTCCAAGTATTTCAGATCCCAGTGGTGGGTATTTCATTCTGATGTCCTAAATTGGCTGTACAGAAATTGACTGTAATCACATCACTAATTTGAATATTGATGTGTCCCTCTTTGCTGAGCAGTGACTGTAAGTGGGAGGTTATTTCTGGAAATAAATGCTTCACGCATGTGTCAAACAAGGAATCACAGAAAATGCACAGTCAAGTACAATCAGTTTAATGGTTGCTTTAACTTTTCAGTAGATTCAAGGATGCAGAAGATCTTTTGTTACTGACAAGGATAAGCTCACAAAATCAGAACCTTTTACCATCATGAGGTGGGTGCTGGTTACTTTACCTCTTTGTCAATAGTCTTGTATCCACACATGGTGTTGATAATGTCTGTCTGAAAAGAAAATAAAACGTAGAGTAAAGCAAAAACCCAGAGGTGCCACCACCCCGGGTCATGGGCTGGGGACAGCCACACCACACTGCTTCCTCAGTTCACAACGCAGCCGGGAAGCAAGGAGGGACAGCCTGCAGCAGTGATACTTGTGCCCAACTCAGCCTTGGGGAAAGCAGAATGGTGATTACAGTGGGGAGAACCAAGAGCTAGTCCCAGGACCCCCAGGGTCAGACCTCCACGAGGCAGCTGACCCCTATCCATCCAGGAAGGAGTGCAGTGCCACAAACCGAGGCTGGCCATGACAGACCTCTAAGCTATGGCTGTTTCCATACAACAGCCAGTTCTAATTTTAAGGCTTTAATGGCTTAACTTGTCACATTAAGAAAGCCGGGGATTAAGGCCGTCATTCCATCACGAAGACAACTTTCAACTTGGAAATACCTGAAACCTAAATAATTTCCAATACTACAAGCGCTTAACGAACACATTACAAACCCAAAGCCTGAGTGTTTGCATTCACAGACGCTTACCAAAACACCTTCTGCAGCCATTTAATGCTTTGCTTGAGCTGTGAAGCCCAACCGGCCTGACAAGGCTTATAGGAAAGTACTGCCGTCGACTTACAAACCAAACATAAAGCCCACCGAGATCAAATGAAGCAATGCACACAGTGACAAAGCCAAATGAGAAGAAGAAAATGAGGAAAAAAAAAGCAGAGCTAACTCTACCTTGCTGATACACACCCCAACACAAGGAAAGACATAAAATTGAGATTTCTAAGTGCTAGTGGGTAGGGTCACATCTTTCATGCACCCCAAAAGCCAGGCTCTCCCTTGACCATGTGACAGGCAGGCAAACCAGGTTTGGGGCACTCTGTAGAAGCTCTCCCAGTCCGTTTTTGAAGGCACAAGGGGAGGTCCCAGCTGCAGTAACAGGGCACAGTTGTGAGGGGACTGCCTCTCTCACAGCACTTGAGTCTGACATAAACACATGGCCACCAGCAAAATATTGGACACCAGAGAACTTCATGACATCATCGCTGAATTTTAAACACAACATTTGCTAACGAGACATCATGGCACAAGAAACTGTGCTCAATGGAGATAAATGCATTCAAAACCAAAGTTTGCATACATCCGGGAATTGGATTGTTATCTCAGCTACACTTGTGTAAGTCTTTAATAAATACTTTGACTGGACAATAATTCCTTCAGATTGCCTCAACAGCAGCATGACCAGGGCCTGGCTCATCCTGTACAAGGCTTTTAAAACAGATCTGAAGTTGACCCTCCTACACGAACAGGAGTTTTCCATGACTACAGAGTCACTGAGTAATTACAAACTGTATCTGTGGCTTTCCAGGACAGAAACCAGCCTGTATTTGGAAGTATTTGTCAGACAGCCAAGATTGATGCATCTCCCAATGTTTTCCAAAGGCAGCAGGCTGTACAGTCACGCTGCTAACACTGCCCTGCCCAACGCACAGCCCTGCAACTGCAGCATAGCTACCAGCCCTTATGCTTTGCAGCATCTTGCTGAGCTCTCCAACATTAAATAAAGGGGTATCCATCATCTGGGGTCTTCTTTACACTTCTCAGTTAACTTGTCTGAGTTAACAAACCACATGCTACATCTCCTCTGCAAGAAACCCTATCCCTCCTTCCCCAGTTGGCAATGAAACAAGAGGAAACAGAACTCCTTGCATTCCTCAGAGAACTCCTTGGTTTTAAAACATTCCTGACTTTGGGCTGCTCTTGGAATACACAGTCTATGTGATTACCTGTCCCATGGCATGTGGCATTATCTCTGTTCCCCACAGAAGCAAGAAGAGCCCATTTGTCACAGACAAATAATAGCTCAGTTACAAAATCTATCAGCTCAAACACTGCGTAAAATAAGGAACACGCACCAAACACACGACCTAATAATTCTAAAGGAAACATCTGTGTAGCACCAACAGCCACTGCTTGTTATAGCGTTTCCCTTTACAGCACTGCTGCAATTCTACACACATGAACTGAGCTTCTAAAAGAAAGCTCCAATTGAGAAGGGCGAGACTCAGAAAAACAAGTGCTCCATTGAAACCACACTGAGCAGCCAGACTGCTCTCTCTGAGCCGCCTCTGCCTCCCTTCATCACCAACCGAGGGCAGAAGCCTGAGCTCTCCTGCCAGCTCCACACAGTTGTGGATAAGCATATATCACTTTCAGATACACGACTTCTCAAACACCTCGAGCTTAAAACATAGCTGTTTAGCTTTGGTTTCTCAGAATAAATCTCAGCTCAGCACAGATCTAAACACACTTCTGACACACAAGAATGTGCAAGTGTAAGCAATAGACACCTTTGTACTATACACACTTCTCAGCAATATCCAGCTGGATTACTGAGATTACTATTGCGTTTCTCTTCCCTTCTTTAATCAAACACCCAAGCCCCACAAGGAAAGGGCAGCACCTAACAGGCACCAGTGGGCTATCCATCACAGGTCTCTGTTGGAAGAGCTTCAGGAAACAAGACTCAAAGTGCTGACACAAGTGGCAGGGCTGGCACTGAGTGGGAATCACCACCCACCGCTGGCCCAAGGGACGTGAGCACAATGAGGCAGTGGGTGCCACATTTCAGCAGTGGTGGCAGTGGCTCACCTACACTGGTGCAGAGATAGGATGAGAGGTGATGGCCTCGGGTCGTGCCAGGGGAGGTTCAGGTTGGGTATTAGGATACATTTATCCTC
This sequence comes from Lagopus leucura, assembly GCF_019238085.1. Lineage (NCBI taxonomy): Eukaryota > Metazoa > Chordata > Aves > Galliformes > Phasianidae > Lagopus > Lagopus leucura. The sequence continues at coordinate 10,462,244 of NW_024962255.1, read as the reverse complement.
CAAAAAAGCAGTGATGCAGTGGCACAGGCTGCCCAGGGAGGTGGAGGAGTCTCCACCCCTGGAGGTGTTGCAGAGCTGTGGAGATGTGGCACTGAGGGACGTGGGCAGTGGGGGGTGGGTATGAGAGGGCTTTTCCAAGTTCCATGCCTCTATCTTTCTATGACTGAGTGGTGATAGGTTGATGGTTGGACCTGATGATCTTGGAGGCCTTTTCCAACCCTAGTGATTCTTGGATTTGTCCATCTGTGAGGACAGAGGGTGGCTCAGCTAATGAGACAGCAGGCTCACCTTGTTCCGGACACAACACGTATAAGGCACTCCGCAGGCCAGCGGTCCCGGAGCGGCACAGTCATGGTAAGCATTCTTTGACCAATCCGTATAGTCTTCCCCACCGCAACACTTAAACTGCAAACACGACACAGAAGGCAAAGGCAGATTGCAGATAGTTACAGAAACTCTTCTAACAACTGGAGAGAAAAGTAGGAATAAAGCAGTTTTAAGAGCGCTGAGGGATAGGGCAGCTCCCCAGGAATATACATGTACTAGGTAAGTATAGTTATATACACAAGAAAAATACGTAAAAAAAGGGGGAAAAAAATTCCGATTAGACAGGAGCAACAAATATTTACACCTCCTGAATGCTTCCAGAATCAGCCAAGCTATGGAGATCAGTGCAAAATGGGGAAGAAAAGGCTCTTTGATTGCAAGTAGGAACGTTGTTTAATAATATATCTTATATAAAGTCACATCCAACGTGTGAAGGATCAACAATGAAATGCTTTCATGCTCAAGACAAACAGAAAAGGCAAAAAGAGACCCAAGTGGCATTTAAAATATCTGAGGGTGGCACAGCCAAACCAGCATAGCTCAGCATGGACTATCGATTCAACTAACAATATTTCTGATCACATCTAAAAGAAAAAAGTGTTGATATAAGGTATTAAATATATATATATATATATATATATCAAAATATTTCAGGCATAATTTAGTTAGTAGAACTGAGATCTGGCAAAAATAAAATACTGTAAGTTTACATTTGCTTAATACAAATACTCGCTCTGTTTTTTAAAGGAAGGGAGAAGCAGCAGTTTACTTCATCGCCACCATTTATCTCACTGCATATATACAAGATTTTGGGCAGTGCATGGAAACTTCAAAGCATTATGAAGTATTATGACAAAACTTCCTCAGACTTTCCGCGCTGACTCTGTTTTTCAAAGTAGGTTGCCCTTACCATAGCGGTGTCATAGAACTCCACAGCATTTACTGACCTAACTTTTTCAGTACTTTTTATCTGGGATGGCCACAGGCACCACGTAAGTTCTGCAAGCACATTTCTGAACGTTTTCTGTTTTTCCTGTCATCCCTGAACTGCATGGCAATACTCTTCCTTAAGCCAAGAAACATTTCAACACAGCAGCATTAAAAAAATATAGGGCTGTGAGTCAACTGCACGTGCCATTAAGTAATGCTCAGCTGTGCTCACTGCAATTTCTGAATTTTAATTGCAGGTATATACACTTCCACAGGGATTTCATTTGAATAACCACCCTATTAAAGGGCTTGCTATATGGCCTTGAGTGAAAACACATCAACCAGGTTCAAACAGCCCCACTGCCACCTCTCTTCTCCTCTTCCAGCACTTCCAATAGTTAACCATTGGTTTTGGATGTCTTGGACAAGCCAACAGAAACACAAAGAAGAACGTGGGTGGAATTGAAGCTGAGTTTGTCCAAACCTGGCTGTGGGTCCCATAGAAAAATCAAACATTTCAGGGCTCATTGAGAATTTGATTACCACATCCCTGGATCAGTGAGGACCCACCACATCTTAGCATTGCTAAGACTGAGCTGGTCTTCAAAAAAGGAAAAAATAAACAAACCCGCTTTTGAACAGAATCCATGATGTTCTTGAAGTCTAAATCATCGTAGTAATTCTCAATTCCTCTTCTAATGTTATCATTCAGAAACTTGATTGTCTAGAAGGCAAAAGCAAAAAGACTCATCAGTTAGAAATGCCAAAAGTTAAAGAAAAGGTCAAAGTTGTCAGGCTCTGAGCTCCTGATGGAGCTGTAGGTTTCCCTGTTCACAACAGGGGAGTTGAACCAAATGGCCTTCAGAGGTCTCTTCCAACTCTAAGGATTCTGTGATTCAGTAAGTGCCAGCTGTGGGTGGTGAGCACAAAAGGACAGCCTGTTTTCTATTTATTTTTGTAAAACAAGAATGGTTATCATGTTGGAAATTAGAAATGCCACCTCCATTTGTCACACCCCAACGCTTGATACTTGCCCTTGGGATCCTGGGACACACTCTGTCCTTCAAGAGCACCAAACAGATGTGAGCAATAAGGACAAGCAGTTGACAACCAGTGAAAACCCATGACAACCAGTTGTCCCACATCCCCAGTGCACCAAGCCAAACGGGCACGATGGACACGTGCTCACATATACAGGCAATGCTTTCTTTGTAAATACACACCACTGAAGGGTATTTCTTACAACAAGCACAGCTCAAAGAAAAGAAATAGAATGCCTCATATCTGAGAGGGGAATAGGGAAATAAATGGGGGGGGGAAAAAAAAACATTGGGACATGTGCAACAGTCAGCATTTACATGGAGGCTCTTAGCCTGAGCTTCTATTAAATGCTTCCTTCTCCTCCCCATCCTCACCCCAACGCACCCATTCATCTCACAGCACAAACACAAAGCTCTGGCCCCCGACACTGCCACCAACAATCGCACTGGGAAACTGCTTAGCACAAGCAAATCCAACAATGTGCTTTCTATGTACAAAAGCCAATCACTGTTCCTCCTCACCCTCTCAGCAAATACCATTCGGTGTTTACTTCACCTTCTGACCCACGACGTTCCCTCCTACACCACATGGGCTGCAGTGCTCCAACCACGGCTCATGAGAGCACAGTGCACAGGGCCAAAGTGAGCCATGGGGAGCGCCATCTTACTACTAAACACAAAGAACAAAATCTATCATTTTCCATGAGTTTGGGGTTTTTCTTTTTGTTTTTTTTTAAATGAAGGTGCGGTAAGCTTGTACATGTTGATGTTGGCTATAGAACCGAGCTCTTTTGCTTATGGACGTGGGCAGGGAAGAGATGCCACTCTGGTCAAGCATGTTGGCCAGTAAACAATGACTTGGTCTCCAAATGCAAATCTGAACTGGCAACCTGAGAGACAGAAGGAAAATACAAACACACTCTGCAATACATTAAGAGCTGAAAACCCGTTTTGCCTGTACCAAACCACACACAGATATTCTCCAAATTCTCCATCCTTGAGTTCATTTCCAGAACTGATGACCAGTTCCACCCTTCCCTAACCTGAAGAGCCCTGAGGAGCCTGTGCTTATCTTCAGGCTTCCTTCAGCTCTGCTGATGAACTGAACGCCTCTCTTTGCTCAGCAGCACAGCCATAACTCCACACTCATAACCCCAGCTCACCTGGTTTCTGAAAATTAAGGCCACGACAGCACCGGCCAGCTCGATCATCAGGCACAGACCCAGAATGTACATGAACTGGAAAGAAACAACAGCAAGTGAGATCTTACAACAAATCAGAATTGCTCCTTCAAGGACTGTGATCGAGTCTGTGACACTGCCAACTTTCTGAATATGAGATGTGTTCAAAGAAAAATAGATTTTGTTTTGTTCTTATAAAAATTGCTCATGCCACAGACAAGACTTCTTTCCTCGCTTTGATTTCTTTTTCCCCCAGTCAGCAAATCTATAACCTCCTGCTTTGAATGGAAACAAAACTAGGAGGTGCATGTATCATGCTGAGATATTTCTACCTACAAGAGCACCCTGCTTCATAGCAAAGCTCATAAATGCTCAGCTACATGCAGAATGTTACGCTTTTATGCTCCAAAGACAGCAATTACCTGTTAGCTTTCATTTCTTTGGTAAAGTGGTGCTTTAAAGTAATCCAAGCCATTTTCTATCAATTTGTCAGTGTTAAATCAGAGCCAAGTTCTGGCCTTGCTACATTTTGGCACATAGCACATTCATTCGGCACATTCATTTACTTGTGTATGTCTTGTCCCTTCATAACAGCAAAATTCACCACGGAAGCTTCACAATCTCCAGCAGTGTCAGAGCAAACCCATGGCTGATCTCAGGAGGAGGCTTTTCCCAGTCAGTGTAATTTTTGGACACAACCCGCTGGGTGGTAAAACCCAGATTCTGAGCTCAACTGTTTTGGATGGACAGGGTACATGCAGCACCACCTCAGGAGTCCCTGCTCTTCCATCAGTAATGAGTGCTTTAACCAAAGCAGATGTCTTTTGCTTTCACCCCAGACTTCTCCCTGCAGATCCTCCTGTGCCATGCTGCTTTCAGCTCTGCGCCACCCACACCAGTACCACTGTTCCAAGTTACCAGACAGACAGATGTCTTTGCTGCTGCTAAATGGGGAATCAGCCCAAGAAACAGACTGGGGGACTTCCAGGCTCATTCCCACAGCATGAACAGAAAGCGTGCTCTGTGCCAGACAAGGAAGCACAACCCCCAGGACAGGTTCTCAGCCGTTTGATGAGGAGAGCACAACACTTTTCAGCCAAGATCCAGCAAATAGTTTCAAAACTCACTATGACCTCTTGCTTTGGTCTATGTAACATCCTCCCCCACCTCCTCCCCAAGCTAGGGGCAGCCGGGCCCCAGCCATTTCCATGCAATGTGACCAAGGCTGGTTCTTGCTCTTGTGGCTGCCTCTGGTTGAAACAAGAACTTGTTGGAGGAACCACTGTGCCCAGAACTAAACCCTGTGCCTCGTGTTTCCTCAGTCTCCCAGCTGGTAGGCTGCAAGAACCCCCTGAGAAGCTGCAGCCACACCTCGGGGGCTTCCGGCTATGGGGCAGCACTCCAAACATCATTCACCCCCCTGAATGTGCCCACAGTACAGGAACAGGCATGTGCCACAGCTCTAGGCCAACCTCTCAGGGTAGCAGGGAATCAGCTATCAATACCTGGAATCTGCTCCTTCTAAATACACAATGTTTTTAGGTCACTTTTTGCATTTTCAACAGCAGCTTCTCTAAAAAAGCAGCCTGGCTCCCTCCATCCAAAACAGATGACCTCAGGATCTGGGTTTTACCACCCAACAGGATGCACAGGAGATGTTTCCATAGCACAGCTGCTCCCCAGCCTTCTGGAGCACAGCCAGCTCCAGACTCCCATTCCTCATCAGTTTCTCCATGCCCATGGAGCAACAAATCACCCGCTACAAAGTCAGGGAGTGCAATGAAATATTTTTCAGCGTAGACCTAGAAAGGGCCCCAGCTCTAAATCTAATCTATGTGATGATACAAAGCAATAAGCTCTAACTACCATGAAGAAGAAACCAACGGCACTTACTGCTTGAAGAAGGCAGAGGTTGTCCCTCAGTGAAGCCAGCACGCCCACAAAAGACACAAAGAACATGATAATGCCCAGAACGATTAAAATGATGGCTGGGGCTAGGAAGGCACTTTCCAGAGTCTTGTACCTCTGTCTTTCAACTTCTGCATAGATCCCGACAGCGAGAACAAGGCCCCCGATCACCTGGAATGACAACAGAACATGTTTTTCACTCCTGCTGTACCAGATCCATGATCAGGTGGACATGCAACCTGCTGTCACCTGAATAAACCCATGCGAATTCTCGTTTTAAAGCACAGCACAGCCTTAGCAGCGCTCTGGGAACGTGGGCAGCTCGAGGCTGCGGGGTTGTATGCACACCCCCAGGACAACCCGTACCCTGCTGGCACCAGGGGGCAGCCAGCTCAGAGCATCACAGGACGGCTCAGGGTGGAGGGGACCTTCGAGACCACCCAGTCTCCATCCTGTGCCGCAGGCAGGGCTGTGAGACCAAGTTGCAATCCGGGAGGGATAGCGGGAGCTGTGCGCCGCTCCTTCGCCCTCCTCCAAGCGCAACCAGCGGCAGCATCCCAGCCGTCACCGCCCGCTGCGCTCCTGCAAGCACACAGACCGTCCGCCCGTTCACCAGGCGGCAGCCGCTCCGCACCCCGCAACGCTGTAAGGATGATCCCGTTCCTGCGAGCAGAGGGGGAACGCAGCCCTTCCGCAAGCACCCGCCTGCTTACATCCCCATCCCGGCCTCGGCTCGCTTTTCCCCGCAAACCCCTGGGGCTGCCTCTGGGGCTTTCCCACGGAGAAGAGAAGCGACTTCTCAGCACTACCCGTTCAGCCCCGCACGGGTAGCTCTTCTCCTTAAACCGCTCGCTCACGGCAGCGCCTCCCGGTCACAGCGCGGGGGGTGGTTCCGTAGGGTTCCATAGGGCGACGGACACGGGCGGTGCTGCTGGCAGGAGGCGGCCCAGACGCGGCTGCAGGTGCCCGGGTCCCGCGGGGAGCTCCGCCCCGGGCTGCGCCTTGTGGCCGGAGGGACCCCGCGCCCCCGGCGCCGCGATGAAGCGGGGCTCGAGAGCAGCCCAGCGGCCAGCCCTCTTTTCCCAACCACCGCAGCTAGGAAACGCGGGCGGGTTTCATCCCCGTAGCCGCGCAGGGACAAAGCAGCCCCCGCCCCGCCGCTGCCCCCGGCCGTTCGGCTCACCCAGAAGGCGGTGCAGTAGGTGATGAGGCTGAATTTGAGGCAGAGGTAGGAGAGCCGCGCGCAGTACCGCGCCTGCTCCGCGTCCCCCGTCGCCATCCCGCCGCCGCCTCCCGGCAGCACCTGCCGCTCCTCTCCGCTCCTCCCGGCACCGCCGCTTCCGCCCGCGGAGGGCGCGGGCTGCGGGGACGCGTCCCCGGACCGAGCGCGTCCCCGGCAATGAGCGCGTTCCCGATGCCGAGCGCCGCGGCTGCGCGCTGCCGGGAAAGGGCTCGGCCGGGAGCGGCGACGCCGTCACAGAGTCGCGGTTCGCTGCTGGAAGCGGGCAGCGCGGAGCTGCTTGGCTCAGCGGCCAGCCCGGCTACCCGGTGCAGGCAGCGGCAGAGCAGCTCGGAACGTATAACACCAATAACATAGAACAATCATTCCGAGTATTCCTTGCCTAAGTTATCGCCTATTTCGAATGCCTCTGACATCTACCGCCTCGTCCCGTTGGCGTCACTCACAGGTGGATGTCCCTCAGCATCACCCCTGGTTAACAACTCGTGACTTCGGTTGCCCTTTCCCAACACATTCCCTTGTTTTCGTACTCCAGTTTCAGCAAAACATAACCTCAGAGCAGGACACGCTGGATGGGGACGCTGTGTGATAGCATCATCCATTTGCCCATTTGTGTTACTCTGGGGTTTCTATAAGGAAGCCATATGAAAATAGTTGAATAACCTTCTTTTGTCTAAATCCAGGCTTTGCCTCAACACTAAAACAACACCTTTCTGGACACAACTAATAGAGGTCAGCAGTAAATGGCCTTCCTCTCAAAGCTGAGGCCAACATGCAATACAGTGAAAGCCTCCACCACCTCTCTGTGTTATCGTTCCAAAACGCAAAATGTACCTTGTTCACGCTCATTGACCTTCCAGCCCCACATCTTTTGTTTGCATCTCTCACCCTTTGCTCAACCCTCTATCGCGCCAATAGAAAAAGCAACAACGGCAGCAGCCAAACCCAACCCCTGCCTTAGGTTGCCCCTTTCCCCGCTGTGTCCTCAGCAACATTGCAGGAACAGATTTTGCTCATGGCCACGGGCAAGTGTGAATTCTCAAGGAACTTGGAGCTGCCTTTGCAAAAATCACTCCAGTTTGGAAGTGAAAAGGCCAAGAGTGCATGCTCCCAGCCAGCTGGGTGCCAGCCTTGTCGCAGCAATGCCAGCCGGCGAGTAAGGACGATGATTGGAAGTGAGCGCAAATCCCTGGTGACAGCATGACACACATGGGACACATCCTGCTTCCAACAGAGCAGGCATGAGCTGTTGCCAAACAGCCTTTGAAACCTCAGCCTTGCCGTGCTGCTTGTATTTATGCAGTTTGCTCCAGCTCTGACAGTGAGCAGAGCTGTGCTCACTCAGCCCAGGCTTCTCACACACTTTTCTGCACCAGATGGAAGTGGGGCTGAATTTTCAGTAGCTGAAGGGAGATTTCTTCAGAGGGACTCTGAGAACCAGCATCCCCCCTAAGCCGTACCAGAAGTCACTGCTCAGATCTGGCTGTGGCAATAGGCACTGGCAATCCTTCATGCACCAACAGGACATGCTGCTTCCATTTGCATACATTAAATCATACTCCATCTATTAAACATTGATGGCTGAGTCATGTTGCATTGCACAGTCACCATTCAGTGAAACGTATCAAAATGCTGATAAGCTGACAGATAGCTGCAAAGGGCAACTTGCTCAACTCTCGTTGAGGATCATTTCCTTCTTGCTGCAGGAGTTCCCACATAGGCCCTGGATATACAGGGACCACAGCAATGCAGCCACCCCTTGGTCTCAGCCTTCAAATGCTGATACAGCAGCACTTCCATTTCAGAGTTTATTCCCAAATAAACGGAGGGAGGAAAGGAACTTTAAGCACCACTTTGCTGCGTTTCATTTGATGCCAACTTGGTTGTTTAGCTTTTGCCTGTGAGACTCCACCTCCTTTCCGAATCCCCTTAAACCACATACAACATCTGTCCCAGTGCAGCTCCTGCCCAGCACACCAGCAGAGCCGCGTCCCCGCGGTGCTGCAGAGCAGTTGGGCACGCGGTGCCTCCAAAAACCGCCACCACACAATGGGATTCCCATTGGATTGGAAGGATTTGTGGCTTGAAAGATCTATCAATATCTTCTTGTCCCTCCAATAATCTAAAGGAAGAGATTGCCTGGCACCAACTTCGGAAACATCCCTCTTCCTATTTTAAAGGAAAAAGGAGCGCAAGTGGGAAGAGTTCTTCTCTTGGTTTCGCTCTCCGCATGCAGGTTACAATGCCAGGCAGGGAGGAGGGCCTCTCTATCGATCATCTCCTCCTGGCACTCTGCTGCCTCACTCAGAAAACAAGAGAGGACACGAGACACCTCATCCCAAAGTGTTTTTAACTGCCCTTGAACCATTGGTTTGAGGATTCATAACACCAGCATTTACTGCAAGAAAGCACACAGATGCCAGATGATTTTGTTTTGTGCTTAGCTGGAAAGAAAAGATGAGCACCTTTCCCATTTCAAACGCCAGCAACATTTCGCAGGTCGACTACCTTGAGGACGATGACAACTGGACAGCAGTCACCCAATTCACCCAGCCTGGATGGCAGATCGCCCTGTGGGCCATCACCTATTCCTTCATCGTTATCGCCTCCATCATCGGCAATGTCACCGTCATCTGGATTATCCTGGCGCACAGAAGAATGAGGACTGCCACCAACTACTTCATTGTTAATTTGGCCCTTTCGGATTTGCTAATGTCCGCTTTCAATACCATCTTCAATTTTATCTACGCCAGCCACAACGTCTGGTATTTTGGCGAGGAATTCTGCAGGTTTCAGAACTGGTTCCCCATCACCGCAATGTTTGTGAGCATTTACTCCATGACGGCAGTGGCGGCAGAGAGGTAAGAGGCAAAGGGGCAAGATCTGAAAAGCCTTCCCTGAGTTATAGACCATGATTGCAATGCTTTGTGCGATCGGCCCCCACCTACCGTGTCAGGTGCCTTATCTGAAGAGTGGGGTGAGCGCTAGGCAAGTAGGCTATGGGGTTACAAGCTAGTCCTGGCATGAAAGTGTGCTCTTCTGGCTTATCTCCACCCTGAGTCTATAACAAGTAGAAGTGGCTGCAATTTTATTGTTCCCATGTTACTGGTCATAAAATGTTCCTTCGTCATCATGTTATCTCGTTCTTTCTTTTCAAACCACGAGGAGCCATCCCTGGGATGGAGCTGAAGCAATAGGAACACACTGTGGGATGCTGAAAACATTGTAAACCTCAGTCCCACTTGCTAGCCCAGTGCACTGGCAAACCCCCAGCAACAGTGGGAAGCAGATCAGGGACGGTGGTTGCAGCGGTTCACAAGAATGGCACATTCCAAGAGGGAGGGAAGTAATCACAGTGATTTTGTTTGACTTCTGAGGTAATTGGCATTTTCATAATACTCTTTACATCTGCCAAGCCTCTTTACTCGAGCTTAACTTCGGGCACTCACTGTGTTTACACCTCATTGGTAAGCAGTGTGACGCTGTTTTTCTTTTTACTAGAAAGTGGTCAGAAGTCCATGGGAATTTCCTGCCTTGCAGGCAGTCAGTGAGGGCATGGAGCAGCCGAGCGCCCTTCGGGACTCTCTGCCCTCCTTCCTTCCATCCTTCCGCCCTCCCTCTGTTCATTCTGCTGGCTGCCTGACTCCGGGAACCTTTTTGGCAGAGGCCTGTCCCCAGGCATCCAGAAATACTGCTGCTTCCTTATTGAGCACTCCTGTTGACCCCACATTCCCCTCCGATTTCCTGTTTCTTATCAAGCGTGCATATCTGCAGAAGCTCTTCCAGGGAGATGGTCCCTCTGGAGCCCCCCCGAGAAGCCCTACTCTGTGACTCATTGGGGTGAGCCCATCGCTCCCGCCCTGCTCAGGGCTGGGCTCGCCCCACACCCCCAGCAGCAGGAAGCAGGAGACGGGCGCATCGCAGCAGATAAACAAACCAGCTGGCAAGAGAAGGCCTTGCCCTGTGTGCGTGACGCCCAGAAACCGGCCCTGCAGCTTGCCAAGTAAGGGGCAGCGGCTGCCATAGCGGCTGGAAGGGTTGGTAATAAGCATGGGGATGACTGATGTGTTGATCGCCCTGCAGATGAAAGCAAGGCTGTATTTAGATGCAACAGCAGCTCCTTCTGAGACTCCGATACTCTTTTGCTTTTCCTGGCTTGAAAACAAGGGCTGTCAATAACAGCTGTTTCATACACACAGTCTGCTAAATGGGGTTGAAATAACCCCATTTCGGCCTGTCCCCTCGGCTTCCCGCTCTCATTGTTAGGGACGTTCGATGGAAGTATCTATACAGCCAAAATCTCCCTGGTCACATGGCAAGGATCAGAAAGAAAACTTGGCATCTCCCCACAAACCATATTTAGCTATTCTCGCTTACCCTTAAAATAGATCCTGACACGGTCTCCTGGAAACTCACAGCTTGCATTTATTGTTATGAGAACTCACGTCCTTTTCGGCTCCATTGCTTAGGTTTAACAGAACACTGTCTTTAGAACCTGTTTATTGTAAGAAAGGGGGACGAAAGTGTTTGAATCCATTTGTCATCACTGCCTGCATGGACAGTCACGGCTTCAATTGCTCACATCCACATCCTGGGATGTCCCGTGGATGGGGGTATAAGCAGGGGGCAAAGGCAGATCTGCACAGCAAGAGGAGAGAGGAAAGCACGGTGATACTTTGGGTTCCTGCAGCACGGGCTGCTGGTCAGGCTGCTCCAGCAGCACAGCAGTCATACCTGGCACCCACTGGTGCTGCAGATCATGGGTTTGGGAAACTCTTTGGAGAATATTTGCCATGTCATGCTTCCCTGAGCAGGTTCGAGCATTGTGTAACACTGCCTGCGATGAGCTAAGGAAATGTAAGGTGACACAAACATTTTATAGCTAAAAAAGGCTCTGCTGTGTGCAGCTCTGGCTTGTTGACCGTGCTGCCTGTGGGGCAGCCACCCTCCATCCTGCAGCAGTGTCAGCGGAGCTCCCTCTCAGCAGCTCAGCCAACAGACAGCACAGGATCCACAGATTTCCACCAGAGGCCATTGGCATTTTCCACTCTATTTTGCCTTTGTAACAACTGTGACAAAGACTGTGGAAAGCATGACAAGAAATGCATAATTGATTATGTACTCATTATGATCACACGCGTTTCTGCTTGGGGAACTTAAAACCAGGCAGAGAAGTAACCCAATAGTCAGATGTGGCATGAGGGCCCTGAGCAGGTGTGGGGCAGAAGCGGCAGCCCGTCCCTTAAATCACAAGGACTCCGGCTTTGGCAAGCAGAGGTGAATAGCACAACAGTTTCCCACTGCTAAGAATCAGTGGGAAAAAATGCAAAGTAAAGGATATTGAGGCTCCAATCTGCTGTCCTCATGATAGCCGGTATCAAATGATATGGACACAGTGGGAACAGCGTGTTTAGGTCTTTTTGCTCAAGGAGGGAAGAAAAGTAGCACGTAACTCCAAACAAACACAAACAGTTCACAGCACCAAATTTTAGACCAAATATACAAAGCATTTTAAAAAATAATTAAAAATAAAACTAGCTTTTTTTAAAAAAAAAAACAACCCATAATTCAAAGCAAGAGAAATACTTGAGAAGTATCGTCTGCAAACAGACAGCATAGGTGGTGCTTCGTCCTTGCACCAGAGGTACCCATCCATCCAAATGGGACTAACGTCCTACCTTAAGACTTGCAGTCATCCCCTTCGGAATGGACTTAGCTCTTGGAGCCTACCAGAATAGCTCTGCAAATAAGGCCCACCATATCGTTGGGTGAATTTTTACACTTGTTGTATTTGTTGCAAAGTTTACCAATGCAACCATAAATGTATTATTACCCATTTTTCTTGCAGGTATGTGGCAATAATTCATCCCTTCAAGCCCAGGCTTTCTGCTGGAAACACCAGGGTCATCATTGGGATAATCTGGCTGGTGGCCTTTGGGCTCGCCTTCCCACAGTGCTTCTACGCTGAGATCATGATGGACAATGGGACAACAAAGTGCATCGTCGTCTGGCCAGATGATGTTGGGTCAAAGCACCAGCTCACGTAAGAGAGAGAAGAAAACTCACCATTTCTACAAAAAGTTACCAAACTAATTTCATGTCTGAGCTGTTGGCTGCAGACAGTACTGGGGGAGAGGGCTGAGGGAGGGGGAGATATGAAAGAACCACATAGTGAGGGAAAATAGGTTTGAGGCAGCCCATCCAAGCTTAGTTTTAGTCAGCTGAGGGAACAGCTGCCATATGACCATGTTCATAGTAAGAAAGGGGCAGTCCTGCCCTGCTTTGCAAAGTGGCTGTAGGAGCTAGGCACTCTGGACACCTCCTGTGGCTGCTCACTGCCTCTGTAATTGATTGTCACACAATTATGTGCCAAGTTCCAGGAGCTCTGTGTGATCTGCAGCCTGTCCAGCATCATAAATCTTTGTGGATCTGCTAGCTCACTTCTCCCATGCAGCCTCAGACCTGAAGGATGGGGAGGCAGAGCTACAGGAGGCGGGCAACAGAGCAACCATCCCAAGAAGCAAACAACAGCAAGCAGCCTGATACCGATCCCTGTGGTTCTCTACAGAACAGCTGAGCCTGGTTCCTAACGCAATGAGGAGTTACACGGTGCTGTCACGCAGAGAAAAAGCACGCATACCCAGCCTTGTGCAGGCAGTGCCAGCAACGTGTGCCAGGGCCCTCCTTCCTAATCCCAGTTTTCACACTGTTTATGTTAATTTGACAGCCACTGTAATTGAATGAGCAGGTTGTTCCCTCCCCATAAATGGTGCTTGCTTAAAATAGTCAAACCCAAGCAGAGGAGCTGTGGGGTAACAGGGAGGGCCAGAGCTCACATACAGCCGAGGACCATAGCAGCACTTTCATCTGGAACAGAAATGGAGCAGTGTGCCGGTGAGAAATGCTTTCAATACACCACTCTCCTGCTGTAGCCCAGCAGTGGTCTATCCCACCACGAGAGAGATGAGCCTTTGCTGGAGTCACCATCCCTGGTGTTGCAGAGTCATGGAGATGTGGCACTGAGGGACGTGGGCAGTGGGCAGATGGGGGTAGGCTGGGTGAGAGCAGAGGGCTTCTCCAACCTCATGATTCCTTGATTCTGTTCACAGAAGCCCCTGTAATGATGTTGGTAGGCAAAATTTCTTGATGGTGCTTTGGCAATGAAGTTGATGGGAGTCAGACAACTTCTGGAGATCCCTTCAGGAGACACACTGATATGGAAATGTGCTTGTTTTTCTTTTTCAGGTATCACATTGCCGTGATCGTGTTGATTTATTTACTGCCTTTAATGGTGATGTTTGTTACATACAGCATTATAGGAATTACGCTGTGGAGCAGTGCGGTTCCAGGCAACCACGTTAATCGAGTCCGATACAAACATCAAGTTAACGCCAAAAAAAAGGTCAGAAGTGAGACTCAAAAATGAGTACCTTCAGCACAGCAGCCCTTCTGGCTCCTGCTTCAGTTAGAGCTTGTGTTTGATGTAAAATCTTGTGGGATCTTTGGGCATCAAAGTTTGATGGACTGTATCTTAGGCCAAGGGGCAAAGGGCATCATCCAGTGAGCAGGGTAAAAGCAATGTTCTTCACACCCCAGCCAGGGTCCAAAGAAGGCAGCTCACATCAGTGGCTGCCCGGCAGAACTCCATGCCTGGTGAATCCACATGCCTCCCATTTCCTCCACCGGGACTGGTTTCCTTGCCCAAACAGCCCATACACAGTACTTCGGGGGGCAAAACAGGCCTAGAACAGTAGCAGAGTTTTGTATATCCCAGCAAAATCAGCCAGACAGAGGCCCAGGAATAATGTACACTTCTTGTTTCTTTTCCCCAGTTTGTGAAGACCATGGTGGTGGTTGTGATCATTTTTGCTGTCTGCTGGCTGCCCTATCACATATACTTCATCCTGGGGAGTTTTAAGGAAGACATCTACCAGCAGAAGTACATTCAGCAGGTTTATCTAACCATCTTTCTGCTTGCCATGAGCTCAACAATGTACAACCCTATCATCTACTGTTGTCTCAACCAAAGGTGAGTAGCATGCCTTAATAGGAGGGAAGAATCTGCAACCCCTTCAATACATCTGCTGGCCCAGCACCAAGCTGATTCAGTCGCTTGCCCACACCTGAACTCCCAGCATGGGAATGATGCTCATGTGGGTCTGCACACCCCTAGCAGCACCAGCCCAGATTCACTGGGACACCACCAACAAAATGCCAAACCCTAGAGCAGAACCTTTTATTTCCATGGTGATTCAGGAGTAGAATCAAAATGCACGTTTGCTCTTTTGATTGAAAAGGTCTTTGCATTTATTTTCTTCTCTTATGCTTACAGGTTTCGTTCTGGTTTCAAATTAGCCTTCCGGTGGTGTCCATGCATAAAAGCAACTGAGAAAGACAAGCTTAAACTCACGGCCCCATCTCTCTGTCAGTCAACCCGCAGAAAGGCAAGAAGATCAAGTTCCAACACTGAAACTCAATTCAATGAGAAAGAGAAGACATCACTTACCCTCACCCAGCAAACCCTTTGATTTCTTCTGAAAAGCCTTTCTGGAACTGTGCTGAATTCTAGGGTTTTCAGCCCTGCCACTTCCACTCTCACCAATTAGAAGTGAGAAACAGTTCCCTAAAGAGTTATCTTTGCATGGATTTCTGTAAGCTTGTACCAAAATATGATGTAATTTTCCTGTTAAACTGTGCTCAGGTGACTCCTCCACCTTCACCTCCTTCATTGTGGCACCCAGTTGGGGACTGGTCCTCTGAAGAGTCACAGACAGGGTTGGTTGAGCCTGTGAGCTCCTGTCCTTAAGGAAGGTGCTCAGCAATACCTGCTGAGGGCAGCTCCTTAGCCCCCACATTGAGCAGCACATGGTGTGATACATAGGTGTGCAATAGCCTTGGCATTTCTGAGCTTTGTACTCTGAGGCTGCCTGTACCACAACCTCAGCAGCCCTGTCAGGTCCCCATCACAGAAGCCCCTTTGTTTTCCCCTTCTAGACTTACCCATTTCTGTCATCACTGTTCTTCCCTCGTCAGATACTAAAATAAAGGCTGAAATGTGTCATCTTCAAAGCCTGAGATAGGCGCACCTATGCAAAACAGAAGCTGAAATACAAAAGTGATATATAATGTGACACAGCATTTTATACCAGGTTGATAAGTAGCACCTTGCAATCCCCTTCACCCTTCATGATAGGTTTGCATGTAGCATTACAGAGCCACACCTTGGCATGCAGGAAGATCCTACAATGTCAACAAGATCCACTTATTTCAAATACGGGGTCTAGAGGTTGTGCGGACTCATGCTGCAGGGAAGCAAACACCTCCCCAGTGAGCTCACTATTTTGTTCTCACAAGCCAAACCTCTCTCACATGCAGCAGTCCCTGAGGACTTCTATTCTCTAAGGGTAAGAAGCAGTTTGGAAATGGAAGCCCCACCAGTTCCCGCTGCTTCCACCTGTGGTAGGTGGTTGCTATGAGCTGCATCCAACTAACAAAATCCAACAAAACCTGTGCCCTCACCTCCAAAACTCAGTCACCCTAAGATCAGGGTGCTGTCAGCTCTGTGCCTCTGCTGAGCTATGAGGGGGAGCACCAGGCACAGAGGCCTGCACGACAAGCACCCTGTTGGAACAAACACACACACACAAAGGCATACACACACAAAGGCACACACCAGAAAAAAAAACAAAACAAAAAACAACCAGGCACTATCAGGATTAGGTTCTGGCTCTCCCTGCACAATAACTCTTCCCAAAGCACGAAGCTGGCGGCCAACAGCACCTCTTCCAGAAAGAACCACTAAACACCAGGTAACACACATCAGAAAGTTTAATATTGTCACAAATACCATGTAACACTAGTATCAGAGCTACTAGTGTGCAAAATAAAAAGACTCTCTACCTTTGCAAAACCAGTCAGGCATGCAATTTTTCAGGTAGACACACTTAAAGCTGCAATGACTGTTTGTGACTCACATGTTACTTTACAACATTCACTCACAGTGCACCATAACGCATATTGAAATGTTATCGATAGGTAGGGCAATCCAAATCTTACGGGTGGCAAGAGGACGAAGAGGAGCAGCCCGCACGCTGTCAGCTACTTTCTGCGGGAGAAGAGAGTGGGGAGAACCATGCAGAGACTTCACATGTATTTTGGTAGAAGAGTGGGAATTCAGCGCTGCTGCGTGGTCTCCCTCTTTGCAGAAAGCAGAGCGACTGGCAAGTGTTATTTAGCTTTTGCCTTCCTAACTTGCTTCTCAGTGTAAGTAATGCAACTGACTGCTGTGCAGATACAGTAATGGCATCGACTCGAACTCGACAGAGGGCAGGATGCACCAAGTGTACACGGTCTTTGTCATTGCTTTAGTCCTTGGAATAAGCCGGGCCTGATGTTGTCTTTGTGGTTTGTTTAGGTCCTCAATGTCAAGGATAAAACAAAGCCCCCATGTTCCTTTCTGGTCATTAGCTCTAGCTGAATGCTCGTGTTCTGAGTGCCTGCTTAACAGTACTAAAGATTAAAGCTTTGTGTGGAAGCAAATACCCATTTAAGGCGAGAGGCAGAAGTACGCGTCTGAGCAATACTACTGAGCTGCAGATTCCTAGGAGGGCAGCCGCACACCCTGAGCTAAACTAATGAGAAGAAATAAAAAATAACTTTCCTAAGAACTCTTTAAACAGATGAAGGTCAGCACAGCCCAGGGACCAGAGGTTTACTCATTTCCCAGGTCTGAAGATTTGGATTACCCCAATCACCAGCTGCTTTGTTGGACTCCGTAGGGATTTCGTGCCAAAATGTTACAGATTTTGCTCAGTAACACAACACCGTTCACAGAAGCAAGGGGAAATACCAGTGGAACCAGAACAGTGGGACAAGGGCGTTTACTTTAATTTTACCATGACAAAACAGGCATCAAGAAAGCAAGTAAGTCGCGTTGTCAAATCCCACTATAGAGTTACGTGCGTGCACAGCGCCGACACACCGCAATTCTTCCAAAGTGGCCTTAAACAAAACAACAGCAGGTAGATCTGCGGGAGGGAACTGTTGCTTCCCTTTCACAGAAAGCATCAGCACCCAGGGATGGTGGTCAGCGTGCTGGCAGTGCACTTCATAGGGAAGCTGCAAAGGTCACACTCGGTACGACGCAGTGGCAGATCTCAACGCACATCAACTGGGGGGAATTTCATCTCGGACAACAACCGATTGTTTTGTAACTGCGGAAATTATAGACCAGTTTTGTCCATGACCTACAGATGGGAAAGGTACCAACAAGGTGAATAAGAAACATGCAGATTGGGGTCCATAAACAGGAGATATTATTAACAGCACACATTCTATCTTGAATCCTATTCTTTTTATGTCATTAGTTGCATTTTTTTTTCCCGATAAAGCAGTGAGTTCTGCTGTTTTCTTTCTTTTCTTTCTTTTATTTTTTTTTTAAACCAGTTCAGACTACGCAGTCGCTGCTTTAGGAGAAGGTGCTCACGAGACAGACTCAAGGCCAGGGTTGTGGAGTTCAGTTCTGCTCGGCATCACGAAGCCTGCATCCCACTGCTGTGATGAGCGCTGCCCCTTTCCCGCTGCCGTCTTCTGAGAGCAGGAAAGTCACATCACACTTGGGTGCCAGGTCTTTGACTGTTTGGTGCATAATCCTCGAAAAGCTGCAAAGGGAAACATTGGCAGTGGGCAAGGGAGGTCTTGCAGCACCTGCAGAGCACAGCACTGCTGCAGGCCTTTGCAGTGCTCCCCTTATCACAGCAAAGGCAATTAAATGCTGGAAACTATAGTGGGTGAGAAGACTGGGAGCAGAGGTCTCTTCTCTCTCTCTCTCTTCATACGGGTCTACCTGGACCACTAGAACTACAGCAAAGTGGAAAAAAAGATACTGTATGCTCTTCTCCTTCTCATCTACCTCCTTACACTGGAGACAGGCACTATTCCTGTCCTCCCTGTGGACCTAACTGTGCTAGACCCCCTGCCTTCGCCTGTTGCTGCTTCCTAGTGGTCCATCCCCTCTGCCTGATGAGCAGAGCCATCTCCCAGAGAAGCGTCAGGCACTCAAGTTGCTCTGTCATTGTCAGAGATCATTCCCTTGCAACGTGGCCTCAAACGTGTTCAGCAAGCTGTGTCGCCTTCAGCTTGGCACAGCCCCTGAGTCCTTCCCAAGTCTTTCTTGATCCTCTCATAACCCTCTAGAAGGCTCCAGCCAACCCTGATTAAGATCTCTTTTCCCTGGCTCTCATCCTAGCAAACAAGTGAAACCACCTGGGAGAAGGACACGCAGCAACACACTACAGGTCGCAAAACAAACACAGAGGTGAATACTCACTGTGGGTGTAGTTTGTACAGAGTCCCATCCACACCAACCGTTATCTCCAGGTGCTCTAAGCCTCTGTTCTCCCTAATTTTATCTACAACTGCAGCCATTCCAGCACCACACAACTGAGCTGCTCGCTTCGACACCGCTCCACACACTGTCTTGACAATGATACTGTCATCGCATGTGCTGTTGAGCCCCAGCTGCTGAAGAATGGTTCGCACCTGAAGCAAGGCTAACCTGTCACTGTGGGAGCAGAAGAACACAGCATTAGAGGCTTTCCTCAGCTGAGCCACTGGCAGGAGCCTCACTGCATCAACAGCTGCTTCCACTGTCAGGCCCCGCCAGCAGCACCACGACAGGTTACCGCACTGATTCACTCTGCACAGCCTCCCACACGATGCCCTTACCTTTCAATCTGTGAAAGGAACTTGGTTTCAAAGATATGTCTGGTCTTCAGTGTCTCTGAGATCTGCCCTCTGAACAGGAACCCTCGTTTGGTGAAGTCAATCAAAATATTGCGGACTATTTCCCCCAGGTACATCCCACTGATCATCTTCTCATACCTGCAAGGAAAGCCAGCAGCACAGCTCAGAGGGACACCTGACAGAGGGACACGTGCAGGCAGGGCATGAAACATGCAAACCAATTGAAAAAGAACAGTCATTTATTATGGCAAGAAAAAGCAAAACACTCAGTGGCAAACCTTGTGAGTCCATCTAAAAGTACCTCACATATTCTTCATGTCCATTTCTGCCCAGGCAGGCAGTTGTTAATGACAGTTAATATTTCTCCCATACAAAAGAAATGAAAAATTGTTGCCAGAGAGACAAATGGTGCCTGAATGGAAGCTGTTTGCTGTGCATTCCTTAGCAAAGTGCTGAGCAGAACCTGGGGAAAACCTGTAGCCACTGTCCAGCTTGGGGAGTCCTCTCAAAGCATGGATGGGACCTTGAGTAGAAGAAGCTCAGTGGCTCCGTGCAGGAAAAGTACAGCAAAGTCACAAGGTATGGTCACTCTGAGCACAGCATTTTTAAGGGAGTGCTGCAAAATAGCTCTTGAAAGTTAAAAAAAAAAAAAAAAAAAAAAGGTGAAGAGGTATGGTCAGCACATTCCCAGAGTCACTGACCTGTATGCTAGCAAGCCAGGGGACCAGGGCTGGTTTGGGCTTTTCAATTAATTCCAGCACCTGATTTCCTGTAGAGAACCAGTATTCAAAAGCCAGCAGAAGGAACCAAGCCATTCCAAACCTCTCACTCAGCACACAAACCCTAGTTTCCCACCAGGTCTGCCCCA
The DNA here is from genome assembly GCF_019238085.1 of Lagopus leucura. NCBI lineage: Eukaryota > Metazoa > Chordata > Aves > Galliformes > Phasianidae > Lagopus > Lagopus leucura. The sequence continues at coordinate 10,442,006 of NW_024962255.1, read as the reverse complement.
GTCTGCGGAGAGGGAATGTTTTCCCCTTGCAGACTTCCTCCTGGCACACACCAAGTAGTGGCTCTCCATGTGGCCGTGGGCAGCCCTGTGGTGAGGACAGGAGTCTGTTTGGCTCTCCTTCCCTTCCAGCATCATTCTGGTGTGAAAGGAGCATTCTGTGCTCCGTAACCGAGCTGTGCCCTTAGCAATGAGAACTGAACAATTTTTCACTTAGTGAAAAGTGCTTTCAGTGATGCATCCTTTATTTCACCTCCTGAAGCTCTAAGCAGGGTTCCTGCCCTGTAGGGAACTGAGCCCAGCAGAGCAGCCACCTGGAAGCAGGCCATGCAGTCCATTTAATACCAGGATCTCTCCCAGGCTTGTACCCAGTAAGGGCCCTGAGTGCCCAACTCTTTCTGGAATCAATTATTCCCCCTGGCAGCCTCCCTCCTATGGCTGTTTACTCTATGCCAGCTCCACCGCTGCATGAGCCTCACTCAGTGTCTGCCCCTCTGCGCCTGTTTGCACTTTAGCCTCCCAAGAGCTTCCTCAGGGACCTTCCCACTTGCCCACATCCCCGAGGTTCCCAGGCAGGTTTACTTTTTTTGCACAGTTTTCTTATGCACTGCTGCAGAGAAAAATAGCAGTCTGGGCATGAGGCAGCACATGTGTGTCACCACAGTAATGCCATGCTGGGTCCACTCCTTGTCAGCCCTTTCTTACAGGGCACAGGGAAATGCTCACACAAGAGCTGAGTCCCCAAAATGGGGCCAAGGTCCTCTAATGTACCACATTATCCAGAAAATTGCCTCAAACAAGAATTGGCTGCAACTGATAGAGAGCTCATAACTGCATTACAGTGATCAGCTTCAAGCTCCAAACCATGCCAGCAGGTTTAGGCTGAGCATTTCAGCCCTCCAGAGATTGGAGTTAAATGATTTTGAGGTCTGTACCTACTCAAGCCATCCTGTAATTCTGCAACTCCAAGAGCTCTCTACAGGGAGAGTTCAGCTAAAAGAGATTGAACTGAGATCAAGAGCACAAGAATGACAAGCCATCATGACACCACTGCATACAACATGGCATGAGAAATAGGGCAGTAATCAGAAGTCTCCTGAGACTCTCACCAAAAACCCTGCACCACAGTTCCATGGCAGCAAACAAGCACTGGACAGACATTCAGTGGACATAAGGGCTCTACCTACTCAAAGGGCTGGAAAAGGAATTTGATAGTAGTTAAAATGAACTTAGGGCTTTGTAAAGAAGACACAGAGATGCTGCTGCAGAACAGCTTGGCAATGATTAGGACCTCAACTACCAATATAAAAGACAGTAGAAAGAGAAGATGAGAGATGTTTGCCCTCTTGGAGGCTAGAAAAAGAGAAACAGAGAAGGAGGAAATTACACAGGATAGAATGGCTGCAGTCATTCTCCACTCTTGACCTCTCCTTTCTGAGACCTGGGAGCAATCCAGTTCTCTCTTAAAAGCATTTGAGGCAGCCTGGCTTATTCTCAGCACAGCATTTATCCCACAGTACCTTTGCTTTCCAGCATTTAGTGAATAGTCATCAACTGCTTTGTCATATATTGTCCTGATATCGTCCAGGCATCCATTATCCCCGAACGCTCCCCACTCCATGTTCACACACATCCGTCCTTGCTCACCATCCACCATCTCTATGTTTCTCATCTCCTCCATGTAACAGGCATTGCTGCCAGTTCCTGAAGAGAAAAAACATTGAAAAAATATTGAAATTCCTGGCAGTCACCTCCAACAAAGCCCATAGACCTGTGAAATCTGGGGGAAAATCTGGCGAAGGGAAAACTTCAGGAAGTTCTGAGGCATCAAGCAAAGAAAGCTCCAGAGATTTTAGTGGCTAGTGGCAGGGTATTGTGTAGTTTTTGCTTGTTTTGTTGGGTGGGTTTTTTTCTGATGCACAAAATTCAATTGTAGACTGACAGGCTGTAGATGATCTCTTGTTGCCAGCAGGCAAAAAGCAGAGACCCAGTCTCACCTGTGGCAGTTTCCAAAGTATTCAATGGCCAAAGCAATTCAAGCAGGGGACAGAGAGCTGCTAAAGCCCTGGGGTTTTTGCTCTTATTATCCCAGGCCACCTACCAAGTCCCTGCTCTGCACGCAGACAGCAGCTGCAGATTGTGTCTGGCAGGGCCACAGCACAGACAGAGGATGCTCACAGCATCCCAAGGACGTCATGCCCTTCCTGCAGGGAACTCCCCCTGCAAACATGTCAGCAGTGGAGCAGCACAGACACGGCTTCCTACCTACACTGCACTGTGCTGACTCATCCTGGACATTCTCCAGCTGTCTGAAGGAGTAATTGGTAATATTTTATCTTCCTCAATGCCAATTTGAAAGCATTGTTTAAGCTCACAGATGCTTTGATCCCTTCTCTTTCTTACTGGGCAAGGCCCAGAGAACTAATTTCTCTGGAGAACTTTGTAAATTCACACTATCCATGCCATAAGGATAGCCAAAGCCCAGGCATGACATGTGCAAAGGCATCAGCAGACACCTATGGAGTTAAGCTCTTTACTATGAGAGTGGTGAGGTGCTGGAACAGGCTGCCCAGAGAGGTTGTGGATGCCCTGTCCATGGAGGTGTTCAGGGCCAGATTGGATGGGGCCCTGGGCAGCCTGGTCTACTATTAAGTGGAGGTTGGTGGCCCTGGATGTGGCAGGGGGCTTGGAGGTTCGTGATCCTTGAGGTCCCTTCAACCCTGGCTATTCTGTGATTCTGTGATTTCAGCTGTTCAACTGCCAGAAAGGGAGCTGGTAGCAGATGCATTTTGTCAATCAGATGCATTTAGTCAATCAGAACCTTCCTTTGTGTGCACAAATGGCATATTTTTAGGAAAGCACAGGGATATCCCAATGAGAATACAGACAGAAGTATTTCAAACATACCCACAATGAGTCCGATTTCACAGTTTGGGTCTTCATAAGCACAAGTCATCATTGTGCCCACTGTATCATTCACTACAGCTACTACATCCAAGTCAAACTCCTTGGGAAAAGAAAAAAATAACAGTGAGAACTCTGAGTTTGGAGAAACCCCCCACACCAAAGGCAGCACCAAAAGGGACACTACCAAAACAAACAACTGGAAGTACTGGCCTGATTTCACATGTGCAAAAGTCAGAAGTTAACATTCCAGCAAGCAGTGACAGCACCTTGCATACTCTACCTGCTAAAGACTATAACAACAGAAGGAAGTACTTTTCCAGCTGTTCTCTTTGGCTTATGCATAGTTGAGTACAGATCTTGTATACAGGCACACAGCAGAGAGCTGTTGTCATTCTTTATTTCAATAGTGCAATAGCAAATCCAGCAGCACTTGCTGATAAAACTCAGCTAAATTTCACGCTGTCCTCTGGTTATTTTCTTCCCTTACTAGAAAGCATCAGTTAAGTTGCTTGAAGCTTTTTAAAGAACAAGTGTTACAGGGGCCTGTCATTTAGGGTGCACTGAGAAGCATTCCTACAGCCACTACATTGAATACTCCTGCTTTCTCAGTGCTCTGATGCAGTGGCAATCGCCACAGGGTTTGAAAACTGCTTTGAAAGCTCTGTTCAATTTAGCAAAGTCAGAAGCCTCTGGGGGAAAAAAAAAAAAAACAAAAAAAAACAACTAAGCGAAGAAATTCCCCAGCACGGCCCATTTTCAGCAGCAGTTGCAGTTTGGTGGCTGAACTCTCTCATTTCTCCTAGACTGCCCTCTATGGTGACCAGGACATGTGGCCAGCAGAGCCACAAGCCACCAAAGTAGGTGCGTCTGGACCTTCCATGCAAGGCAGGAGGCACACTAACCCCACCAGAGGGAGCCAGACTAACCAGGAGTTCTGTAGGCCCTGCAGGGGGGGGAGAATTAGGAGGAAGGAAAAGTAAAATCACCTCTCTTCTTTTAATTCCTTCTCTTAGCAAATACACGACGTCTTCTCCCTCACAGTCTGTAGCTTTGAATCCTTTTGTCCAGTTGAGAAGGATACCCTACAAAAAAAGCAAACAGGTTATCACACTTCCTGATGTACTGCAGAATGCCCCAAATCCCATATCCCCCTAAGGGAACATCACTGAGTACTTCTATCTAATAATTTCCCTGCATATGCATTTGAAATGTGAAGTGCTTTAGTGTGTAGTTTTACAGAAGGTTCTGTTATCTCTGGAATTTGCATCTAACATTACTAACCATGCTCAGTCTCCAGACTTCCAGGACAGAAACACTTGCTAATGAGTGAATCATTCTGCATCATGCCCAAAGACAGAAGAAGACAGTTAAAACGAAAAAGGAAAACATCAGACATCTTAGTTTGAGACAGAAACTACTTTTTTTTGAAAGCACAGCTCACTACAAAGCCATCACACCAGGAGACAGAGCTACTGCCCAAACTGCAGCAACGCGACAAACTCAGAAAGTAAAGAACGCAACAGAAAATGTATCTTTCTTCCAAAAACAAACAAAAGAAAATGCTAAGAGAACAAGAAATTATTAACAGCTGCACAGATGGAATTGGTGGTGATACATGGCAGCAGAGGAATTCAACAGGAACTGTAGGCTACAGCAGTCCCTGGTTCATCTGGCAGTACCAGATCAGCCTGGGAAGGGCTCTGGCAGCAGGGGGGGACAGAGCCAGTGCTGCTTACTGCTCACACAACCAGGGAGGTAGCACAGTCCAGTGCGTTTATATGGTTGGAAAAAAACATGTTGCATTAAAAAAAGGCACATTGCCATCATGGAAAATTTAAATGCTCTTATCTGTCACGGCCATGGGCTAACCAGCATTTGAATTACTGCCTTAAAAAAAAACTATAGGAGGAGCTCTACTAGTCATAGTCAGAGCATGAACCCTCCCCTCTTACGACTTCCCTGTAAGTGCCCAATGGCTGATCCAAAAGCAGAGAATTCAGGCCTAGCATAAGCACAAAAGCAGATTCAAGAAAATTAAGGAACTCACAGCGTCCAGACTGGTCTGTTTGCAAGGGAAGGAGAACGTGAAGCCAAGAGGAAGCCGTGCACCTTTTATTCCCATATAATCCAGGAAGTCGGAAATGCAGGTAACGATGTGGTCAAACAGCTTTAAAGAGAAGAGTCAAGCATTTGAAGTTGCACATCACACAACTGTTCTTCAAAAAGCAGCAGTGCTGTAGAAGAGAAACACAGATAATCACCTCTTCTCCCGTTCCCTGCATCACCTCTATAGGAATTGCATAGATCTTGTTGTGCATTTCAACTGTTCTCCTTTTACCACTGCGAATTTTCACCAGCAACACTCTGAAGTTTGTCCCTCCGAGGTCAAGTGCCAGAAAGTCTCCGTTCTCTGTAAAAGAATATGTGTGTGTGTGCATTTCAAGAATAAGAAGCAAAGACATGGGGTTGGGCTGCCTGCAGCACAAGGGTAGCACAGGCTGCCCTGTCCGGGACTGGCATTTTCTCTTTTGAGGTAGTCTTCTCTTTCATTACAACAGACCTGCTCACCCTTCACCAAACCCAAATCTCATTGCAGACGGCTCACATTGGGTGCCCACGCATCCAAGCCACATCCTCTTCTCCAGCTCTGGTACTCCCATACCTGTGCCATCTGGTGTGCTGCGGACAAAGGTGGGCAGCATTTTCACTTTGGCAGTCTCGTGACTCTTCTTCTTCAGGCCTGCTTCCATCTCTGTCCTCATCCTCTTCTTCACCTGCAGGAGCTGCTCATGGGTGAGCTTGAACTCAGCCAGCGTTTCGTCGATGAGCCGGTGCTGCTCCGACAGCCGGTACGCCACCGCCGTCACCATCGCTGCCCCTTTCCCACTGCCGCTCTCTGACAGCAGGAACCGCACATCTGAGTCAGGCACCAGGCGCCGGGTGGTTTTGTGCAAGCGCCGAGCGTACCTGCGGGGAGAGGCTGCGAGTTCATCCTCTGTGTTGCCTCCCCACCGGGCCCCGGAATCTCGAGCTACAGCCTTTCAAGAAGGTAAACTGCCAGGGAAGAGCAGCTCCTCCTCACTGTCCCTTTCCTTTCCTCCTGAATTCCTAAGTACTTTAATGTAGGTCTTCCTCAAAGCCAAACCCATCTGCGCAGCTGAAGACTCTGTAAATGAAGTCTCCTTCCGAGACATCTATTGAGACCCTATGAGAGAATACGTACTCAGAGACTACATAGCTTTCATTGATACTGGAGTATCCAATTACTTTGGGGTTTTGGCTGCTTTGTTATCTTTGGGTGTTGTTTTTTGTTGTTTTTCTGTTTGGCTGGTTGGTTGGTGTTTTTAATCTCACTCTTCAACTAAAGGCAGGTTTCCTTCCCATAAGATCCCCATCTCAGACTGAACTGCCCACACCCATTTTTTGGACACCTCATCATCTCACATCCAGTCTGGGTGACATCTTGGGATTACACATCCAACTCTTTGCAAAACAGAACCTGTGGCTGGAGCCAAGCAGGGAACTCACTGTGGATGCATCTTGTAGAGGGAGCCATCGACGCCCACAGTGGTGCGGAGGCGGCCAACCCCTTTGTTATCCCGCAGTTGGTTGAGGATGGCACCCAGCGTGGAGGCCACCAGGTTGGCTGAGCGGAAGGACACGATGGTGCAGACGTGCTGGACTGCTATGCAGTCCTCGTGGGACGGCTCCACCCCCAGCCGGGTTAAGATTTCTTTGGCTTTGTTCAAACCTTCTTTGCTCCTACAAAGAAAGGGTAGTAATGAGTACTCCTTAGGCTATAAAATACAGGATTGAGACACATTCAGCCACATATCTTCCTGCATAGCATATGAGAAAGGGGCTAGAAAGACCAACTCTTCAGACTCAAACCAGCTTCTCTGGAGCTGGAAGCACCAGCCTCACCACTCAGCACAGGTCTGAGTGCACAGCTAATCCAGCACCCGTTCAATCAAGCAGCGTGGAAAACAAAACCCTGAGCGAAGGTTGCCTAAGTGATTCATCCTAATGGCTCTCTTTTCAGACTTTTACAACATCAATGAATTTCTGCCTCTCACACTCAATTTTCCCATGCTAGAACCCAGCCTGAAAGCAAAGTTTCTGGCAAAACTCACTCATGTGCAGCTCAGTCACTTCCAAGACAAAAACAGGAGGTGTATATCTTGCTGCCATCACTACACTCCCATACATCTCTTTAAGCACTCTCGCACATAGTTAGCACCAGCTAGAAATTTGAAACTGCACAGGAATGTGCCCCCTACTTACAACCAAAGTGCTCTTTGGACGGTGAGGTAGAATTTCAGGTCTAATTTTGCTCATGATAACCAAGTTTCTCAATATCTACATTTTTCTCACTATTGTTCATCACTACACTGGCTCCACATGGATGTGAGACCAGCACGAATGGACCCACACATTCACTGGAAAGCTGTTCAGACTAGACAGCCTGCAGGGAGTCACTGCCTGTCCCCTTGGCACTGCACTCACTGCACTCCCCTTGGTACACGAGCACCAAAATCGGAAGCTTTTCAAAGAGAAAAGCTGGCCCAGTCACTACAGCACAAATACCCCAGTGATGTGAATTTTAAGAACGTGGGGGACAGAGCCAGTAGGCACTGACCGAAAGGGTGATGACACTGTAAGAAACCAACTGGCGCATAGCTCAGAGGTCGCCCAGCGCTGCCTACGAGACTGAATGCTCTGCCTTGTCACACTTGTTTTCTTGCTGCCCAGCAATCCCGTGGATACAGCAAGAAGCAACACAAGTATTTGGGAGGAGGCACTAAGCCAATTCACTCCCACGTTTAGCTGCAGGGTAGCAACTTTTAGGTCTTTGCAAGCTGGGTGAGTGGTAAAGCACAGTAGCTGTAGCAGTGTGGATGGTCAGGCTTTTATCGTGCCTCCCAAAACACACACAGGGAGAAACCTGCTGCCTCTCAGCTCAGCGGAGCTGGTGGTTTTGAGAAAAGGGTGCTGACTGCCTCCTGTGGATCCTCACATGTTCAGTATGTACCCATGCTGGAGGACGGCTGCCATCTCCAGTGCAGCTCATTCCCCAGCAAAGCAAAAAGAGAGATTGGAAAATTAACATTCAGAGTCATTTGGAAGTCAAAGCAGAAGGGAGTACTCACTTTTCAATGGCAGAAACATGCTTTGTCTCAAACTTTCCTTTGGTGAGAAGCTCAGGGGTAATTCTTCCCTCAAAGAGCAGTCCCTCCTTGGCCATCTTCACCAGGATAAGCCTCACCAGCTCCCCCATGTACATTCCACTGACCATCTTCTCAAACCTGCAGGAGAGGGCAGCAGCAGTCAGCCATGAGCTCACAGGCTACACCAAGAGGCATAGACCAGCTATGCATTTGCACCACATACACCAAACAGTGGTTTGCATTGGCACAGGCAAAGTCAGGCTTTCTTGAACTTCTAGATTCACAACATGAGTGGAAAAGGGAGCACAATGCAGCAAAGAAAAGCAGCAAGAGTTAACTTTAATTGTCTGGCTCCAGGAAGGGCTGCGTTGATAAGCTGTGAATTGAAGCTAATGAGTAAATAGCCCTAATCAAGACTCTGATCATATCCTTCCTCCCAGAAAGGTCCTATCTGCATCAGGGCTGCTAAAGGAGCAATTCTGAAGCAAAGACAAAAGAGGCACAAAAACCGACCTGCACAGGGAACAACCAGTCATCCTGTCAGATGGCCAACTGCAGGCAAAATGTGATCATGCCTGGACCACACCACCATCTCCTGTTTATGGTGACAGCAAATATTTTGCCAGAACCACACCACACATCAAATGAAGCCCAAAAGTTCATAAGTAACCGCCTTACTCACAGTTGCTTGCCAGGATTTAGGGATCCACGGTCGATCTCTCTGTCAAACTCTGTCCTGATGTCTTCTAGTGAGCCGTCATCACCAAAGGCCCCCCATTCTGTGTTTATGCACATCCTGCCCTCATCCCCTTCCACTAGGTCAATGTGCCGCATCTCCTCCATGTAACAGGCATTGGTGCCAGTGCCTTTATGGGAAGGCCATGAAAGTACTAATTAAACACGCCAGGCAAAGGGAAAAAAGCCACATGAATTCTGCAGCAGAAATGCGTCTTACCAATGATCAAGCCAACTTCACAACGTTGGTCATCAAAACCACAGGTCATCATAGTCCCAACGGTATCATTTACAACAGCCATGATATCTGCATCGTAGTCCTGATGGAGGAAAAACAGTATCTGTAACATATGGCTTCTCTGGAAAACACTGCTTGTGTTTGTCATTGGTTTGCTCAGAACTAATTCCACCAGGAAGAGGGGAAAATCATAGAATCACAGAATCATTAGCATTGGAAAAGCTCTCTCTGCTCACCCAGCCCAACCCCATTGCCCAGGACCTTCAGTGTCGCATCTCCATGGCAACACCTCCAGGGACAATGACTCCCCCACCTCCCTGGGCAGCCTGTGCCACTGCATCACTGCTCTTTCTGAGGAAAAGTATGTCCTAATGCCCAGCCTGACACTCTCCTGGCACAACCTGAAGCCATCACCTCTTGCCCTATTGCTATTACCTGGGAGGAGAGGCTGACCCCCATCTCACTGTATGAGCCCAAATTCATCCCATCTCATGCTCAAAGCCTTCTTGTCTAAAATCAGCAACCTGGTTACCATCACCCTCCATAAAATCTGCAGAGAGAAACTGCAAGGAACAACACAGCTCACTGAGCATAAAACTCCCCTTCTCTTCTGCTCCTCTCCCATGTCAGCCTACTGCACAACTTTGCTGAGCTGCTGCGGGGGAGCCTGAACCATGACATGCAGCTTCTCAGGAATGAAATGTGTGGGTATTGCTGAAAAATTGTGGAACCAAAGGGCAGCACTTCCTCAGTTTTTAGAGGGTGATAGAATTGCTGAAGATTGCCAGCAACAAGCCACTACGTAGTAGTTGAGTTTTGTGCTACGAGGAGCATCACAGCTTCCACACAGTAATGGTAAGATCACTTCATTTTTCCCAGCAAGCAGCACGTCTACATGCAAGTGCACCATCACTCACACCACATGCTCAAGTCAGTGCTGTGAACAAAGGTCTGTGACACAGAAACAGCAGTTTGCTATGATGAAGAGTTTAAAAGAGGGGAAAAAAAAAAAAAAAACAAAGCCCAGTTTACCCCACGTTTCTTGATGGCCTTGTTAAGCAGCTTCACAACATCTGCTCCCTCCACTCCGCTCGCTTTGAAGCGCTTTGTCCAGGTTATCAGAATACCCTGATGAAACAAGAGAGCGACCTTAGGACAGTGCCACCATAAAAGCAAGTCAATTTTACTTTTTTCCCTTTAAAAACAAGATTTTGTTCTTCAACAGCATCCACAGGTCTCTGTTCTTAAACGGAAATATCAGAAATGGAGCAAGGGTTAAAATGCTTAAACACCTATGGTATGTACCTGTGCTCAAAGGTAAGTATTGGGATTAGGTGTATATTTAACATATGTACACATATAAAAAGTCATTATAGCCAAGGCTTAGACACAAAGTCTAAGCATGAAAATAATTTCTATGCTGAAAAGGATGAAAACAAGAACAAATGAGGCAAGAGAACAAGATTTAAAAGTTAAACAAAGAAGAACCTCAGCAAAAAGCATGTATAATATGATAAATTCTATTAAAAATCCTGATATACAGCATGGTTCAAATACATCGCACAGCTCAAGCAGTGTGAAATGTAATCAGCACTGCCTCACCTGGCCCTGCTCAGCACCAACACTAGGAGATGTGCACCAGGGTGCCTGCAGCCCTGCAAGCTAGCAAACAGGTCAGGCTCTAACAGCACAACCTCGTACTAAAGGTGCAGCATGGGGTTGACTTCCCTGCATTTATTTGCTACGCCATTGCCATAGCAATGCTGCACCAGGAGGCTGCTGAGTCACTTGCGCTATAAAGAGCAAAAGAAGGAAAATATTGTAGCACACTTGTCATGGGAATCACACCAGTCACTCCGTGCAAGGCTGGGTTTTTTTGCATGCAAAAGCATGTTGCTCATGTTGCTCCCAGGCATCATATACAGGAGGGCATGGCTCAGCACCACTGCTTGCGAGGAAGACCCCAAGCTGAATTGGTGTGTGCACACGGGAAGTTCAGCAGCAGGATGGGCCCTTCCCAATTCTCCTCCACGCAGAGGTGAAAGGCTGCAAACCTGCTGTTTGTGTTTACACAGCGAACCACAACCCTGAGGAGCTCCCGCAGAGGCAGTATAAAACATCAGATGCCTCTTTGTCATCTGCTAACCGGCTTCCTCGCATAGAAGCATAAATACCAATCTGACAGTGAAGCACAGCACTCACTTACTCCAAAAACATGAAACCTGTCTGGGATTCTAATTTCATAGCATTCTTCTGCATGTTAAAAAAGGTGTGCAGTCGTCTTACCTCATCCAGCTTAGATTGTCTGCACGGGAAAGAAAAGGTAAACCCAACCGGTAACTTCTTGTCTTTGATTTGTTGTTTCTCCATAAAGTCTCCCAGGCATTCAGCAACATGATCAAAAAGCTGCAAGGAAAGCAGAAAAGCGCCTTGATGAGAGTTACGGGTTGAGGGAGGGCACACTTCCACAGCATGTGAGGAGAAAGGGGAAAAGGTCTACTCCAGATTTTTAGAGATGTTACTGTCAGAACTATAGAAATATTCCCAGGCCGTGTGCATGTCCTGTGTTATTTAAAACACTGAGGGGGATAATTGGAAGGGAGTACCAAAAGCTATCTGTTGGGTGCAATTAGCCCTTGCAGCTTCACTGAGAACAATTTACAGTCTCAGAGACAGCAGAGCACTACAGACGATCATGAACACCAAGAGGAATGTCTGGCTGTCTGAAGTGGGTCAGTGAGTGGTGTGTGCAACCTTACGATTTAACAGAACACCTTTAACTCGTTCCTAAAACGAGATCTAATTTGATTAAGCCCAGCAACAGTGGTTTCCCAGGGAAGAGGCTGCCCTTTGCTGTCTGGGGCAGATCAAGGCCACTTTGCTGGGTACACAGTGATGCAGCATGGGACACACTGCACTCAGTGAAGTAATAAGACACGATGGCTTCTTCGGGAGGCACACAGTAATAACAACAGCCAAATGAAAAACAAAATAGAGATGTAGGAAGTATCTTGCTACATACTCAATCTCATTAAAGCTCCAGCTGCCAGCAGAATTACAGACAACAGCCAGGGGCCAAGTGTAAACCCCTCAGGAGTTTGGAGAGCAGGAAACAGATACTGACTGAAGACATTGCTGCAAAATTCCTCTCTTATGCAACAAATCACGACCATGTCAAGAAGAGACAGGGCATGCTTCATGAGTCTGACTACAGAAGATCCTTCAGCATTCTCAGTGCAGCTGGCTGTGCAGGTCCTGGCAGCCCACTGGGATGTCCTTCTGCAGGTCAGCAGGCAGGCAGGCTGCAGGCAGTGCACCGTGACTCAGGAGGCACGCAGCAAGCCACGCGCACACCGCTCCGACCCAAAACGTGCATGGGCAAATCCAGTTAACTATTAGCTACATTCTTCATGTTACAGTAGCTGTGTCTGCTCAATAATGCATGCTCTGGGTGTGCTACTGCTTTCAGTAAAGCACAGAATAAAGGCATTGCTCAAAAGAAGGGGAAAAAAAGGGAGGCATTTATCGATTTTGCTACCATTAAGCGCAGTGCGTTTTTTCCTAAGAAGACTCAAGGATGCATCTGTGTGCTCCCCATGTCCACACTAACATCCACTTCTCACAAATAACCAGTTCTGCCAGGACGGTAGAGGCAACATCACAAGTTCTTGAGGATTTCATATAAGTGAGGCAGGCAGATGGAGGAAAAGTCCAAATCACAGGTGTGCAGTCCTGGAAGCCCAGCAGTATCATAGATAGAACTGTAGAATCATTCAGGTTGGAAAAGCCCTCTCAGCTCACCCAGCCCAACCCCAGTCCACCCTCACCCACCTAACAGGTGGGGGAGCAGAGGCCGACCCCCACCTAAACACAACTAAGCAACCAGGCCAAGACTCTGGCCATGACGTTGCCTGCTCAGTTGGGCCCAGAGAGGTTTCCTCAAGGATGCACTCAGTGGGAAGCCAGCAGGCTTTGGCAGGCAGCTGCAGACCTGAGCTCAGGCTCAGATTCCTGAATAGGGAGGACTTAAAAGGAGCAAGGAAACCTTCAGATCTGGAGAACAGTCACAAACTCAAAACCTACCTCCAACACAGAAAGCAAAACCGAAATCAAGCATCACACGTGCTCCCATTTGTTGTGCTGACACAGAACAACACAGAACACAGACTTCTTACAAATTTTAGACCTGCTATTACATTGTAGGAGTCAGTAAGAGTTTTGCCCTTGACTTTGACAGGGAACTGTCTCCAACTGTCAAAGCTGTCAGGCCACACCTGACAGATGGGGAAAAGTAGAACTTTGAATGCAGTGAAGTAGGAAATATCAAAACATACTGCACCAGCAAGGCACAAAGCCACAAACAGCAATCCCTTCAATAAGGTGATTATATATTAGGCTAAAAGAGTATAACTCACCAAAGTTAATCACACAGTCTGCTGAAAAACATTTTCATAGCCTACCCTGAGCAGGCAGTTCAGTCCAAGTATTCCACTAATCTAGCTCAGAGATCTCACAAACCTCAGCCACGTGCATCACATCATCACCTGCCTGTGTGCCTCCCAGGCATCTGCCATGTTTTCCTGTCAAGTCTCACAACAAGCATTTCAGTCGTGGTCGCATATTGTCACAAGACAATTACGACCTGGATGCAATTTCAGTGATGGTCAGCCCTCTTTTTCCTGTTAGTTAAATACCAGAAGTACTGCCCACCATGAGTCACTGGAAGCCATCCTTGCTCCCTCTCCCAGTTAAAAAACTATGAGAGAATCTATCAGCCTGAGCTCCAAGCTGCTGCCTCCCAACAGCAGAATAGCCTTGGGATATTTAAAAACCAAAACACAAACACAACAAAGCCCAGGAAAGAATGCAGCTCCTCTCTCAGCTTCTCCTTAGTGTCCTTCTTGTTCCTCCATCCAGTCTCAACTGTGTTAGAATTGCAGGGTTGGGCATGCCATTTGCCTACAATACTAAGTCGTCTTCCTGCCTTCCATTCCTATCTCTGGAAGGTAAGTTTACTACAAACGCTGGAATTTTTATTTCTGGGCCAATTTGCTCCTGCACAATGTCAGGCCAAAAGTCTCCTGCACAATGACAGCAGAGCAGCAGTAGGCATGAATGCTCTGTTACTAACTACAGCTTATTTATTCTCAGCATTGACAAAGAGCTGTAGGGCATCCATGCGTGGTACTGTTAAGATGCTCTGGTCATTCTTGCGCTCTTTTCCAAAAAGTGCAGAGTGAAAGCAGTGAATCTTTAGGGAGGAGTCATAAGGAAGAGGCACTTACCCGTGTCCCACTGCCATGCATGATATCTTCAGGTGTATTATAAATTTCACTTTCCATTTGTACTGTCTGCTTTTTTTCATGCGATACTTTCACCCGCAAAATTCGAAAGTAAGAACCACCGAGATCCAGAGCGATGAAATCTCCTTTCTCTATGTGGAAAACAAGACACAGGTGATTAAAAACTGCATGTAACACACACTTGGGAAAAAAATAATGCACAGAGAAATGCACAGTGCTTATGGCAAGCAAGTCTTTAGCTGTAGGGCATCCACGCAGAGCATCAGCCCAGTTCCCCCCAGCTGAAGATGAACATGGTGCAAAGGCAAGGATGGCTGCCATTGATGCATGGGTAACTGCAGTGAGGGCTCATCCAGAAAGAATGAACCGAGAGCGGGCAGTTTGTATCCAGATCTCATGACTAAGCTGGCAGAGCAAGGATCTCAGGAGAAAGCTGAAAGGATGTTGGAAAAAGAAGAGGAAACGAAGGGATGCCAGAGCACTGATGAGCCCGCCTTGTGTTGTAAGTAAGCCTGTGTAACTTTGGCAAGTAGCAGCAAATAGTGGCTGATTTGCGCTCTGCTTTGAAATCAACAGATTACAGGGAAACATAGTTAAGCAGGAGCTACCCATTCCACCCCTAGAAGCAGAGATTCACTACAGTCTGCAGTCACATAACAGAAGTCAGAGAAACGGCAACCCGACACACCACGCAGAGCCCTGTGCTGCTGCAGGAGTTACTTGAATCTGCAAGCCCTTGCATAGAACTCCTAAGCACCTCACCAGGAATCAGGGCAGAAGTGAGGGTGCCTCCATCCCCCTCTGCACTGGGAAGGATTTCAGAGGTCTGAAGCCAAATACACAACCCTGCAATCAATCCAGCTATCTGGGAAACCACACTGTCAGTACCCCCTGGAGAGTAAGGCAAATACCATCTGACTGAACTGCTCCTGCTATCTTCTCTTATCGAAGAGGGAACAAAGACAGCCATCACTGAAGTCTGTGAATAGCATTTGGGGAAGCAGCAGCACACCTTAACAAACAGCCATGTGTGCCCAGGCTGCAGCTAATCACTGAGGCTATTTGCAAGCACCTGCATGTGTACACAGCATCCCCGGCTCACCCAGGCTGCTCTGAGGGAAGCAGCACAGGCACGCAGTGCTTTCTCACCCTTGTTTTTTATTGGTTTGTGCTTTTTGACAGTGCCAGAAGTACTCTGCACTGCAAGTGGGATGAGCTTCATCCCCAGCTGCCTTCCATATCACCAATTCCATCCCACAGCACTCTTCAGGCTTGCATCTAAGGCTGTTCCAACTTTACTCTATGCCTATGGGAAGGCCATTCCCAACATCATCATTTCTCCACTTCTAACTAAATTCTACATGGAAAGAGCTCTCGCAGCTGGGAAGATCAATATCTATTGATGTGTCATGCCGCTTCAAACCTCAGCTCTTAGAGCTGTCTGACTCCGCACTGCTGCCAAAACACAGGGTATGCAATGTACCATGAGGATTAGCAGACTCAAACTCACTTCTGAGATAACTGTCCAACATCAGGCCACGACTCCTCCAGTCTCACAGCTCCTCCGCATCACCCCACCACCCCAGGAGCCCTGCTCCACTCAGCAAAGCCCTCCAACAGCCAAAAGAGGCAAACACACAGCAGAAGCCCTTATGGTTTCGCAATATTGTGGTCTAACACAGCAAACAACCACCACATGAGAAATTACAAAGAGCAACAGCCTGTTTACAGAATATGTAATGAAAAGACAGTGGAGCCCATAACTTCTACCAGCCCTTAGAATTGCACTGCTTTTCAATGCAGCCTTCTCTTCACACTGCCTAAGACATGGGCAAACTCAGGGTTTGCTGAGATAAGGGCTGCGCAGTGCTTGTCTTCCTGCTTCTGAACGCTGAAGCTTTGAATATTGCTTTGCACCATTGAAGATGTCATTGAAAATGTGAACACATCCAAATTGCACATGCAGTTCTCCTACTGGGGTTTGCATCACAGATTCAGTCCCTCACCTTCATCGGGACAAGACTGGAAGGAAACATTTACCAGGAGCACCTCATTAAGCCAAATACCTGAATAAGCGTTATCGTTACAGGGCATCATTTCTTGAATGTAAACCATTACCTTCAATAAATAAATGAAAAATCAACACTGGGCCAGATGGCCCTTTTTCAAGCCTAAATGCACCTCAGTACATACTTCAAACAAATCCTGCACTTCAGAAACAGCTTCCCTGGCAGCAAACTGACAGATCAGGCTGCTGATTTCCAGCCAGACTCATAGCAAGTTAATATTCAGTAAGAGCTATCCTTCTGCATTAAAAAGGTTGAAGCGCTCTGAACAAAACCTAAAGCTTTCTGTATGTTAAGTGACAGTTTTCTCTCCGACTATTTCAGGAAAAGAAACTCAACTAGCAACAGTGAATCTACAATTTATACCACAAAGATGCTGGAGCCAGAGGAGCAGGAGGGACCAGGCAGAGCCCCTTTCCCCATGCCACACCACATCCCCAGTCCATACCGTGGAACAATCTGCAAAACTATAGCAGCACTTGCACGTGATTGCCTCTCCTGCAGTCCCTTAGAGCAAGCCCTGCCCATTACCCAGCTGCATGCAGCAGCTTCATGGCTGCCTTTCTCAACAGGCTGCAAATTTCCACACAACATTGCAACATAACAGTTAGCAGTGCTAAATCAAGGGAGATGCAGGAATTGGGCTTGTTCTATCTTTATTTTTTAAATAGAAAATTGCATTGAAGTTAAAAAAGCATAAGGTGGCAAGAACACAACAGCAGAGCTATCAAAGACTTCCATCTACCAGACAATTACAACTACTACTCTCAGTAGTGCTTTGGACCATTTCTAACAGGTATCCCATGAAGCACACCATCTTCAATAAAGAAAATTCTCAGATGCTTACCTGAGCCATCAGGAATAGACCTTACAAAGGTAGGGAGCATTTTCACTGTAGCTGTTGGGTTAAAATCTCTGGAGAGGCCGTTCTTCATTTCCCTCCGGAAGCGAGCCATGATGTCTATCAGAGTTTCGTCAGAGAGCCGCATGGCGTAAAGGTATTTATCGATCTGCGGAGAGAGATGAACACAAGCATGGATGTCCCAAGGTGTCCAAGCAGAGCTGTACGAGGTACTGCTCCTGAATTACACAGATAATACAAGGACAGTCCTTAGCACTGGTGCCCTGCCCAAGCCAGGAACACAGTTGAGCACTTCATGCCTTGTCTTTTGATACAAAACCGAGGAACAAGTACGAGTGCTATGACTTGCATTAGTTGAAGCCAACCCATCCTACTGCCTTCCCAAGGCAAGGCCCAGCCCCACATCACTCTGCATTCCCCATCCCACAGAAAAAGCTTACCCACAGCCTCACACCTTTACTGCCAGCCTTCCTCCACCTCTCATCTCTCCTGACTATCCACAAGCTGAAAAACCACAGCTAAACATTTCTGTTGTCCTACATGGGGGGATGTAGGCATTGCCACAGCGCACCAAGGTGTCTTGTGTTGAAATCTTCAATTGCTAAGGAGCCGCTGCAGCAATTTCAGCGCTATGTTAATAGCTGAGAGATGATTCCATTTCCAGAGTACCTTCCCTGTGCTGCTGCAAACCATCTCAGCCAGAGGCTGGGGAGAGGCAGAACTTTGCTGTGGGCAGGTTGAACCTTCCTCCTCAACATAAAACATCAAATTAAAAGTGGTTGACTTCTCCCTTCTGGTTTCCCAAGACAGGAACTTCATCACCCTGGAAAAAGGACGTGTTTCTAGACTCCTGGTAACGTTGCTTTTATAACGTTACAGCCATCTTCAGTGCCAGGAAGAGTGAGAGATGCTTTGCACCTCAGAAGTACAACTCAGCCTTGGGAGTCCTTGCCAAATGTATGACCCACTCCATCCATCTAAGCTGTCAGTCTATTCATGCCTTCATTTATTATTTGCCTCACAAACATGATTCTGCAAATGGCACACAAATGGTCCAAACTGAAGCCACACCTCTGGGATTGCTTTTGCTCGCAGCTTAGCAGGATCGAGGAAATAAAGCCCTGCTCATGTTTTATGTCCTCAGCAAAACTGGAAGAATCACCTGATTCAAAGCCACACCTCCGTGCCGGGGCTCTGCATCTCCTCTGCTGCTGTGGAAGACTCAAGAGCACTCATCTCCCCGCTGATGTTACGTCTCAGCAGAAGCAACAAGAAAACACCCCTTGAAAAGTGTATATATGTAAACACTCCATATACCTGGGACTTTGATACAGGAAATGATGGATAATGCCAAACATGAAGGAAACACAGACAGCCAAAATGTAATTAGAGCCTAAGCTGGTCATAAACCCAGCGCCACTTGGATTGCTCTGCAAAAAGCACTTCTGCAGTACCAGATAGTGTATCAACCCAAACCAGATGTACTCCAGTGACAGGCACTTGTGCAGCCAAGGAAGGGGGCATAGATAGCACCAGCAGGGCTGGGGGCTGAAACGTGGGGCTGCAAACGCAGGCAGAGCAGACCCTGCACATCACCAAGCAGCGTGCGGACAGACGGGTGCTGAGGCTGGTGCCACGCTGCAGGAAGGTTTCTCTCTGCCACTGCAAATGCCGCCAGAGCTTTTTTTAGCAGAGCCTGTTCAGCAGTGATGTCAGAGCCCGAGGTTATTCCCTTTTAAAGGAGGGAGGGGACTGGAGCTATCATGGCTGTCAGCAGCCCACGCTGCCGCTCAGAGGCCCCATCACCCAAATCCCCCAGTGACAGCTACGCTAATGCATCACGCCATGAAAATACCGCCTTACAACATTGCACTCTCCTTCTGAAAACAGGGCTGAGGCCCTGAATTCCACCTTACCCAGCCGTGAGTGCAGCTTTTGGTGTTTGCACAGTCAGGACCAGGCAAGCCCATGCTCCTAGAGCTGCTCTCCTGCAGTGGGGAAAAATGGGAGGCAGGGCTCTGGTTTCCCTTTGAAAGGCCAGTGAAAGCCATCAGCCTCACCAGGCTAGGAGCATCATGCTGAGGCCATCTCCACCGCTGGGACTCATGGGGCAGGGAAGAGGGGAGGCAAGGACAGAACCATGCTTCAAAACAAAATAGCTCCTGTGTATTAGTCTGGGGGGGGGGGGGGGGGGGGGAAGGGGGAATAGCTATTTTCTCCCAGGCAGGAAAAGGGTTAGTCATCTCATCAGGACAGCCAAAGGGAAAAGCAGCACTCCTCTGAGGGAAAACCCCCAGCAAACAGCAGTGAATAACTGGGCAGGGAGATGGGGGCTGGATTACGGGAGGGAGGTTTAATAACACCCCACTCTGCTCATGGCCAAAGCCGATCAGAGAGCAAATCCCAGCCTTATCCAAAGGGATGTGGCAGCAGGGCGGCAGGGACAGCGGGACTCCTGGTAGCTGCCTGCCAAGCACAGCCCTGCACACAGTGTGAGCAGCAAGGGGCGGAAAACACTGCTATATGTAGCTGCCTCCAGGATGGGCATCCTCCCTCACTGCTGCTCTGCAAGCCTCCAGGAGCTTTCCTTATTTCCATTTTTTTTAAATGTTTTTTAACAGCCAGACAGAACTTGCAAGCATATTTTTTTTTTAAATGGGATTTCATCATCCAAACCACACATAGGTAATTTTTCTTGGTCACATAAAAAAAGACTCTTTGTACTGGGAGAAAAGGGCTGTTTGAAATTTGGAATATTGCAGGAGCCCCATGGGAAGGTGTGGATCATCGTGAGTGGGTAATGCAATAAATAGCACTGAGGGCGCATCCTCACACACACTGCGGAAGACGAGGAAGGCTCCATGGACACCTGATAACAGTCTCTCAGTACCTGGAAGGAGCTTATAAGCAAGAAGTGGAGCAACTTTTTACATGGACTGATAGTGATAGGACAAGGGGAAATGGCTGTAAACTAAAAGACCTGATATTCAGGTTAGATGTTAGAAGGAAATTCTTCACTCAGAGAGTGGTAAAGAGCTGGCACTGCTGCCCAGAGCTGGGTACACCATCCCTGGAGGTGCACAGTGCCATGGATGTGGCTCTTGGCAACCTGAGCTGCTGAGGGACAGCCAGCCCATGGCAAGGGTTGGGGCTGGGTGGGCTTTGAGGTTCCTTCCACCCCAAACCATTCTGTGGCTCTGTGATTCTATGAAACACACAGCCAATAACTCAGACACTGCCAGCAGCATCCAAGAGCAGGGCACTCCCATAACTTCGGAAATCATTAACATCTTTTGTACCAGCGTAGTAGCCTTCGTGTAACGCCCATCCCCATGCCAACACCTTCCTGCAGATCTGTGCTCCTTGGGAAGATTCACCAGGAGCCACACATGTTACAACAGGCAGCTCAGCCATCCCAACCTTACTGTTTATCAGATCAGTTTCTGAAAAGCCTTTACACAACAGGACAGAGCTCCAGGGGTTTTCTTGATACCTACATTTTATGCCCTGTTCCATCACATTCTTTTCAAAGTTAATAATCTTGGTGTCACTCTCAAAAGATTTTTTTCTTCTCATGTCAGGCAACACGACAAAAAGACACTGTTCCCCTGATAGGGCAATCAGGCAACACCTAGTGCTCCCCACTCCAGAGGCAGCTCAGCAGGCACAAACCTGCTGGGACCAAAGCATTCAGTCACGACCCAGTCAAACCACCCTATTTGGGTAGTACATGGCATTGCACGTCACCTGCTTGATTCTGCGCAGCAGGCTCATGTGCAAGTGTGTAAGGCTTTGTGTGTCCTTCAGCACCCTACACACTGCCTTGCTCCTCCTGCCTGCTGTGACTCGCCCTGTACAATGCTCCAAAACCTGCAAGGTGGGGCCAAAATTCCTCTAAAACAGTAAGAGAGTGCCTAACATCCAGCAACACAGAAGCAGCAGACCCTGCTCCTCAGGCTGAGGGAGCCTGAACCACGAGCCTGGAACCAGCCTGAGGGTCACACAGGGGCTGAGCAGCACAGAGACTCTACCTAAAGACGTTCAAGTGAAGGGGCTCAAAACCTGCCCCAAGTCATGTAGGCAGGAGCAGATGTCTGAAGTCCTCCAGAATGGGCAGCCTGCTTTTCTCTTACTGGATTTCATTTTAGTTTCCAAACCGAAGAATGCCTCCCTGCTCCCCAGCCAAATGATTTGCCATGCCACCAGCCATCAGCAGCTCGTGCTGCCAAACCAGCCTGCAATAAATAACCCCCAGGAGTACCATGGAGGCCTACATGCTTCCTCTCAGCCCTCCCCACGCAGCACCGCAGCATGCAACCCTACGCTTATCTGGGGTTGCTAAATATAACAGCACAGCCGGGCAGGGGAGGCCTCACCCAGGCACACAGGCCCAGCATCGGCTGCAGCGTGCACAAATCCTATGGGAAAGGGAAAGAAGGGCCTTTGGGAGCAAGGAGCTGCTACTGCAGGGGCTGAAGGCCCTCAAGGCCTTCCAGCTCCTCACAAGAGCTGCAGAATGGAAGAGCCAAAAGGCAAAATGGTGGAAGGAGATGGGGAGCAAAAGGGGTGCTGCTTGGGTTGATGCAAGGGAGGAACGGACCGCAGGCAGGCAGGGCGGGCAGGGCAGTGCCCCCGGGCACAGGCAGGGGCCCCAGAGAGAAGATGGCTCTTCCTGCAGGGTGAGCCCCACAGAGCAGCCCTGTCAATGCCACGGCCGAGGCTTCCCCACAGTACTGTAGGAATGGATGCCTTTGGTGGGCACTGGGCTGCGCCGAGTGGGTCACGTAGCAGCGCCGGAGGAGGTGGCAGAAAGGAAGGGAAGCCTCTGCTCCGTGACGTCAGCCCGGCAGCACAGCGGGGCCTGGTGACATTTGCAATTATTTTCCTGATTTGCATCCCCACATCCCCAGCCCTAGGCTCCCTGCTCCGCCAGCCCTGCAGCGTGCTCGGCCAGGACCTCCCTGCCATGTTTGTATCTACCCCGTGCTGTGCATCACGCCACAGGGCTGCTACGCCAACCGTGCTGCTTAATGCAGGAGAAGAAACAAAAATACCCACAGAGCAACTTCTCCCTTCCGAGCATCGCCGCCTATATACTCAGAAGACACGGCGAGATGAAACTCAAAAACGATCTGCAAGCAATTGCTGAGCGATGGATGCTCACGGCGGCCCGGAGAGGAGCAGTCCCCTGTTGAAGGATGCCAGAGCCAGGAACGGCCCCTGGGGCTGCACCCATCCCCATCAACAGCACGGCACTCCAGCCGTGCCCACCTCGCCTTGCTCGGGCTGGGTGAGGCTCACGGTTGTGCCGCCCATAGCGGGGTGGCCATGGGGACAAAGCAACGACGGCAGCAAAATAAATAATTTAGGAAGAAAAAAAAAAAAAAAAAAAAGAAGAAAAAAAAAGCAGGCACTTGGGCTGCGGCGGGGGTGCAGCCCTTCCTCCTCGAGGCTGAACCCTACCTTTTTGACCTGGTCCTCCTTAAGCTCGGTGAAGTAGTAGGCCAGGAGCTGGGCGGCGATCATCCTGCCGGCTGCAGCGGGCGGCTCCGCGCACGCAGCGATGCGGCGCCCCGGGATGGCCGCGGCGCCTCCCCTTCCTCCACTCCTCCTCCTCCTCCTCCTCCGCTGCCGCCCCGGCCCCGCCCGCTCCCGGAGCTCGTGCGGCACGGAGCCCTCGGCCCTGCGGGGGGAAGGAGGCAGCGCGAGCGAGGAGAGGAAGAGCGCTACAGAAATGGTCTTTTCCAGCAATGGGAAGGACAATGCAGGCTGCTGGGGCTTGCATTACTGTGGAACAGGAAAAGCAAAATGCAAACAAACAAAAACTTCGGAAATTCTGCGCTACAGCCTCTCCATTCAGAAGCATTTGAGAAAACAGCACAAACGCGGTGAGAACCGCCCCCGCCACACGATGCTGGGGCAGCTCCGAACATCCCCTCCCGATGTCTGATGGCACCGAGCGAGCAGGACGCAGCCCTGACCCCTGGACCTGATGTCTGTCCTTCCTTCACCAGTGCCATCCCCACACCAACGCTGCTGGACAGGATGGGAACCCCTCTCCCAAAACTTGCTGCCACTCCTCTGTCGTTGCGTTCTCCATCATCACCCCAAAAAGTGTGCCAGTCACCGAAAAGCCCAAGTCCACGTAAGCAAGGATGAAGCTTCCCCCTGGGAGCAGAAGGATGAAGGCAGATGCCGAGGTGACACGTGTTGCACCCACACCTCGTCCAGGAATGCACAGCCATGCATACTGCACTGATGCTTGAAAGCATGATTTGCATAGGCATTGTCTGCCGAAGTCCAAGTGATAAAAAACCTGGTTCTCGAGTTTCCGGCTTCCTTTTCAGTGCTGCTTCAATTAAATGGCCACACTGGTGAATGCCACAAGTTCTTTGGCAGCCATCCTCCTTTGGACTGCCACGGTCTCTGCAGCAGGGCAGGCAGGATTTCCTCCACCTCAGCACGTTGGCTTCAGCTCATCAAGTGTTCCACTGCTCTGTATGCTCGGTTTTGGAGAGCCAACAAGTGAACACACAGTGCTCCAGGCACGGGCTGTGGGTGCCTGAAGACACAGCAGCCTGGAGCAGGGCAGCAGCTTCCAGCTATGCCCAGTGATACCCCCCCAGCCCCTCTCACCAGCCAACAGAATTCTCATTTGGGTGCAGCTCTCTGCTGGGCCTCTCCTCTGCTGCTGGTTAGAAAGTACCTTAATTCCCAGCCCGGGCTTGCTCCTGCTTTCAGTCCATCTGTCATCTCCTAACCTTTGCCTTTCACCTCAGCTCACACTCCAAACTCCTGTTGTTCACTGGCTATAAATACATAGGAAGGTAACTGGACCCTCCTTAGCATCTCCTTTGCCAGAAAGAAGAGACCAAGCTGGATTAGCAGCCCTTTCCCATGTGTGCTGCAGTCCAAAACTGTCTCTATTAAACATGCCAGCCAAAGTAAGGTGTTTCAGAAAAGGCTGAAGCCCCTGTGCCGACTTGCATGGCTCAAACTGGAAATACAGCACCAACCCCTTTCCAAATAGGAGCACAACGCCTGAGGCTCTGAGGATAACTAGGACACCAAGATTCCCCCACCTTGGCCCCTGCTGCCAGTGGTGTCCTCACTCAAACCAGCCCTGCAGCAGCCCAAGCAAGGTTTGAAAGCAAGAAGTCGCTTCCTGCATGTAGGCACTTCCCTCTGCCTCTTGGTACTGTGAGAATGCAGCCCAACTCTGCAGGCTTTGTGCTAGCTGTGCTGCTGCTGCATGAAGTGTAAGAGCCCTCTCTGTCATCACATGGCCACCACCTAACTACATGGTACACAGGAATGCCTGCCTGTTCGGTTAAAGCACATGGGCAAGTGCAAGTTTTTCTCAACTCATTAAGTTGAGAAGTTTCATTTGATGGGGTTGGAAATGAAAGGGCTTGGAACTGTCCCCTCTGGGCTCGCAAGGAACTTAAGCCAGCCAGCTCACAACAAGCAGCCCACAGTACCCAAACTGGTTGTGAGTAACAATGGTCTGAATGACCAAGAGAAGTTTGATTTCTTCACCTGCCAGAATTGTGACTCAGAAGTGAATCGAAGTTACAACTTTCACAAATCTTTAGGATGTCTTTTGTCTCTGCTGACCATTTGTACTGGAACATATTTCAACACTTGCCAAGTGCAGCTGCTTCATGTTTACTGTAAGCAATAAATAAATTCAGAACATTGCTACTCTGAAGACCTCTGAGTTCTGCACAGTGACAATAAAACCAATACATACTACAAACTCCAAAAGTATGTGTTTAAGCAGCAGGTGGCTTTGGTTTGCCTTCAGTTGTTGAGCATGGTGCTCAGCAAGAACTCTGCACTCCAGAAGCCGTTACAGAAAAATTAAAGCCCATCAGAAGCAAAGCGACCGCGTTGTTTGAACATTCGGTATCTCCACACTGTTCCTTGCAGCGCCTGACCAGTTTTCACGCTGGAAGCACTGCTGGATGAAGGAGCTTTCCTCCCACCTGCCAGCTAGAAAGGCAGCTCAGCGTGCCCACATGCACAGCAGCCCTCTTCACAGTCCAGCATGCAGGTGCAGCTGCTGGGTACCCCACAGGATCCATGCAGCACCTGCAGCAGCTCTGTGTGCCAGGGCCCCCACCAGCCTCCTGCACCTCCTCACCATGCAGCCCTGCACTCTCCTTCTGCTTTACTGCAAGAGATCCATTCAGCAGCCAATTAATTAGCAGCACCTAATAGGTGCCGCCAGGCATCCCGCAGGCTATTTTTGCAGCCCGGCATGCTGTGAGACAAATGACCGGAGGCCAGCATGACACCTGATGACTTGCAGCTATTTCGCCTGTGCTCTAATCTCATTGCCCAGGTTTAGCTGTGCTGTCTGAAGTCATTCGGTGCACCAGCTCTCCTGGGCAGCTCTCTGCTTGTTTTTCCTTCCTTACCTATTTCTTCATTAAATACTTACTGTTCTGTGTTAGTCCATGTTCAGATTTAAATCCTCCAGGATAGGGGGGATTTTGTTATCGGTCACACCCATTGCATAGTTTTGATGCACTCAGTAGCTAAATACTTCTTTCTCTTGTCATGAAAACAATCAAGTCGTAGCTGTGTTTGTAGAGTTGTCTGTTGTTTGCTTGTTGTAGGTTCCTGATCAACGCACATTTACCTACAAGGCATTTCTCCTTCATAATATTTACAGCAATGTGAAAGAAAGCACCATCACTAAGAAGCACTCATTTCCAGTTCACAGCAGCCTGGCTGACTAACGAGGGTTTTGTAATAGCCTTCCAAATTCCCATTCCTCAATAGGACGCTACACGCACAAAAGAACTCACTGTGCATTTTGCTGGACCCGGTGCAGAAGCAACAAACAAAACCAGATATCGATTCGATAAGGAACTCAGCTGAGTGAGGTTAAATCCATGGTCTAACTTGACCTTGCCAGGAGGCACAGCAAGCAGGCACTGCCACCACTAATCATGGTGTTTTACCTTGCTTTTTTTCCCTACTAACACAGTTAGCTAGAGTGCCTCGGGGGGAGCTCATTCCATGCACAGAAAAGGCCATGCCACACGTAGACATAGCAGAACACTCTTCAAAAGTGGGTTTTACAGTGTCACATTTTTATGCTCCAGGTACAGTGTGTTTCCCAGATTTGAGAGCTTCCCTGGGAAGCATGGAGCCAGTACCTTAAGGAAGGGCCAGAACAGGCTCAGCAGGCCTCACCGAGCCAACCACTCCAGCCAAGAAAGAGCCACAGGTTCCACCTGCACCAAAACATAGGCATGGCTCTGAGCCAAGAGGGACCAGCAGACCCTGCTTGGGCAGGAGAGGTGAGAGCAGACAGCCACCATCACCCATGACAGAAGGACATCAGGTGACAAATCCCAGAATGGTTCGGGTTGGAAGGGACCTCAAAGCCCACCCAGCCCCAACCCCTGCCGTGGGCTGGCTGCTCCCCAGCAGCTCTGGCTGCCCAGATCCCCATCCATGGCACTGAGCATCTCCAGGGATGGGACCCACAGCTCCCCAGAGTCACAATGTCACACCACTTCATGTCTAGAGCCTGTGCTGCACAGCAGGGATTTCTTTGCAGCTGTATGACAAAGATTCTAATAATTTTAAGCATTTTAGTATTCACTTGTGTCATGTTTCAACAGCGAACACGTCACCGGAGGTGGGCAGGTGGCCCAGCAGCACCTTGGTGCTCCAGCAGCACCTTGGTGCCCCAGCATCCCCTGCTGGCTGCAGGCGGGCAGGAATTTACCTACAACTAAGCATCATCTCTAAACTCAAAGCTCAAACTCAGGTGCATTGTCACCCCATGTTCATACGAACATCAATCATCTAAATCTCCAGTTCTCTGGTGTTTTATAATGTTTACAAACACCAAATACTGCTTCAGGACAGACGCCCTTCCTGCAGCAGTGTATCACCAGCTCCAACACAGAGCACACACAGGAGGGCAGCACCGTCCCCTTGTGCCCCAGGCACCCCCAGAGCAGTGAGGGGACCCACTGCAGGAAAAGGCCCTTCTTCCTGTGAGGCTGATGGATAAACCAGGGAACCACTACCCCAGAGGTTTTCCCTTCCTCACAGGAGACAGTGAAATCAGTGCTGTGATGTGCATCAAGGATGATTGCAGGCATCATGCCCCAGAGAAGTACGGTTGCGTGTGCAGCTCAGCGGCAGCTCTGGGAGGTGCAGGCATTAGCCGGTGTCCATCCACACCCCCAGCAGCTGTGCTGCCATCACACAGCCAAGGAAGCATGTGGTCTAAGCAATTAACCAGCCAATGTAGAACACAATGCTCCTGTCCATACAAGGTGCTGAGTTGTGTATTAACGCTAGTTACGATAAATTACACCTACAGATTTTCCAACCTATGATAATTTCCCAACATAGAGCCGGACTGCTCACACCCCTGAGCACTTCGCATGCAAGTCTGCTCAATTTGCTCTTTCCTTACATACTAAAAATGAAGTGGAGGTATAATCCAAACTCATCTTTCTTCTTTCCTATGTTGTGTACAACTTCTCTCTCCCCCATGCCAAAGAGGAGAAAGAAGGAAATGTACCCAAAGGGAAGCAATACCTGCCCTGATTTTCTGACTCAACCTGGGGACTGTGGTGAATCCATCGAGGTGAAAATTGTTGCACTGAGGAACTGCTTTTTCTAGTGTAAGTCATCATTGCAGACCATGGGTGTGCACACATATACACACAGAAGCATTTCTGCAAACTCACTTTGCAGGGCAATAAAAGGGCTGTGTTCCTATAGAGATGAACCTGAAGTCAATTAATGGTTTTTCCTGACCAGGAGGTGAAGTATGTGTTTCATTTTGTAAAGGATCCCTTCACAGCAGCAATTTGAAGCGAGCACAAATGCATGTTTCTGATACGCTACTTAATCTCTAATGTTAACAGAATGTTTAAAGAAACAGCACTGTCCCAAGAAGGCTTTTATGTGCATCTTCTCTCCATCAGCATTAAAACCCTAATGAAGAGCTTGTACTGTACAGAAAGGAGGGTGAGATCCGCCCCTCTTTTGTTTGTCCAGCAATAACTGATTCCAAACAAGGCACTACTTCCTCTCAGCCCAGTCCAAGAGCAAACGTATACATTTCTCTTCAATCCACCACTTCATGCTAGTGAAAATCACTTTGCATTGTTGGTTCCAAACCCACAGTAGCACAGACATTAATTATAGAGACTTCAGAGTCACAGTCCTCTTTCAGCACACCCAGTGCAAGAGAGCTCTGCTCCAGGCCAGGTTAAAACGCACATGACAACAAGCTTTCTCCACCACCGTGTCAATGACGCCCACCTCCCTTCAGTTGGGAAGAGGTGTGAGGCAGGTACTTACTTTGCACAGCGGGGAGCAGCAGTAGCCAGATACATCCAAGGCGTTGGGTTCCTTCCGCACAGCCATAGCGAGAGCACCTCTTGCCATGTCACATGGTCATCACAGGGGCTGTCAACAAGAATGGAGGCAGAACTGTAGGTTTTCCTATCTCTCTCCAGCCTCAGGATGCCTATGAATATCACACAGGCTTGCGCATACCTTGCAGTCAGGTGCTCTGTTTCAAGCACATCCAATGGCTGGGGTATGGCAGGTACAAACCCATGGTTTGCACCTCTCCAAGAACCAGGGAACATGGGGACACATGGGCAACGGACAGCAAGTGTAGCTCAGAATAATGGTGGAAATGGGGAATGTGTGGGCAAAATATTGGCCTTTATGTGGATCCAAGCGAGGCAGAGCTGTGGAATTCCTGCTGCATGTGGGGAAGGAGAACTTAAACAAACATTGTTTGGCTTCACAGCATAGCTACAACAGACAGGCAACAGGAAATCCTGGTGGGTATCTTGTTTTAATGTAAAACAAGAAGCACTACTTAATTTGGTTTTGTAAACAGAAAGAATCCTGGAAAGAAGACAAACCTCAGATATGGTTTTCTTTGAAAGACGCAAGTTATCTGAGATCCATGCTAGGGGCTTTGAGAGGAAAAATTTTGTTTACAAAGCAAAAGTGCTGAATACAACACCGATTTCTTTAATGGAAAAGTCATCATCCATGTGCCCACGTGTCCTGGTATCCCAGTTTCTGTTGAATCTGTATCATCTTGGTGCTTTATATATGGGCAACTCACTGCTATCACAGAGAAACAAAATCATAGGGTTAGAAAGGACCTCTGGAGATCATCTCGTTCAACCCCTGCTAAAGGAGGGCCTTACAGTTTGTGGAGGGTTTCAGGTATCTCCAGAGAAGGAGAGTCCACAGCCTCTCTGGGCATCCTGCTCCAGTGCACTGTCATTTTCATATTAAAGAAGTTCTTTCTCATGTTCATTCTCATATTAAAGAAATTCTTTCTCATGTTCAGATGGAACTTCCTATGCATTGCCCCTTGTCCTGTAACTGGGCATTCCTGAAGAGAACCTGGTCCCATCCATTTCACTCCCACCCTTTAGGTATTTACAGGCACTTATCAGATCGCCCCATCTTCCCTCCTTCAAGCTGAACAGCCCCAGATCTCTCAGCTTTCCCTCTTACAGGAGATGCTCCAGGCCCTCATTTGTAGCATTCCACTGGACTTTCTCCAGCAGTTTCTTGTCTTTCTTAAACTGAGGAGCCTGGAATTGACAAGGTACTCCAGCTGTGGCCTCCCCAGGGAAGAGCAGAGAGGAAGGAGAACCTATGGGATGTGGGTTCCCAGCCAATATTTCTGGCCCTAGGTCAGACTGGACAGGGCTATGAGCACCTGATGGAGCTGTAGGCAACCCTGCTCATTGCAGGGGAGTTGGACTAGATGACCTTTAAGGGTTTCTTGCAACTTGAACAATTCTGTCATTCTATGATTTCTGCAGCAGCCCCTATCAGTCGCTGCAGCAATACATAACCCCCTCCAGCTTCTCACCCTTTCTTCCCCGCAGAGGATGTAATTGCTGGCAAAGCAAAGCTACCCCCACAAAATAGCTTTGTGTTGTCTTAGACCACTACAACTTGTCCCTACTAGCTTGTCAGACAGCTGCCATGAGCTCATCAATCCCCTATGGGACATGACCCAGCATCAGCTGACCCATGTTCTTGCTCAGGGCACCCCTGTCTCCAACCAGGGTTACAGTCAGTTCAGCTCTGACATTTAATATCAATACAAACAAATGCATTAATGATCACTTTTATCTATAGCCAGATTTTGGCTAGGTAATGGCAACAACACAGTCTGCAGTTACCATTCAGCATTCAAGACCCAAAAAATCCCACCAGCGTTTCTATTGCCTGCCCCCAATATAAGATACTACCAATGCAGGGCTACAGCACCAATCTGCATGGCAGGGATGTGCATCACGTGCAGGTCAGGAGGTCTCAGGCTTATCAGTATCGGCCTGGTCAGTCCCCTCCTTCCCCCTGCACGGTGTTGGCATTGCATGTGGCTCAATAGATGCTGTATGGGTGTTGGGACGAGCACGTTTCTCACAGTGCTCTGTCGGCACCCCGAGCACACAAAGGGGATTTTTGCCTCTCTGAAGCAGAACATTTTCAGAATAACAGGGATCAGTTCAGACTCCTTAAACTTTGATCAGAGCAGGGACAATAAATCTGATTGCTTTTCAACTGCAAAATAGAAACTTTCATAAAAATAACACTGAATTTTTCACATACCCTTGTCTTTATCAGGAGAGCAATCTGGTCAGTAAGATACAACCACCATCACAAACAGGATCCCAAACATATTTAAAGAGCAAAGAGCCTCTCTCTGCAGTTGGGTGACAATGGTGCTTCATTCGGATCTGCTTTCCAAATACTTACACAGCATCCCCTTCCAATCACAACATGCCACTTTGAAATGCCAGTATCACTTAGCTCCTGAGTCTATTAGACCATGAAACAATAAACCCAGAGATACAAAAATAACTCAGATACCTACTTTAGCACCCAGTTGAGTTGGCAGGTGTTATCCTGATGGCTCCGTGGCAAAAGCATCCTCAGAAGTGCCATATCTTGACCTTTGTGCAGCAGGCATCATGAAGCCGATCTCCAGAAACCACGGTGTCTTCCCAAAAGGTGCTAATATTAACTATAGCCCTTTGTTTCTTTGCACTCAAGGTTTCTCCCCGTCAGCTTTCTGGCATTTGCCAGTGCGATGCACGCTTTATTGGGCAGATATTGAGCTGCAAATTCCTTCATACTTCTCCATCCGCAGCATTCTGCAGCTAAAGCACTAACCAGCCAGCAGATGAAAATGCCACTTGCTGCTTATTCCTGCTGCAGTTTGTTGAATTAAAACCTCTTTGTTTGCAAGCTGTAAACAAATTCTTCTTAATCTTTCAATAAAAAATGTCAATTATGCTCTCTAACAATGAAACTTCACTGCAGTGAAAGAGGGCATTGCTATTGCTCTAGTCATGATAACATATCAGCTGCTTTTAGAGTCAATTCCTTTTTGTACAAAATGTAATGACCGTGCAATTATTCAAATTTCAGACTAACAGACCCACAGTGCTACTCCCCTGCTCTTCAAACACAGCCTTGAAAGCAACAGAAAAGTCTCTAGAGTACAGGTTCCGAGCTCAGAATACAAAACACCTTTAAAATTCATTCAGTACAGCCAGTATCGGGCCCTCGTTAAACACAGCTACTTCAGTGGAGAGCCAAAAAAGAAAGCCAGATCTTCAGCACGTTATTGCAGGCACTTCTCAGGCCCATGGCCTTCATTTGGCTTTGCTGGGGGCCGTGTTTATCTGCAGCTTCCCCGTCTCTCTCCAGTTTCGGTGCATTTCCTGCAGAATTGCTGGCCACAGCAGATGCGCCCTTCGGGCATTTCAACTTTTTTTTTTCCTCATGCCACTATTTATCCCATTTGTTTCCAGAATCAGCCGCAGCTCTCAGATCAGCATCTGTAACTTTCCGCTGTGAAGCATTCAGGACAGGCCTGCTGCGAAAGCTTCCTCCTCCTTCACCTGCTCAGCCCCTCACCGACTCCTGCTCCATGGACTCCTGCTCCATGCCCTCCCGCCGTCCATTTTCTCCTCCTGCAGAGAGCTCCCCCCTACAACACAGTTGTCCATCAGCAGCTGCTCTGCTCCATTAACCGCTTGTGCCCCAACAACCATTCTTGCCATCCTAACCATGCTCTATGTATGTTGGCATGCATCCACAGCCAGAGCAGCCTCGGTTCGCCCATAAGGTGCCTTTTCCCCATTGTCGAGACAGTGTGTGCCTCCCAGCTTTCTGTACTGGCACAGTACTTTCTGTACAGACTGTCTCTGTGGCTCCCAGGAGGGGCCACAGCCGGCAGCGAGGGGGACGATCCTCTCCAGCAACCTCATGGGAGTTCTCTTGGTCCCATAGCTAAACAGATGGCCCAGTATCACGACCATATGGCCACCCTATAGGAAAGAGGACTTCCCAGGGCCTCTCCAGATGCACAGAAACCTTTGGCAAGCCAAAGTTACATATAGCAGGCACAAAAATATTGCACTGAATCAGCAGCACCGGTGTTCTGAGAGTTGAAGCCTGGTATTTTGTATATGTCCAAGGCTGGGTGCAACTTCACACTTCTGAGTCCCAATGAATGAGAAGGGTTCTGATACAACAACCACCCTGCTCCTCCTTCCCCTGTTATCCTACTCACAAAACAATACAAATCTGAGCCAAATAACTTAGTTACCTCCCTTAATTGTCCTTGCAATTTGCTGCTTGTAACACATCACATCTTGTATTGCTGTTACCTTTTTTCCCCATTACTGTGACTTAAAGTTGCTCCAAACTGCAGTAACAAATCTATAGGAAGTTCTGACTGCTGATGTGCCATACTCCTCTCACATCCCCCCCTTCTTCTCCAAACAGCTTTTATCCTTTCCAACAAAAAGGAAAAAAGACGTGGTGGCAGTGAAACAGACTGTCTTCCTCCACTCCCACCCACTCCCAGGATAAAACCAAAGTACACTGGCACTTCCCTCTCAGATACGCATTGACCATCACCTTTACACACTTTCAGTGTGTGCCTACAGTGTACTGGGATCAACCAGAGAGGAGAAAAAGTTAATTAAACTTCTGGTGTTTTTATACACCCAGAGACTGGAGGCAGTGCTAGGGCAAAGCAGGCACTGATTTCCCTGCCTCTGCACATCACAAACAGGATTTTCACACTCAAGAGCAGGAATAGTTTTGTATTTTTGTTCACTTGTGGGTTTCTTTTGGTTGGTTTGTTTATTATGTATTATTTTTTAAGAATCACTTGACAAGCTACCCAATGGACAAGTCTGGGAAATGCTCCTGGTGGGCCTCAATGACGCTTCAAGGCAGTGCAGATGCCTTCCAGAGGATCATGAGGGGTATGGCTTAGTGGGCATGGTGGTGATGGGGTGATGGTTGGATCTCACGATCTTAGTGGTCTTTTCCAATCTTAATGATTCAAAGATCATATGATTAAGTGTAATTGTACCTGGCTGGACAGCACTCACCAAGCCCCCCTTCCTCCCTTCTCCATGCAGCACAAAGCTGATGTTGTATCTGAGACCCCCAAACAAGAGCCAGCTCATTTCAACATAACCAAAGAAACAAGTTACAACAAGACTTTCATTCTGATATTGTCTACATTTCACTCCTTTGCGCTAATCTGCTAATCCTATAATACTGACTTCCCAAGAATGGAGATTATGCTAATCAGGCTTTACACATGATCCTATATTTACTTTTGCACTGACAAGAGGAACATGTCACCAGTGAGCTGCTACTGCATTTTCTCTGGATTACGAGTCAAGCATCAGCGCTGTCCAAACCTACAGCCACTGAAATGCTCCTCTAGCAAGCAAACCAATGTATTAAGGATCACTATTTCACTGCAGCTGAAAGGGTAACCACAATACCCTGCTGGGAGTTTCTAGAAGGCAAAAACCTTTATTTCTCGACTCAGTAATACTTCTGCCATGCTCACACCTGGTGTGGTGGTTCAAAGGTCTTCCATTTTTCCAAAATCAAACACAGGACTCAGAGCTGAAAAATGATGTTCATGTCTTCAAGAGGCAACAAAACAAAAGAGTAAATTCTAGAAGTACCAAACATATGGACTGGAACAAAATCCCACAAAACCCACAGAAGTGAAATATCATGAGAATACCAGAAAACAGTAGAAACGCACATCTAAAATGTGAAACTGGAAGAATCTCGTTTTATTTTACATTAATTAACAATTTTATGCAACCAATTGTGCTATGTTTTTCAGAATATCTTTCATAGTTAATGGGAGGCCTCCACCTTTGATTTTAAAACAGGGCTTCTGAGTCACCACATAAAACACGTAGAGAAAGATTTAGGTTTGGTGGCTTAAAATCCGTAGAAGACAGTATGCAAGTTCGCATTACTCCTTGAGTTTCCACACATCAACACTATCAGGGACACGAGTGCTGCATCCTCCCAGCCCAGATGCCATCTCCCTGCCCAGCAGACATGTTAGCAGACCCATGGGGCAGCTGCCTGAGTTTGCAGCAACCTGCAGGAAAGGCAGGAACATGCATGTCCTGGGCCTTAGGGACTGCAACATGAGCTGTAAGTCACCAGGCACTTAGCAAGCAGCATTTCAAGTTCATGTGATCAGATTCCACACCACCCACGGATTCAACAGAAAGAAAAATAAACAAATAAACCCTGTAGACGTAAAAAGATATATATTTTTAAATCGTGTGGGCCTAATCTACTGCAGCTGAGGTATAAACTGTTGCATATTTAACTTCCCAAAAAAGACTAAAAAGAAAATTCAAAGCAATACAGATTTAAATTTCTAAAGCAAGGATCTGTGCAAGTGGTTTACCTTGTGTTGTTACAGATTTGCATTCCAGTTGTGCAGAGCAGGCTTTAGAACAGAAGTGCAATAGATCTCTGCATCATACTCACGTGGCCATCCTGGGGCAAGTCCATGTCACCTCCCTCCAGCTATAGAGGGACATATTTCACCCACGGGCGCACTTTTGCAGATTAGCACAATCCAATCCCCCGAAAGGACCCAGAAGTACACAACAAATACAAGATCTCAGAGTGCCCAGGGGAGAAACAGCCAAACCAGAAGAGCTATTTCTAGGCTCCACACAGCCCCAAGCCAGGACAGCTTTTTGCTGCACCTTGTCCCACTGAATTTAATCTGTTCATCATTAGGAAAACAGCCAGTTCCAAATAACTTTGCACCCCCTGCATAGCAAGCTTCAGTTTCTGTGACTCGGTGGATTCAGAAATAAAGACAAAATTAAAATACTAAGCTGCTTGACAGAAGGAAGAAAACAGTACATGCTACTTCATAATGTATCTCTTCTCAGTTGCCCTCCCTGCACAGAGGGAGCTCTGTATGGTGAGGAACTCCTTCTGAAAATAAAAATTATTCCCAGCTCTTATTCTTTAACCATCCTGTGGCTGCAGCACACACACAGAGATGCTGAATGTTTCTTCTAAAAAAACTACAAAACAAAAAATGTTGGTATCTTTACTTTTTATACTTGCCATTGCTAAATTTAGACCCATCGGCCTTATTACAGATTTTTATATGAATTCAGCTGCTTATCCCCTGTACAGTAGTTACTTTTGACCCATCTAAGGCTTAGGTATATTTTTGGGCCCCGCTTTCTGCTGCCTGCCTGAGTAGAAGCAAATACTCAGGCATAGAGGATGTCAGAAGATCCTGCAATACCTGAGAACAGAATAGCAAGCTCCAGACCTGCTGCTTCTCTGCACCACATTATTGTTTCAGTTTACTCTGAAATGTGTACATCAGGGGAAGGATATTTGGTGACACAAGAGCATGAGTTATTTTTCCTGGTGTTTGCAGGCCTTTGGGTAAGCTAATGATAAATTAAAAAGCGCTTTATCAGTGTAGAGGTAAATTTGGCTCCATTTAGGTCCTGTCTGAAAGCCACTTTTGTAATAACCACAATGCTGCAGAGTACTGTTATACATAGATTTAAAGAAAGTTCTGACTTGCCTGTATGTTCTTCCCACTGCTCAGAAGAGGCAGTAGGCAGAGAAGCAAAGACTCACAGCGCCACGGATTTATTTATGACAAACTGCAGACAGGCAGAGCAGCAGGCAACAGACAACAAAAAGCAAGGATAAAGTCCCTTCCACAAAATGGAAGTTATCCTCCCTCAAACAGGCATGCAGATCACTGAGTGAAAACAAATAGGAGAATTTCAGAAATCCAAATGATTCTTTTTTCCTCTCTAAAAAGCTATTTTGATGGCCCAAAGATGAGCCATTATGTTACCCTTTAGACAGATCTAATACACACGTGGCAGACCTTGTAGCTGCTTTTACATCCTCTTTTTCCCCGAGAATCAAATAAAATTACTCACAATCAAAATCCATTCAGTGCTGTTTATGTCTATGTGCACTGAAGTGCACCAAGATATTTTGGCACAAACTGATATTCTTTGGAATCACACTTCTTTTTCACTGCATCATTAAACACACTCCAGTACTTCAGGGAACTACTACATTACAATACACTCATAACCAATGTAGCTGGGTGCTGGGGAAGCATCACTGACCAAAGCCCATTCATTTTATTTACTTGCAGATTTATTGTAAAACCTGGGATGCATTAAACAAACATGTCTACTAGATATGTGCAACACTAGATCTCAACACTCCTTGAGACAGGCCAAGTCAAAACTAAAAACCACACCAAATCTATGAAACTTGTGATAGATTTGATTGCGCTACAGTAGCTTAATTAAACAATTGTAAAAATACATTGTTGGGTTTTTGGTTGGTTGGTTGGATTGGTTTTTTTTTGTTTGTCTGACTCTCCCATAGATGTTATAGATGCGCTTCAGGAAGTAGAGAATTGAGTATGTTGCAGTGTTTCAAGACATAATGGTGGGGAGAAGAAACATCAGACCTAAGAGATGTCCAAGGGACAAAAATTCACAATCCTGGCTGCTCAATAACCAGCTGCTCCCTAAAAAACAGGTACCTGTATGCTGGTGTCTGGCAAAGCTGTCTTCAATCACTTGTCAACAAATCTCTAGTGTGCATGCCTGGTAATGTTGAAATGAATTGAATTCACTTCTTATTTTTACTTCTGTCCAATATTATGCAATCTTTTTGCTACTGCAGTAATGAGAGCAGCTCCCTTCCCACTCCCATCTTCAGAAAGCATGAAAGTCACATCACACCGAGGTGCCAGTTCCTTCACTGTTTCCTGCAGGACCCTAGAAAAACTGAAAAAAAAAGGGAGAGAAGAATATTCCAGGAGTGCTTTTCTGATCCGAGACCTTTGCATTTATCTGCTGGTGAGGAACCATAACCTCAACCAACACTTTCCACTGGTTCTCCAGAGCATTCCTTTCCATTTGTTTTTTCTCCTATACAAAACAGAGACAAGTTCCTATACTCTATCAGATTTTAATTTCTGTATTTCTATTTTAATTTTCTTCAGCAACATATCAGACAGGTCTCTAGACTTTAGAGATTATGGAGAAAGCACTTCTCATGCAATGGCTTGGGTCATAAGGGACCTTAAAGCCCATCCAGTTCCAACCCCTGACATGGGCTGGCTGTCCCCCAGTAGCTCAGGCTGCCCAGGGCCCCATCCATGGCACCGTACACTTCCAGGGATGGGGCACCCACAGCTCTGGGCAGCAGTGCCAGCACCTCACCACCCTCTGAGTGAAGAATGTCTTCTTAATATCTAACCTAAATCTCAGGTTTTTTAGTTAAAGCCATTCTCCTTTGTCCTATTGTCATCTATCTGTGGAAGAGGTTGCTATCCCTCTTTTCTGTTTGTTTGTTTGTTTTCTGTACACCCCTTTCAGTACTGAGAGATCTCAATGAGGTCTCCCCAGAGCTGTCTCTTCTCCAGTCTGAACAAGCCTAGCTCCCTTAGCTCCCTTCACATGTCATGTGCTCCAGGCCTCTGGTCATCTTCATGGCTCTAAAAAGCCCACATCTTTTTTTATGCTGGTACTCATGACCTGGATGCAGTACTCCATGTTGCCTCTTCTCACAACTCTAAAGTTAATACATCTATTTCAAAGCCTTGTTCACAAAGACACTCCCAGCTCTAAAAATTCAACATTGCTTTCCTTCTGGAATACCCAGATATTGTAGAAATCCCCTAAAACACTAAAAAATAAATACTAGAAAAGTTTCCTCTGTACCCCACAGAGAAAGAGCCTTCAGCCGGTAATTGGACTTTTCTCTCCAGTTTTCAATTCTTTGCCTAGGTGAAATAAATGACAGGATACAGGGAAGCCTGTTAGATCTTTATCCTCTCTCATTTTTGACTACCTCAGAAAGAAGGCTAGTAGAAATTGGTGCATGTTCACAGTGGAAATGAGCAAACAGCAAAGGGATGGGCAACAAGGTACTCACTGTGGATGAAGCTTGTACAAAGTCCCGTCTACTCCAACGGTAATTTGCAAGTGCTCCATACCTCGGTTTTCTCTCTTCTTCTCTACAATGGCTGCCAGTCCTGCTCCACACAGCTGGGCAGCTCTCCTGGAAACAGCCCCACACACCTCTTTCACAATGATGCTGTCTTCACACGTGCTGTCGAGGCCGAGCTGCTGCAGAATCCGTCGGACTTGGAGGAGGGCGAGCCGGTCGCTGCGTAAAGGGAAACACAGGCAGCGTCACAGTATTATGGAAAGCTCTGGCAGGTACGAAAATTCTAAAGCCTTTCAGATGAGATTCTGTCATTATTCAAAGGAAATGGCACCACTGCTTCCAGTTCTCACATCCTCTGATTGTTTTAAAGCAGGTTTCAGTCCAGATCCCAAAGTTGCTCATGGCCCATTCTTTGTTATGTTCATCTATATTTCCAGTTATTCACCTAGCTCCCAATATCATGAGGAAGCTGTGTCAGATCAGTCATTTGACCGTGTTGTTCCTTAATCTAATGGCCAAGACAATACCTTCAAAGTTTTTTCAGTAGTCAAAGTGTTTCAAGCATCCCTGAGGACTGCTGTAGTCATGCACAGATAAGTAGGTAAGCACATGTTCAGGGAGTATTTATGTAACACTGATTTTTGATTAATTATTTTTAAGTATTGAAGATCTACGAAGAAAGATTCCAGATGCAGTAGTGTTTAATGGCTAAGTACTTGAAGACAACATAGCTGTGTGGAAATTAAATGATGATTCATTATTTGGGTTAAGGCTGAGGGCTTGGGGGTAAAGGAGAGAACCATAATTGATTTCGTGAAGAAAAGGGCTCCACAGTTTCACAGAAGATTATTTTTCTACAGGCCCTAAAAGACCTTGAGAAATCATAGCAAGTAAATTAATTAACTTTACCTCTCAATCTGAGATAGGAATTTTGTTTCAAATATGCCTCTTTTCCTCAGTGATTCTGAAATCTGTCCTCTGAACAGCAGTCCTTGTTTGGTCAAGTCGATCAAAATTTGCCTCACTATTTCACCTAGATACATTCCACTGGTCATTTTTTCATATCTGTTAAAATATCAAAGAAGAAAAGTGCTTTTAAAGAGGTTGCAGATTATTTAACAGGAGTGGTATGTACACATCTGATCAGCAAGATAAACTCAGGAAAGTAGTAAAACCTTCAAAAGCAATAGCCATTTTTCAACCACCAAACGAATCATTATTGAAGTTCCCTTTCAAATTATTTTCATTATTCTCATTTCATAAAGCAGTCAGTGTCTCAAAGACTCACTCAATCTGGTTCTTAGCATCAGAATCATCACATTTACCTCTGTTTCCCTGCATTTAGTGAGCCTTCATCTACTTCTTTATCGTATTTTGTTCTGATGTTGTCAATGCAGCCATTATCACCAAATCCTCCCCATTCTGTATTAATGCACATTTTTCCTTCATTCCCTTCGACTGTTTCTATGTTCTTCATGTCCTCCATGTAGCACACATTGCTACCTGTTCCTAGGAGAAAAGAAATGTCAAGAGTTCAGTCAGAAGAGTGAACTAGCACCTTAAATACAAGAAAGGTGATTACAGTGATCATCTTTAAAGCTCTTTTCTCCATTCAAAGACCTCCCCAGGTCTTAGACAAGCAGGCATTAGCAGTAATGCTTCCCTAAGTGTGCGTGCTGTACCGTATTACAACAGAAATGTTACTGAGTGAAGTGGATCCAGCACAGAATATTCCCAGTGCAGAGGAACATAGATTCCCTGTTATAGGTCAGAAATGGCTTTGGCAGCCCATTGGCAAGCACTGATCAGTCATTGCTGCCAGCTTGGTTGTAATATACCACGAACCATTTGCTAAAACAAAGAGCCGTGACATATTTACTGTTCTCATACTCTTTCACCATGCACTCAGTTACTGGGCTTCATCAGATCCTGAACCTGTTGAACTGCTGGTTTTATCTGCTGTCAGTGCTGTCTGCTCTGTTGAATACCATACAGATCTGCCAAGAATCCCAAGTGAATAGTAACACCATATATCAAACTCAAATAAAGGACATTGTTTTACAAATTCTAAACAAGTGTGTGAAGCCAAGCAGCTGCTTACAGTGGCAGTTTCAACATCACCGTACCTGCAATAAGGCCAATCTCGCAGTTTGGATCCTCATATCCACAAGTCATCATCGTCCCAACAGTGTCATTCACCACCGCTACAATGTCCAAGTCAAACTCCTGGAACACAAGTCACAGTCACCAGTGGAGTTGTGGAGAAAGAGGCATCAGGAATTAAATCATTAAGTACATCAGGAAGCTCAGAAAAGAATAGCTCACATTTCTTCTTCTGATGGCCTCCCTAAGCATATCAACAACATCTTCCCCTTCACAATCAGTTGCCTTGAATCCTTTTGTCCATCCCACAAGCGTTCCCTGAAACAGAAGAGGGAGAAAACCATAAAATGAAGATAGAGAGAAGATAAATATACCCTTTTTTCTTTGATCCTGAACTATCTTTTTTACATACCTCTTGTGTTCAAGAGGCGACTGGATGACGTGCTGCGTGATATGGTTTAGTGCTTGTGGTGGCAATGGTGATGAGGAGACGATTGGACTAGATGATCTTATAAATTGTTTCCAACCTTGTGATTCTGTGATTCTATACTGTTATTTCCCTGGCCAGGCTATAGTGAGTGCCCAGTGCAGAGTGCACGTCCACATATCTTTATGACTCAACTACAGATAGGATTGACTTCAGGTTTACACAGGCATTTATCAGCTCAGTGCCTTCTAACACACTTTTCTCCTTTGGAAAACATTCCCATCTCACCTCCTTCTGCGCACAAATTCATTGCATCATTTGTGGGGGAAAGAGTACAAAAAAAATTTACTTGCGATGAATAAACACACAACTACCATTAACGAACGTCAACTGTTAATTTTAGGCTCATTCACTGAATAACAGTTGTTATGACCATCGGTACTGCAGACAATGTTGCTTGTTTTCTTTTTGGACAGCAGCCTGGATCAATAGAAGCAGTTTTCAGGTTTTGTGAAGTAATGAGCCTTCCATTTGGTGACTGGCTCTGCACTGTCTGTCCAAAAACAGGAAAAACAAACAAACAAGAGACAACAGGAGGAAAAACTGCTCTTCAAAACAGAACAAAAAATCTCCATTTCAGCTCACCATTACTGTTGTGGAGATTGTTTCTTCGTGTTTTGCCAAGATCTAAATCCTGTGCTGCTGGTTTGGAAAGCGTATTAAGTGGTCTTCCAACAAACAGACAACTCTACTGCTATAATGACAACTGTGAGCTGACAACTGAGGCAGATTAGACTAATCTCAAGATTTAGAGACTATTACGAAAACCACCAAGACATGAAAACCTTCAATAAAATAGTAGTCTCTCGTTTCCTAATATGTGGTAAATATTTGACTAGAAGTAGGCAGAAAAAGCTCTTTTCTTCCCTTTAGAAAATGAACTAAAATAATCAAGAATGAATTCTTTCTGAATTAGATTTCTTAATTGTAATTACTACTCTTACATCTGATCCAGGAAGATAAAGGTATGAGATCAGTCATAAAGCCGTATGTGTCAGATTGATAAATCAAAGACAGAGATCCAACCATTCCAAGCTCTGAACAAGCAAATTCAGTTCTGCTCACTAAAAACCTTGCCAAGTCCTACCTGGAGGAAAACATTCAGAAGAAGAGTCTTTGGTGGCAATCTCCCAACCAACAAACCATCCTCCCACCCAAAATGACATCAGCTGCCATTTGACTCATTCTTTCTTGCAGTCCTTACCTTGTCAATGCTGGCTTGCCTGCACGGGAATGAGAAGGTGAAACCCAGAGGTAGGCGGGCGCCTTTAATCCCCATATACTCCAAGAAGTCTGCTATGCACTGGACTATATGGTCAAAGAGCTGGAAGGGCAGAAAAAACATGCCACATTTGCTCCCATGCACTGGGGCTCAGTTGGATCAATTAAGTGTTCTTTAGAAGTTACCTCTTCCCCTGTCCCTTGCATGATCTCCAAAGGAATGGCAAATATTTTATTATACATTTGTACTGATCTCCTTCTTCCACTTCTAATTTTGACGAGCAAAACCCTGAAATTTGTCCCACCAAGATCAAGGGCAAGGTATTTTCCATTCTCTGTAAGAGAAGAAAGATATTTCATTTTGGTGCTTCTTGTAGCATGTTTTCCAGTCAGAATGCTATACTCTGCCAGACATTTGCAAGAAACTTCACCCAGGTCAGTGACAGCACACTACTCCTTATGGCATTTATCCCATCTGTATGTTAGGCCAGGGGCTAATGGACCAGCCAGGTAACACTGCAGGAAACATTGGTTTGCCAACAGAAATTGTGTCATTTGCCAGACAAGCAGCTTTCCTGCACCATCTCCAGGCAACCAGGTAATAACCTTACCTGTTCCATCCGGTGTCCCACAGACATACGTGGGCAACATCTTCACTGTAGCCCTGTCTTGTGTCTCTCTCTTTAGCCCATACTCCAGCTCGGTCCTCATTTTGTTCTTTACATCTCTGAGGGTCTCCAGGGATAGCAGGAAAGGTGCAAGAACAGCATCAATTTGCTTTCGCTGAGCGGCCAGCCTGTATGCCACTGCTGTCACCATGGCAGCCCCCTTTGCACTGCCACTCTGAGAGAGGAGGAACCGAACGTCACAATTTGGGACCAGCCTTCTCACCACCTTGTGCAGGCGTTTAGGATATCTACAGGAATAAAGAACATTTCACACAAGGCTTGCTTTGCATTTGCTTCTAATGCACGTGCACATTCAACACTGCAAGCACTGAAGCGCCACCAGAGGAGCACAGAGTCAGAAACAA
Source organism: Lagopus leucura (assembly GCF_019238085.1). Taxonomy (NCBI): domain Eukaryota; kingdom Metazoa; phylum Chordata; class Aves; order Galliformes; family Phasianidae; genus Lagopus; species Lagopus leucura. The sequence goes on along the minus strand of NW_024962255.1, from coordinate 10,398,526 downwards.
GACAGACACAATACTTCTGGTTTCTTGCTGTTCTGCAGAAGCTGTGTGCTTACAGGAATGTGAAGATACCTCTAAACTAGTGTGAGTGCCTCGGGGGAAAAGCCAGGCAAGAATGGAGAGCCCACCATCAGAAAGCAGATAATAAGTCTTCAGAGTAGGAGAAATGTAAGCATAGGGGAAAAAAAAGAAGGAAACAATGAACAGCAAGCGTTGTGGATGCTCAGGAATCACTTGGAAAATCAATTGCTCTTACTCAGGTGCCAGTCTGCCATGTCACATTGTTCCCTCCCCCCGTCCCACCCCAATCTCTAAAGCTCTTCAAGCAGCCTTGCGATAATGAGATCCTCTACATTCCACCACATCTCATCCCAACCCTGCAGCAAAACAAGCTCTTCTCCAAAAGCCATATATATATGCAGGTGGAGACACTGCAATACCAACACGGGTCCAGCAATTATCGAACCCTCTTTATCTGCTTACTGGGGGTGGGTTTTATAGAGTCCTCCATCAATCCCAACAGTGGTTCGCAGCCGTAGCAGTTTTTTATTCTCTCTCAGTCGGGTCAGTATGGCTGCTAGGGCTGCAGCACAGAGATTGGCTGAGCGGAAGGACACGATGGTGCAGACACGCTGAACGGCAATGCAGTCGTCTTCAGAGGGAAACAGGTTCAGCTCTGTGAGGATCTCTTTCGTGTTGCTCAGACCTTCCTTGTATCTAACCCAAAACAAAGGAAAGGATCACCTAATGCAAAGATACTAAGGCAGCACTTAAATCAGTATCTGCATGTTGGCTCAGACAAGTGAGAGAAGACCAAGGTACAGCCTACTGAGCAGTGTCATAATTGGTTCCATAGATCAGTAGTGCCCTTTCCACACTATTCCCAGAAGCATCTGGGAGAGAGACCAGACTTTTAAGAGGCTATTCAGTTTTATGCAAGACATACAGAGAGGCTGGCCAGGTATGGAACAGGATAAATATTTAGTTCATAGAAGAAGAGCACAGCAGCTTCACTCAGTACAAGGGAAATTATTCCTGAAGTAACAGTGTAGATCAAGATTCAGTTTCCCATGCAGCCATCCATTAGATGACCTGGAGCATGCCTTGCCCATCCACAGCCCTAATATTTAAACATCTGAAAACTGCTGAAAAATCCCCCCACGCGCTCAGGTCTCCAAATAAGTTCTTTACACAGAGAACCTGTACTCTGTGATGGTTAACAATACATTTGCTACTGTGATATTTTGTTAATACCCAATCCTCCATCACTTCTACTCACAGAAGAATCCATTTTTCTCTTAGGCAAAAGTAAAATCAATTTGAACAGTTCACGATCAACTCCCAGCACTCCCTGATTATGAAACATTAATTATCACTGCTCTGCTTGTGGAAATTTAACAGCACCTCTGTTAAAGGGCATATCTCAGGCCCTTACTTTTCCATTGCAGACACATGTTTCATTTCAATCTTGCCCTTAGTAAGCAGAGCTGCTGATGCTTTTCCGTTGAAGAGCAGGCCTTCCTTTGTCATTTTAAGAAGAATGAGTCTTACAAGTTCCCCCAAATACAGGCTGCTGATCATCTTCTCAAACCTGGAATGGGAAGCAAGAAGGATTAGAAAGCGCCCACAAGCTCACCAAAGCCTCCACAACTTCAAGAATGTTCTTATGCAGGTTGATCTCATTTAAGCGTCTGCATAGGGGACCAGAAGATAAGCTGTGGATGTGATGCCTTCCTGAGGTCCTGGGACCCAACTCCAGCTCAAGATAAGTAATCAAAAAGACTATTCAAAAACCAGAGCAACAACCTATTTTTCATGACACGTAAGTGACTGCAGCAGCAACCCTTTGGGCTGGGAGGCAGAGAGGTGTACCCACCTTCTCAGAAACCCACCCTTCCCTGAAGAGAAAGATCTGAATAGGAAAGGACCAAGGCCACATTTGTTAGGGTTTGCTCAGCTGCATTCCTGTTCCAATGGGACTCCTGGGAAATGCCAGAAATGCACTCAGAGAACTCAGATGGCCAAAGCAAATCAAATCAAGGGAATCACTTACAATTGTTTTCCAGGATTGAGAGATCCCAGATCGAGTTCCCGATCAAACTCTGTGCGGAGGTCATCCAAAGCACCATCATCTCCAAAAGCACCCCACTCTGTGTTAATGCACATTCTCCCTTCATCACCTTCCACCAAATCGATGTGCCTCATATCCTCCATGTAGCATGCATTGGTGCCAGTCCCTGTTTGTGTTAGAGCCAGTGTGGTTAAATTAGCTGTTTGCCTCAGGCTTTTTGTTTTAAGCCCACATGTTTGCAAGTAAATCAATATATCGCCTTTGAAAGAAAATACAAACACATAACCCAGTGGTAAGGATGTTAATATCAAGCCACCTGTACTTGTTAAATATTCATTTATCAATGAGTGAAAGTGTGAGAAATTCATCTAAGGTTTGACTTGTTTAAAATCATCTTTTCCCCTATCTCAAATGTACTTCCATGTGCCTTTAAAGAGTCACCAATTTGTGTGAAGTGGAAGGGTTATGGAAAGCCTAGCTGATCCTAATTACTAGACGTGAGATGAATTCAGCTTTCTCTGGACAGACAGACAGTAATTTTCTATGCAGTCAGCAGAAAAGTTTAGTTTGCTGGTCACAACTGAACCCAGACAAAATGGGGACTGTGGTATTTGATGGCAATGTGATCAGCATAAAAACAGCTGCTTTATAAAGGGCAGCCGTGCTTGAAAATCAGCCGCTGTTTTTTTCCACTTCCTTCCTGCTCCTTCCGTTACTGGGACACTCCCTCCTACTCAAGATTCATTAGGATTAACCAAACAAGGAAAAAGACAGTGCATAGTGAGCACATAGTGAGAAAAAATTACCAATTATGAGTCCAATTTCACAGCGTGGGTCATCGTAACCACAGGTCATCATGGTTCCTACAGTGTCATTGACCATCGCCAAAACATCGACGTCTATGTCCTAACAGCAGGAAGATGAGCAATTAACAGAAAAAAACTTACAAAGCCTTTGTACTTGATTACTTTAGGAAAACTCTTCCCTTTAAAGAAACATTATTTCCTTTACAACATTATCCCTACAACGCTGTAAAGCAGAAGATATCTGAGGATTTTCAAGTGATGAGCCAGACAGGATCTTTGGTTGCATGACTTATTTTCATGTGATTCATCCCTTTTTACCAGAAGAGCAACATCTTTGGTTTGAGCCCTGTGATATTCTAACACTGGTGTGGCTGTCCTTACACTCTGCATTGTAGCAGCTCGATCAGGCTCAAACAATGTCCCTCCTCAAGAGCAGACCCCAGCAAAGTGACAGATTGACAACTGACACCGGGCAAAACTGGCAGTAAAAGAAGACATAAATGTAACTACTCAATGCAAGGCTGTGCAGCAATGTCACACATGTGCAAAAAGCTTTTCCAACAGAGCTGTGCAGTTCCCTTATCACACCAAGGTAACTTGATTAAGCATGGTCAAAGTTATCTATTGCATAATATCTATTATATCTATATATATCATATATCTATAATATCTATTGCAAAATATCTATTGCAGAAATATCTGCAACATGGATGCCAACATAAGCAGGGGGCTAGACTTTACCCAGGAAGGCTCAGATCTTTTGTTCTTACTAACTACAAGTCTGATGCAGAGAAAGAAGTGAACCAAAATTAAAGCTGTATTTTTGCCATGTGAGAAAACAGAAGACCTACTACAAAGATGCCAAGATATGATTTTTCTTAGATTATGATACCAATAGCATGGAGTATGAAAAACAAGACTTCACAAAATATTAAACAGCATGCTATTTAAAGGAATACACTAGTTTAAAGGCAGATTTAATCAAGTTTTACTGTGGTCTTCAAAAATTACCATCAATCACTCCATCCCTCTGAGGCCCACAGCCAGATCTACTCAATGTACAGCCATGTTGAATGCTTGCTACTGGCTGCCCTTGGAGAATGTCCAACAATTTGCTGAACAACCCACAGACCAAGAGAAGATTAGCCACTCAGATTCAGACACAGAACTTGCCTTATGTTTCTGGAGGGCCTTGCGCAGAGAGCTCGCCACATCTGTACCCTGCACTCCTCGGGCCTTGAAGTGTTTCGTCCAGGAAAGAAGGACTCCCTGCGAAGTAAAACTTCAGTGACCCAAAAGTTCTAGCTTTGGTATGCAAACCTGTGGGAAGACTACTATGTCTCTACACACATAAATATTTAGGCAAAAAGAAGTCACAGCAAAAGATCTCAACCTCAGCTGGGTGCATGTCAGCAACTAAATGGGCATAGAAATGAAGTCCCAGTCTTCTAAATGCACCTCCCTGTTCTTTGTTTAAAGCATGCATGGTTTTATCAGTGTTTGTAACACACTAACAGGATAAAGCACAAAGCATTTGTAGGACTGGAACCCAAAGCACAGATCCCAAGAAAGAGAAGAAAAACTATAATAAGAGGCTACAAAGTATTTGTAACCAGCTCTTCCTTTCAAGCAGCTCTGCTACGGGTCTTTCCTAATTACTGTCACTTGTAAAAAGTACTGAATGAGAAGTGATCAAAAAGGAAGGATGGACCCAAAAATATGTGATTTAAAGGCCAGCAGACTTCATACAAGCACATGGTTACTATGGAATATTAATTAAGCTAAATAATAAAGATTTTGTTGCCCTGAGATAGTGGATAAGTCCTTGAATGGTAGTCGACTGTAATTAAATGGCTCATCCATGCCTTCTTCAGAGTGCTATGGATAGGCAATACCTCAAAAAGGCTATGAAGTAACACTTCCATGCAATAGCTTCTAAGGATTCTGCAACAAGCTATGCTTGCCATTATCTTTTTTGCACCTTACCTCTTCCAGTTGGGTCTGTTTGCATGGAAAAGAGAACGTAAAGCCAAGAGGTAACTTCTTATGCTTCAGGTTTCTGGACTCCATGAAATCTGACAGACAGTCAGCAACATAACTGAAGAGCTGGGAGAGAAAGGAGAGAACAGAATCGGGCTTTGACTAGCAGACATTTCCTGGAGCATGGCACCACCACCAAAGACCTTGCATGGCCTACCTCTGCTCCACTGCCCTGTATGACTTCCTTTGGTGTAGGGTAAAACTTGCTCTCCAGTTGGCTGCTCTGTTTCCCATCATTAAACACCTTCACCTCAAGGGCACGAAACTGGGAGCCACCCAGGTCAACGGCGAGGAAATCACCCTTCTCTGCAACACAAGTGGGCAGCCATCAGTGGTGATGGCTAGCAAGCAAGCCCCACTGCAGCAAGAATCCCCCAGAAGGCAGCTCAGAGCTCCTGCCTCACCATGACCACAGGATCTCTCCCCTTTGAGTCAGGGACCACCACCAGGAAAGCTGCAATCCCGCAATGCCCCAATTTATTTGTTCTAGCAACCTGGTTTGCCTACTCTGCTCTTGTCACAGCAGCACGTTTTTAAGCTGGAGGAGGATGAACTTTGCAGAAAGAAAGGCCCAAGGACAGTTCCTACTCACTACTACAATAAAGCACTATCTATCCACCCCACATGAAAAGGAAAGGAAAATGCATGTCATAGCCCTGCATGATCTTTGTTCCATGGTCCAAGCACCTGATTAAAACTCATCAAACATGACCCTGAGAGGGAAGGAAGCAGGAAATTACATCTGTAATATCACAGCTACATATGATAGAGGTGATGAGACAAACTGGTTACTCAGTAAACTATGACATTAGTCAGATCATTAATCTCTAAATCATTAATGATGCTTCACACAGGTCATTCCAGGTAGTAATACTGTGGGCAGTGAAAAATCTGCAAGTTCACTGCTATTGCAAATGGCATAATCCAGCCAAGTTTGAGGTGTCTGAGCCTGCTGGAAGTTTTGTTTGGAAACATAATAACCAATAAGGAATTCAGCAAAGAAACAAAAATAGAAAAATCAATGTCATGCCTAAAATGGGTGTATCATGAACACATAGCCCAACATGACACCAAAGTACGTCCTTGGGTACAGAGGAACGGCTACACAGGCCAAGAGACCACTGTCCAACGTTGGCCTTGAGGAACACAAAGTTTTGCAACAATGCTGACATGACACGTAATTTCCCAAGTCTCCTGACCTGAGGTGCTCCCTGCAACTTCCGGGTAGGATCAGTGTCATACGAGACCGTAGGACCCCAGGGCCACAGAGGTAACAAGGACTCAGCTAACATTTAGTTTTCTTCGGTGAAGGCTGCTGTCAGAGGAAGGGCACTCAACTCCAACCAGGAACTTTCTGAGGAGTTAGGTCTAGACATCCCTAATTTCAAAGGACTGCCATGAAACTTTGGGCTACCACCAATTGTTCCCTTTATGCCATAAAAGCTATTATTTCTCATTTAACCGTGAGAAGATTAACTTCAGGAGGAATCAGTTCCTTTGGGAATGATGTACAGAGCAGCATTTCTTACATTTCTCTGCATCAACAGGTGTTATGCACTGCATCCTCACTTAAGCCTTACAAGAATTCAAAGACTCGGTTATACAGAAAAAAATACAAACCAAATTATGTTACTTAGGATAGAAAATTATCTGTCAGCGTGCACTGCTGGCACCAGCTGAGCCAGGAGCCTCAGAGCTACCTTGGGTGTGCACGTCTCCAAGCAGAACTGGCTTTTAGATCCTATAGCTGGGCAGTGACAAGAACCAGCAATGCTCACTTCCCCACACCTGCAGCACGCTGCACTGCAGGCTCCGGGCTGTAGAGGCTGCCCTTGCCACATCCAGACACAGCTCCTGCTACTAGGCCTGCAATAGGTACAGCCACATTTGCAGACCGAAGAGGCTGCTTCCTAAGATCTATAACTACACCTTTCTCTCCAAAAAGCAGCGCTTGGCCTAAATGCATCTGGTGTGAGGAAAAAACCCTGCCAACACCCACAAGTCTCCTCAGCAGACATCTGCTTGCTGAGCATGAGTTAAGGCAGTCAACTAGGGGACCGGCTGCCCTGTGCTCTTGCTGCGCTGTCCTTGAGTACAAGCAACAACCCATCTTGTTCCCTAAACCAGCACTGCTGTGGGAGCAGGGGGAACTCACCTGAGCCATCAGGAAGCGAGCGCACTAATGAAGGCAGCATTTTGACTGTCGCTGTGGGGTTGGTGTCTCTGCCCAGGCCCTTCACCATCTCAGCCCGGAAGCGAGCCATCACGTCCAGCAGGACATCGTCAGAGAGACGCATGTGGTACAGGTACCTGTCAACCTGGCAGCAGGGAAGGTGTTACTTGGAAGGCACGCAAACTGCTCGGTGTTCAGCAGCTGGCTGTCAGGGCTGCTGCTTTCATGAGCCTTACTGACAGAAAGTAAGCCATCTTTTCTGATGGACCAATAACTTCTGCCCCACGTACACCCACAAGTCTCCCTACATCCCGACAGGCTGTTCTTACCCCATCTTTTCCTCCTGTTCACATAATGAACTAGAACTGCAAAGCTGGTGAGGATCTGACCCATCTGAGTCAGGTCCAGAAAATGCCGTCAGTGCCCAAGCGTGTCGGCTACAGTCTGAAAACATCTATTCAGCTACTGCTTCACTCCACAGACAATTAACTTTGCTGGCATGCCAGGCTGGAACTCAAAGCCTTTTTCTCACCCCAGTTCTGCCCTCTGTTCTCTGTGATGTTAGGATTACATCCAGAAAACAATTCTGGGTGCAGTAAACATACTTAAGAGTGCGTTACTCACAACATACGATCAAAATAAAGGCCAGATGAATTAGAGGGAAATAGAGGATCTAAGAAGTGGCACTGTTTAAACAAAGAAGGCAGGCTGTGGATAAACTGGCCTATCCTGTAACTGAGTGGCCACCCATGTTAATGAGGCACAAACCAATTACCTGGTTACATATTCACAGACCTGTTTTAAATGGATGGTCAGCAGTGACCCATTTGAGAGTGTCAGCCCCCTGGAAATAATGCAGGCCTTACCCAACAGCAAGAGAAAGACAAACTACAAGATGCCATTGTCAAGAAGCAGCAATCGCCTTAAGACACAGCCATGCCTTGAAAGGACCATTATTTACATATTTCTCTGTAGCCCCAGTTTGGACACCACTGGACTACCTCTAGGGCTTTCCTGAGGCCCTGCCACTGTGCAGGATTCACCATCCCAGCTCAGACACTATGCTTTCTTGGGCATACCGAAAGAAGGAAACACAATGACTCAAGGTATGCAGCAGCCATGCACTCTCACACAGGCCCACATAACATTCTGAGATAATTCCTTGAGGAAATAAAACTAAAAAGCAATAAAAATGCCCACGTTTGTATTTGCAGACACCACATACAAGCTCTCTGCACTCCATGGAAATTGTGTTCTCTGCCCTGTTTACCTACAGCCATAGAAGGAGAAAATCCTCTCCAAGGAGCCAGATAAGGCGCAGCCTGCCTGCTCTCTAGCTTGATTTACAACCAGAACAAAGGCACACTACCTTATCAGTGGTTTACAAATGCAGGAATGGCCAGGTCATGCAACACCAAAATTTGCTGCACCACCTCCCTTCCAGCACAAGTACAGTCCTTGTTTTTAAATGTGTCACCTCAACATAGAATCAGCAGTGTTTTCATGGCAGAGAGGCTCTTGCTCTTGACACCAGAAGGCAAACAAGCCAGGGTCAGATAGGGAGGGAGGCACTTCTCTTTAATTAGAGAGAAATCAGCTCTGCTCCATACTGCCTGCACTGAGCTTCCTTCCTAAGAAGCCTCTGCACGGCAGTACATTTTCTTGCCTTCAGGCAAAACTAGTTTGCACCTAGCAAAAAGATCTTATTTTTCTAAGAGCTTCACAGAATGTTTCTGCCCCTCTCTCCATTGTCCCCACTTCAGGAAAACCCTTCCTCAGCCACACACACTGGGCGTTTCTTGTAAGAGCCCGTTCTACCCAAGCAGTGCACCACAAGGCCTCTCTGTTTCTTTGTAAAGACATAGGGAAAAAACACACTGTCCAGACAAGAGATCTTAGATCTGGTTTTCAGGGGCACAAGGGCCCCCTTCTGATCACATGGGGACAAAAGGGCTGTGGCCATCAGAGACATCTGACCTTCATGTGTAAGCACAGGCACAGTGAGGACACCCCAGTGCTGCTCACCCTGCCACGGAGGCAGCATTACCTCCTGCCATGCACCTGCACACAGCCCCACCTCCAGCTGGCCGTAAAACTAGAGGACAGGGCTGGGTGGTGACAGCCACAAAGCACTCTGTGTAGACGCCAGGAAAACAGAGCACCCCTGAGGATACGTCTAGAAACCACAGTGCCTCTAATTCAAACTTACAGGTCCCACGTGGTCTTATGATGGAGGGACAACAACCCGCTGCAGCCCAGCCATGAAAGCAAATGGGAAAAGCAACCACCAGGCAGTTCACTTTCAGTACTGACAGCTTCTGATCTGGTTTACTTTTAGCTTTCCCACTTCTAATTCCACCACCACTACTTGGAACTGTGTATTGAATCACAGAAGACCTGTTCCAAAGCCCCCAGGAGATCTTCCTATCCTTCCTATCATGGGGGTGAATCAGGCACCTACTCAGATTTAAAAATCCCATCCTCCACACTACTCACAAAGCAACTTAACGAAAGGTCCTTCCTGCCCTCTGGACTACACCACACCGTGCCGGGTCAAGTTTAAATATCATTTTTCCTTACTGAAGATCATTTGTTCCATTGCAATTTATAATTGTGCAGGGAAAAGCTCTAAGCAGACCTATTTTCACAGTCATCAGATGTATGCAAATGCTTCTCATGCCATTTGCCTCCATAGTGGCAGTAGAAAAAGCCATAACCTAGCCTGCATTACACACTGCAGACCCTGCAGAGCATAACAGTTCTGAAAACAGGTTACTGCTCTAACTTACCTTTTTTATTTGATCCTCCTTTAGCTTTGCAAAATGGAAAGCTAGCAAGTGGACGGCGAACATTTTCTCAAGGCAGATGGAGGTGTCAGTAGTGACAGCTGCTGTTGAGTAATTCCAAAGCGACGCGTCTTTATCCACTAAGCTGGAGCTAGAGAAACTTCAGCTGAGGCATTTCCCCCAAGGCGAAACAGTGGAGTTCCTGGGAAATTGAGTCCAGAAATAAATCCATCCAGCGTGATCGGTTCAATGATTAAACTTCTGTCTCTTTGTATCTCCCCCACCATCACCCCAAAGTCCCTCCCTCTCAGCTACGCGCTCCATTGTGCCCAAGCAGGCACCTGGAGATCTGCCAAGCTGAAGGGGAGAAAAATCAATTTTGTTACAGCCACACTTAGGAATGATAACCACTTTGCCACGCAGTTGCTATGCACCCAGCCTGCCCTGCTTACTTTGCTTCCTTCCCCTTGGCTGACAGCGGCACAGCACAAAGTGCTGCAGGGAATCTGGAAAGCTGAGAGAGGATGTTAGGTTTCTTGCCTCTGCTTGGCACTCCCACTTGCACTCTTCTGCATGAATTAACTCCTCTCTAGTCCCACACAGTGCACCCTTATCTCCAGCCCTTCTCGATTAAGCTCCAGCCACGGTAAGGAGGGAAGGCACGAAGCCCCCCACCCCCAGCTGAAACACCTCTTTCGCAATTCCCAGCCCAGAAAGGTTTTGCACGGATTACCCTCCCTTCAGCCCTCCTCTGGAGGCAAAGTTTCAGGCCAGTGCAGATCCTCAGTGTTGCAAAACCTGGGGAGAGAACAGACTTACCTGGCAGCCAGCAGAGTAGATATCAGACTGTGGCACTCAGTGCAACAAGCACCTTTAACTGGCAAAGCACAGTTTGCTTGTGGCAAAACTGCTTCCTTGCGCTATCAGAGTTGAATCTGACACAGCCTTTAACCATTACTCTTCAGGTTTACCCTTAATACACAAGTGCTTCCAGTGTTTATCACTAATGAAAGATACAAAAAGAGCTGAGATATTGACCCAGGGAAAGGGGAAAGAAAAGCATTGGCATGGAGCAATGGGAGGCTCACTAAACTGCTCCTACAGTCTGTGTGCTTCCCCCAGCAGGAGCGCTTACTTCACTGGTAGATAATCTAAAATAACCCACCTAAAATTCTGCAGAAAAATATCACAATCCAAAATTCCATTGATAATTCAGAATGACAGTCTTGGGAAGGGATAAGTGGGAGCTGGAAAGGTGCGACGTGCTGAGCAGTGGGAGAGATCACAGAAAGATACTGCTTCAGCTGCTGTAGGGAACCTGCTTTAGCAGGGGTTGGACTCAGCGATCTCTAGAGGTCCCTTCTGATCTCTACAGTTCTGTGATTCTGTAGTAGGCGAAATCAAATATGGTTACACAGATCCACAACAGGGCAGAAGTGGCCAGTTAGCAGAAAAAGATCTTAGGCCATGCCGTGTCGTAGCCTAAGAAGGACCCAACAGTCTCATGCTACTGTAAATACATATGTATATGTATGCATACGATTTAACTGAGCCATATGAACACAGGAGAAAATCCACAGACATGCAATACTTCAGCTCTACCCAGCACTGGTCTCACAAAGACGATTCTACCCAGTTCTGGCAGCTTCAAGAACACACAGATCAGGAGATAAGCTCTGCTGAACATCAGAGCAGCCAAGGTTACAGTTGTTCAAGTCTCTCATCACAAGGAAAGACTTAAAGAGCTGAGGGAAGGTAGAGAACAGCCCCACAGAGACAAATTACACAAAAGCTCTGCTAGGAAAGGTTGAGGCCTTTTCTATTCCTTTTGCATGACTTGCATCAGGGATTAGCCCCAGACACCAGGAGATCCCAACAGCTGTTTATTTTCCACTATTCTAAAACAAGAAAAGCAAGAGTAAAGCAAAGGGGCTGAACAGTTCATAAATAGGGCTTGGTCTAAAATTAGGCTTTTGATCTTCAAGAGAAAGGGAAAAAAGGAAGAAGAAAAAAAGCCACACTACCAGCCAGAAAGCACGGTTCACTTCTCCTGCATTCATCTTCCAATAACTGCCGGCTCGTTAAGTCAGACACTGACTCCCAGAGGGACTGTCTCTCTCCTCATTGTTTACCCACACCACCCGAGCCACAACCCCTCTGGCCAGCAAAACTGAAAACATCACCTTTCAAGCTCCATCCCACTATGATCCACAGCTCATTGTGACTGTAATACGTAGATTTATTTCTCATTCTCTCTTTTCTTTTTTTCTCTAACAGATGCCACTGAAAAAGGGTCTTAAAGAGCTAAATGTTACAGAGCTGGCAGCAAGCACTGTCAAATACGTGATGTGTCAGATCCACTGCATGAATCAATTGCTCATCTGTGGTGCATCCTAGCTTCAAGGAAGCTGTTGTGCACAGAAAGACAAGATATTGTTTCATTGCCATGTAGGCAGCAGTTCGGTGTTGTAAGGACTGAATTCCCAACTACATAATGGCCATTTTGTATGTATTCTGGCCAACAAATGGGAAACAATCCTGAACAGATAGGCTCCCCTTGCCTGCCACACAGAGGCTTGGGGCTTCCTCCTTCCCCTCTCACAGCAGAGAAAGCATCAGGCTGCAGAATTAATGCAGAACACCTGAGGCAACCAACCAGAAAATGCACCCCAAGGACAGGCAATATTTAGAAGAGATGGAGCCAGCACAGACAGAAAAAAGTTCATTGGCTTAAGAGAAAGGCAGCTTTGTTTTTGCCTTTACCAAACAGCACTGTTAGCATCATCTCCCATTAAAAGTACAACAGCTAAACACATACACACACACACAAAAATTAACTGTGAAACTAATAAATTTCCAAACATCTGAAAGTTGAATGACTGAAATTAATCTGGAAATCCGAGCACTTGAAACAAAGTACTGCAAATGTGATTCCCAAATCAAATGAACAATGTTGCTGCTGCTGTTTAGAAAAACCACTTTCCAGCTCAGCCCCCCCAAGAAGAGCCACTCCATCTCCCCCAGGGGCTTGCTTGAACACGGAATGTTCATGATGCACAGCATGCATACCTCTGCACTGCACCAGTCCGGATTTACCACGTGGGATCCATTTGGCAGCCATACTAACAACAGCCAATGACAGTCACATCATTAGCTCAGAAGAAAAGAAAACTTTCGTAAAAAGTCAGCCTGGAAACGCCTGAATACACTTCAGAGCTCTTGTAACAGTTACTATGGAGTCACTATGGATACAAGCCACCAGTTAAGCCAAGCACTAATCTCACCAAAATACAAAAAAGAATGCTTATAGGCTTTTTGCTTCCGTATTGCAAGACTGGCTTACACCCCTAGACCCAGCCACTCTTTCCTTGCTCAAAATATATGCTAGCATCAGCTACGCATACAATTAAAGGGTACATTCATCAAAACAGTCTAGAAGCAGCCCACGGGCAACATGAATCTCCTGCAACCCACATCCATAGGGACAGGGGAAAGAAGAGGGGAGTCATCCTCACACAAGTGTTGCATGCTGTGCAAGCTGTGTTGCTTTTAGGCAGAGGCCGTCATGAATCTGGGAAGCAAAGCAGAATTACTCGTCCTCAAGCCAGAAAATTCACAACATGTTCATGGCCTCAGCCATACATACATAGCTGCTTATTTTTTCCTTGGAGGAGGAAAGAAAGATGGGGCTTTGCAGAAGAACAGGAACACTTCCCCCTATGATGGTTTGGCTCTGAAATCGGCATGAAATCACATGGACTAGCAACATTTATGCACTGCTTGCATTTTAGTAAATAATGCAAAAAGCGTGTGTAATACATTGAGAACAGCTGTGAAAAACTGTTAGCACACACTCAGCTGCTGCAACACAGTTGTCTCCATGCAACCACAGCAACAGCTGAAACCTCCTTCTGTGAACACACACTGCAGCCTCAGCATCCAACTCTTTCCAGTCCCCATTACCTCAACGGAGAGCTCAAGGGGCTGCTTCCACTACAAACATATGCCAGGGCAACAGAGCACAGGCGTGTGTGTGAAAGCAGAGCCTGGTGTTGCACTGCCTTAAACGTTATTGAGTGACACTGTGTCAGCAGAAAAGAAAAACAAACAGCTTCCTGAGAACTTGATTCCAGCAAACTACACTTTCCACCCAGCAGTAAGCATCTAGGTTTCCCACCAGCCATAATAAAATGTAAAATGGGTACTTAGGAATGGTACTGGCACGAGTACCAAACCTTACCTGTTATAAAAGCTCAATGAACAGTCTATAGTTTTAAGTGAAGTATTTCACACATCTCCCCTCCAAGTCCACCTGTCACAAACAAGCTAGAATGTGAAGCAAAAAAAATATATCATTCATGAAGTGCCACATAACAAAATTGCTTCTATAAAACTGAATTAGCAGAAACAGACATGAATGTCTCAGAAATCAATTACACCTATGCCTCTAACATCTTCACCTTTCCACCAAAAAATAATCACATAATTTTTTTCCCCCAAAAATTTGCCTTTTAAATTTTTTTAGCAAAAAAATAAAACTCAAAGAGCAAGGACAGGTTTAATTACCCATCACACAACAGAATTTACCTGAAAAAAATCCTGTGACCAGGATTTAACCCCCAAGAATTAACACAAATGCTTTTTGCCTCCTCCCACATTTTCACAAGACACAAAGGTTAAAAGCACATAACTCCTATCACCATTCTGACCAATTTCCTGCCAGATTGCTCATTATCTGCTAAACTCTGCCCTTTGAGAAGGTATGGAATGAGTAGCTAATTCATTACCAGTGAAATATCTGATGTTTATTAATGATGTGAGGATATATTTTAAGAAGGCATCAGGTTCAAATTTTCACAGAGCAGTATATCATACACCGTTGCTGAACACCACAACTGAAGTGTACAGCAGATTGCTAAAAACAAAGGTAGGCCTCTCAGCCTACACGAGTGTATTTCTCTGAATGCTTCACATAACTAGTCACAAGTGGAGGAAAAACATCAAGGAGCTGCATCAGCATAAACATGAAATGCCATAGAAGTTATTAAAATAGCATTTTATTTTAAGAATAAAAACTAAACAGAGTCAGGACATGGATTCTATTTTTTCTTTTTTCCCATTTCCTTTGAACTACTCTGGTCATTTCTTTTTGAAGCAAGGCCATATCTACCACTCCTGTGCTGATCCTGCCACTCGCTCTCCAGCTGTCTCAGCATCTCTTGCGTTAGAAGTCCTTCACGTAGCAATCTGTTGGCAAGAGATCCACGCCTGTGGCTTTTCAGATCCTCCTGCCTTGTGGCAGACCGATAGGTTCTCAAGCTCTTTCCTCTTCTTTCTCCTGGGACCTCTAGTGCAATGGAGAGCGGCTCTGTGGATTTTGCATCACGATGGTCTGAAACCGTCCTAGCATCTCTCTTAGTCCTTGAAAGAGGAAAGCCTTCTGACGTGACTTCTGCCACCCCAGAAGCAGCAGCAGACTGGGAAGCTCGGATCAGCTTGGTGATGTTGCAGACACCAATTTGTATAATGTCATCTAGCTTTTTCTGAATGTCCCGTACGAGGGCAGCATCAGGGAACATATCCATGAAGCGGTAACTGAAGAGGTGAAACACAACAGTATTCAGTTAAACCTCCACGTTAAAGAGCTACTGACTGGGACAAAAAAAGAGACATATAATATGTTAAGTAAAAAAGAAAATGTGCTAAATGTTGTATGGAAAGATCACTGTATTTTAAGTGGTGTTTCTGATGCTCCAATCCGGGATGCCCTTGCTCCTAACTCTCTGCCAGTCACAAATTGTTCTCTGCAGAACCCATGACTTGCTCCCACACTATAGCTACATCAACATTTCCCAAGACCTTCAAAGGCCACAGTCTGCACCACATACACACTGCCTGGAAAGACACTGCTTTTCTAGGACTGTACATTATGAATAGTAGCAGGAAAAAAGTGAATCTCAAGTACATATACCTTAACCACAGATACAGGTCAAAAACGTCATGAACAGCTTCAAGGTGCACTAGTTCCTTGATGTTCTTTGGCGGGGCTAGTGGCCACTTGGTGTGTCGACAGAGCCAGTCAAATGTCAGAGGCTCATTCCTACTGAACTGTCTGGCAAACTGGGGGAGGGGGAAGACAAAAAAAAAAAAAAGAGGATTCAGTGAAATCCACATTAGTCAGAAGGGAGGAAATCAAACCATCGTTTCTGAAATGAGTTGTATTATTCATTCAACTTATAAACAAACAGGCTGCTTGCACTCCTCATAACTGACTGAATGTCCTTTTGTACTCCCACAGCTACACTCTAGCAAATGTCTACTGAAACCCTCAGAGCATAGAACTGAATGAAGACTCAGTAGTGTAGTCTGCTCCTAGATGTTTTCATGCCAGTTTATTATCAAAGGAGCAACCACTAACCAAATCAAAGTAATTCCACTGAACTAAATTCCCTTGAGTCTGTGTCCAATACTCCAGAAAATACCTGCTTTGTTTTACACAGCCCAAATGCCACACATTCTTTTACTTAATTACTCAACCAGGAGTCATTTCTCCTTTCCCAGACCTCATTAACACGATTTGTCCATGGGCCATGCACAGAGTTAAGCTGCAAAAGTACAGAACTATCCAGAAAAACATGACAGTAGAGATATATGATTTCACCCAGCAGAACAGACTTCATGCTTTCTACTCCTCCTGCTCCTATTCTGTTAATTATCTTGTTTCATAATCTCCAGGATTGAGAAAATTATATTAAATGTATTCCTTGACTTAGGAAACACTTCATTTACAACCAAGCAGATTAATCTGCAATAACAGCTCTTCAAAGATAGACATCTCTGCTCTTTTACTAACAGATAAACAAGACAAATAAGATTTAAATTAAAAAAATATTCAGGAGCACTGATGAATTTGTGTAACTACTTCCTAGCTGGCTAATATATAATATAATACCACACATAGATATAATACCAGCATTTCTTTTTTTAATAGCAATGGGGATTACATTCACATTGGCCTTTAACAGTGTACCTCCCTTCAGTACTACATTATGCCTTCCTGCACCTTTATTACTCAAGATCTGAATGCTTGGTTGTTTGTTTGGCTGTTTTTTTTAAGAAGGGACAAGTCATTTTTTATACTCTTTAAACTGATCTGTCAGCTCTTAAGGAAAGTCAGTACCTATTTTTGAAAGGCGTAAGTCTATACCTAACATCTGTCACAACACAAGAGGTTACAACATATTATTAAAAATGTTTAATATAATCCCTAAAGAGGGAAAAAGACGATGGTGTCAAACAAAGTAACAAGTAAACACACTTGAAAGAAATTATTAATTTTGAAAAACTGAAATCAGCTGACTAAAAATTCCTGAAAGGAAGAGTTTATCCAGGCCAGAAAACTGAACTGATGCAACTCTGACATCAAATTCACAGGATTACATTCTGTGGGATTTCAATTCTACTTAAATGTGTTTTCACATCAATCATCAATTAAATCCCACATTCCCCTAGGTTGCTGACAAGCTAACACCTTGAATTAGTGTCACCTTGTTTTTAAAGGACTATTTTTCATGACCAGAATTAAGCATCAAGAATGCTCTCAAATGACCTAACGACAAAACTCCCAATAAATACAGCTGCTCACTACACCACAATATGCTTAGTCTAAAATAAAGTTGACATTTTCCCAGGAACAAACAAAAACTGACCTTCAGCAATGTGGTACACACAAAAGGCTCCTTTCTGTTCAAGGGTGCAGTGCAGAAGACGTACCGTGATCGCAAATTCAGTGGAATGTGCTGAATCATATCTGCTAGAAACTTAAAGTCGTCGATATTGCAGACAAAGTACAGCCCATCAACTTGTGAGAGGCTCACAAAAATATCCTGCGAGAACATCACCAAACAAAGAGGTTTGTTATTACAGCAAAGAGTTGTCACGGTTTCTATTACCAAAAGAAAAAAAAAAGATTTGGTGGTTTAAATGCTGGTTATACTGAAAGAACAGTTAAATATCAAATGTAATCCATAGTAATAATTTTTTTTTAAAAAAGGGGGGGGAGAAGAGGGAGTAGGAAGATCAGAAGAGCTGCCTCTACTCTTTGAAATGTGATTTTCATTAAATTCTCTGACACAGGCTCAGAAGAGAAGACATAATGCTCTCACTGTCCTTTAATACGCATTTTCAACCGGTCTTCTAAGTACCCAAAGCAGTTTTCAAGAAATGTACATTTTAGCTAGAAAGAATACTATCATAAAAATCAACCACTTCCAGGTTTGCCACTTAGCATGGCACAAAAAGCTGCCTTTACAGTACAAAAAAATCAACAACTGAGCTATCTTTAGGCCAGTGCCAGGAGCAGATCTATTTTAAGAACAATCAAAAGATAAATATGATGTTGCAAAAGAGGAGTCCAAAGAATACCTGACAATTATCCAAGGTCTGTAGAAATAAGAGATGCCCTGTGCTGTTAAATGCCTATAAGACTAGTTTCTCTGCTGTATATCTTCTGAAGATTTTTTTTAAAGTTCTTTAGAAAAGCACTGAGCTTCTTAACAAGATACGTGACTGAATACTTAAAGATATCAATAACAGACTTTTTTTTTTTTCTTTAACAAATCTCAGTATCTACAAGCTAGCCCTGAAATACACAAATTTTAAAAGTCTGCTGTCACCCTACCAGCCTCAATCTTCCAGGTCTCCAAGCATCATGTTTTACTTCTAGGTTAGAAACTATATACTTTGCTGTATAACACTAACATCAGCAAACAATGCATGCCTCACAAGCTGTCAGGCTCCTGAAGTACTGGTTTCTAAAAAAACAGTGACAATGAACAATGCTATGGAAGCTAATAATTTCAATTGCTCTTACAATGAGGTTAGATAGAGTGGCGTCAGGGAGATGATAAGCAAACATTTCTATCTGCTCGGGAGTAGGATGTAGGCCAGCAGCCTAAAGGAAAAAACAAAGACAACATTTTCCATTAATTCTCAGCATTGTTCTTATGTTAGTGCATCAGATACAAAATCCAGAAAGACAAAACTCCAAAGCACCCTACAGAGTTCCTTTTTTAGAGCACACTTAGCTGGAACTTAAAATCTTCTATGCCTGAGCTTTTAATTCTTAAAAATACAAGCAGTTTCAATATACCTGCAGCACATCTGTACAAACCAGGTAAAGACTCCCACCTTCACAGGGGGCACAGACTCGCTCAAGATCTCCTTCAGCTGCAGCAGGTCATCACGGTGCATTGTAGTGACTTCTCCTTGCTTGAAAGATGAGCCAAAACGCCCAGCTCTGCCTGCAATTTGTAGGGCCTGAGAGGTTGTAATTGAATCTATTTCCTTCTCTCCTTTTTCATTGACGGTTGGCTTTACTATTGAGTTAAAAATTATTCTTTTTATACACCTGAAATAGATGAACAAAAACAGAGAGAAATCCTTTTTGCAAACCATTTCCACTATATAACCTACTGCAGAAGAATGAAAGCCTTATTTTCTAAGGCCCCTTCTCTTGTAAAATAAATGGCTACAGACATTACTTAGGAACATATCATTCAGAAGGGCACCACTACATCGCATCCCTTAGAGTCACATCCACATTCACCTAAATATCTCCAGGGATGGCAACTCCACACTCTCCCTGAGCTGCCTGTTCCAATGCTCAGCCACTCTGTGAAGAAATTCTTCATGACATCCAATCTAAACCTCTGCAGTTTTAGACCGAAGCAGGTTCCTCCCATCTTATAACACAGAATTAGGTCAAATAAGCCATTCAAATTAAAGCTTAGTTCTTCACAGTCAAATTTATCAGTACTTCAGAATGAAAGCATTATGTACTATGTGAGGAAGTGAGGAAACTAATTAGATCCCATAATCATTATTATTATTATTATATCAATATAGTTATCATACTATAACCTGTCCAGAGTACTTACAAATTCAGTCCCATTCCAATGGCATCTGTAGCAACTAAGATTTTGCATGGGTCATTGGGATCATTGAATTTCTTTGCCTGTTCAAGTTTTGTTCCTAAAGCAGAATGACAGACACTTCACATAGCAAACTCTTCGTATAAAATAAATACAGCACATCACTAAGATTGATGACTTTAAAGTAAGTTGAGAAAAAAAAACTTTATATTTGGCTGGTATTTGGCTTTGATTGAGGGTAGAGGGACAGGAGAGATTTAAACCATTCCCTGAGCTGCTGGCAGACAGCAGCCTATATTTTAATTAAGCCTATATAAAGAACAATATTAAGTATTAAATGGTACATAATAAAACGTCTAACACCAAGATGACAACATCAGTCAACAAAAACCTTTCACTATATTTAAAAATGCAACTAAAACTTCATTTTAGAAGTTTTTCTACACAAGCATCAAAATCAGAAGACTCTTTTAAAAATAAAAGGAAGAATGCTTTACCTGGTGGCAGACTGCCATATATGACAGCACATTCTAATCCTCTAGCTTCGATCTGTCGACTGACGGAATAAATGTCATTCTTACTGAAACAAACAATGCAGTCCCCGGGCTGGAGGTTATCCAAAGACTCTAAGGCATAATCCAACACAGTAAGAGGAGTGAGTCTCTTGTAGTTTCGGACCTAGAATCAAAACAGTTATCAAAGAAAACATGACTTCAGATGAAAAATTCCTCTGGGAGATCACACAGCACAGTTACCACCCCAACTGACCACAACACTGAGGGACTTCTCGCAGACCGTAATTACCTCTTCAGATAATTACTGGAAAAAAGGTGTAATTGCATACTTGCAGCACTTCTCCAGCTGCAGACTACACATCTGTACATGTCAACTAGATTAAAGTGAAGAAATACATAGATTACATAACAGTGGCCATTCTAGGAAGAAATAAGAGTCTGTTCTCAATATTTCAGTCATCCAAATGTTGTAAGTGGCCCTCTTTCATAGCTTTCAACCCAGCAATCACAGATAAGTAAAGCCACACCTATTCACCAGGAATTATGCAGGCTGGATTTTTTTAGGATCAAATTGTGATGTCTTTAATAAGGTTCATAAAGGAGCCTTCTGAAGACAGCAGCTTTTATGATAGGAAATTTGGGTTTCAGAGATTTTTCTATCGCTTTCTTCTAGAGATGAAAGCTCTTTTAACTCTTTTTCTCATCACATGAGGAATAACAGATCAAGTAACTAGAGCAAAATGAAAGAAACTGTTCCATCTAGGAAGAACAGATCTGCAAAGACAGCCACTACAGAGCTGCAGCAATCCCTAAGGAGAATTCAGCAAAATGATTACCTTTCTTTAAGAAAAATAAACCAAAAAGAATACAAACACTTTATAACATTTCCTTCCGTTTACAGGAATTGAGAAACATTCTAGAAAACGTTCTAACAACAGCTACTGCAAGAGTAAGTTTGATCAGTGGTATCCCAGACAAGAGCCCACGTTTGTTTTCCCAGCAAGAACTTGATGTTCTATCCGTAACTTCACAGAACTAAACAGCTTACCTCCACCTCCTCCCCTGTAGTGAACATGAGCTCTGTCACCAAATCAATGGCAGCACTTTCTCCACAAACATGGATCTCTTCTGCACAGAGTCCTAAACAAGACACAATGAAACAAAGGACAAAACATTACACATTTACATCCAACAGTAGATTGGCTGACATAAACAGTTACCCAAAAACTACATTTTGCAGCTAAACACATTGAGGACTGTACATTTCACCTTACATTATATTAAAAACTACTGTCATTATTTTTATCTACCCATGAACAAAAGTTAATTGCCAACACTATCAAGCTTACCCAGAAGGGCTCTTGTCCAAGCCCATCCTCTGGCAGGATCTCTGATCATCTGAATTTCATCAATCACAGCAACTTCATCTTAAAAACAACAACAAAAACATTGATGCATCAAGGAACAGCAGTACTACACAGAAATATCACAAATGCTTTCCAAAAAAAGTTGCTGAAATCAAGCTAAACCTCTACCACCAAAAATGCTGCCTACAGTGATTCAGGTTTTACTGAAACTGCTGTAACAAAGTACAGAAATCACTCCAACAGGAGTGAAAAGGAATAGCTGTGTTACCTCACAATGTCTCAGTGTTAACACACAAAGATCCCATAGAAGTCAGTGAAACACTTGAGTATACGTACAAGGTGTGTTTGTGCTGCACATTTCAATGGTACAAGCAATGTGAGAAGCTTGCCTGGCATCTTCAGTGGCATACACACGCTCTTCTCCTGTCACCAAATCACATGGCACATTCTACAGGAATTCAGAAAACTCATGTTAAATTTCTTCATTACAACATAATCTTCTTCTCAAAGAGGGAAGATATCAGTTTCTTTAAGCAGCTTCTAAGACTTGTGCCCTGTATTTAAGTCCTATTAGACTGAAGGGCATAATGAAGAAGTAATATCCTTAATTAGATGTCCTCCTCCATTTCAGCAAAAAAAAAAAATTACATCTTACAGTTAACAGCACAACCAGGCTGAACCCACAAAGAGAAAACAGCAACAGAAAATGAACGCAGGTTACAGGGATGGCAACGTGGCACACGCTCTGAAGAAAGTGATGCTCTTCTCTGCTAAAGCTGAAATGACTGCTGGGAACTGACACTGCTACAAGTTTGCCAAATGCACCATACTAGGAATGCTGCTTCATGGACTGTTTCAAGCAGTTACAACACTTAACAAACATGCATTCATGAGACTGTTCCAATACTAAGTGTATGGATAAGTAATATAACATACTGACAGCAGCATTACTCTTTTGGAAGATCTCATGAGCCAGAAGTTTTAGTGGACCACAGTAGATTCCAGATTTTGCTGACAAAAATCTCTGGATAGCATGGTATGTTTTTCCACTATTTGTAGGGCCAGCATGGAATATTATCTTTCTCTGAATAGCCCTGGCTTCTGGATACCTAAAACACACACACAAAAAAAGATCTGTTGAACCTATATCTGATGTTCTGGATACTGATTTAGGTGACATTCTTAAACGTTTATTATGAAACATTTATTTAAAAGCTTAAAGACTTTAGCGGGTATTGAAAACATAAAGATCAAGGTCTTAAATACATCCAGTGTAAAGAGGTTCCCATGTCTTACATACTCACTGCACTAATCATACAATCCTTTCTAACATTTAGATTTAAATTTACACAGTATTCAAAATTACTCTGGCTGTTATGGTCTCTCTCTTTGGGTACATTAACATTTTAATATTCCAACATACTATTTCCTAGATACAGCCAAAAGACAGCTTTCTGGAGAGCCAATACCAACTCAGTTATTTTCACAATTGATACAACCAAACTTTCCTCTTAATTGATTGCAATATACCTGGTAACACAGATAAGAACTTCTGACACAAGCTATTATAAAAACAGAGGAATGAATCTGAAAACATTACACAAACATTCAGAAAAAAATTTAGTCCACAGACTTTGAAATTGCAAGTCCCTAAGAAAAGGAAACATCACAATCACTTGTGATGCCCTCACTGACCAGTTGGGCGGCAATCTTAAATCGCTGATCTTGCGCAGATCATCCATACAGTCCAGCATTGGAAAGATCTGCTTTGCATGTCGCAAGAAGAATGGAAAGAGATCATCCACGTGACCTGGAAGGCAAACGCTTTTAAGTAAGCTGATGTGCTTGTCTGAAGGCTGGCATCTTCATAACACGTTCTGAAAAAACTCAGTGCTACGTCCACCACACATTTACGCAGGTCTTTCAGCTTCTGGCTCTCTGTAGAAAACGAGAAACTAACACGAGCACGTGAGCTCACAAAAGAACATGGAAAAATATCTGAGATCAGTTTATCACTCTTGCAAGTCTCCGAGACTACAGAACTTCTATATAAGAAGCTATGAAAAAGCAGGGTGAGAAATACTTTTTTCTGTTCCAAGATCTGAGTCTTTTCTCCCTAAATTCACATGCTGCCTTAGAATGAGGAAAAGCTTCTAGATTGTGTTTGTTGATAAACAGAGAAAAGCAGAGGACCTCCAGAATAGTTTGCAGCTTCCTGAAGCCACAAAGACTTGGGTTCCCATTTCAGAATTTTGAGACGCTAACCCCTAGGTGAGTGAAATAAAAATCAAAAATAAAAAGTCAATTCAGAAAAGAGATCCAAGTTCACCATTCACAGTTCTGAATGCTTGCAGAGCAGACATGGGGTCTTAAATTACTATCATTGAAAACTACATACAATGCTAAAGTTCAACCTCTGGAGAAAGTTGGTTCTACAATTACCAGCCAGCATTGCCCCTTGGTTAAGCACTGTTAATTACAACTCATAATGCAGTAAGCAAGCAAGCAAGCAAAGCTTTTGCCTACTACAGGATGAGGGAAAATGGTTTTAATCTGGAAGACAGTAGATTCTTATTAGATATTAGGAAGAAATTCTTTACTGTGAGGATGGTGACAGACTGGAACCGGTTGCCCAGTGAGGCTGTGAATGCTCCCTCCCTGAAAGCATTCAAGGCCAGGCTGGATGGGGCTGTGAGCAACCTGGTCTGGAGGAAGGTGTCCCTGCCTATAGCAGGGGAGTTGGAATACATTATCTTAAATGTCCCTTCCAACACAAACCATTCTATGATTCTGATTCCACTAGTGCCACACAGAAAGTGGTCACAGAGCTGAGCTCCCAAGTTTCTCAAGGGCAGGAGAAAGCTCTCAAAGTGCCCCCTAGTGACAAAGGAACACATCGAACAGTGTAGTTTTCATTTCACAATGAGCAGCTGCTACAAAGCAATGGGCTTCCACTTGCTAAGATCTCCACCTCTTTTGTTCCCACTTCAGAAGGTTTAAAGACAGAGCACAGCCTGTGTTCTGCATGGTAGGGGGGATCACAGATAGGTAGGTGAGTACAGAGGTAAAAAACAGGAATAGAAAATGCACATTATCTTACAAGCACTCCAGATACTTGCCTGCACCACAGCATATATCATTGAGAATAATATGCAAATCAGCACTCACAGAACTGGATTCCATGATATATTTCCTAAAGCTTATAAAGGCTTGGTGAAACAGGCGAGCTGCAAAAGATAATGAAAATCCGAATGTGAGTGGGATCACAACACTGTATTTGTGAACAAACCACTGATGTGGTTCACCAAAAATCTATTCCTTCACATGAAATACTGCAAATAAATTTAAGGTTATCTGAACCCAGTGAGAGAAGAAACCACAGAGAAGTAACCAACCACTGATGTGAGAATCATGAAAGACCCAACCTACTAATAGTCATATCCAAATAAAACCAGATTTCACATAAAAGAAAATCTTAGAACATTTTCTTACCATCTAATCCATTTTCTGCTCCTAGCCTTTGGATTTCTTTTCTCTTGTAAAACTTATTTAAGTTTTTCAGAACTTCACCTGCAGAAGAAGAATAGCATTTCTTAGCTGGCTCAAAATCAAATCACATTTTGCTGACCCAGAGGTCATGGCTTGCAGTCTCATTACTCTGGAGAGAGGGACTCTGTGCCATCCTGAACAGTCTCAAATGACTTCTCCCCATATTAACCTCGATCACTGATTAAGGCTTTTGTGGAAGAAGACAATCTTAAGCTGCAATAGAACAGCTTCTCCCAGTAGAGAGAGGAAACCATAAGCAAGGGAACCTGCAGCAAACATCTTACAAAACAAAACAAGAGGTACATTTTGGGGGCAGTTTGCATTGTGTTGTTTTGTTTTTTTTTTTTTCTGGCCCCTATCAGTGAGCAGTAGGTTTTAATGTTAAAATTAAATCTGCTTGAATCACTCTATTAAAGCTTTCACTGAGCATCTTGAGAGACCTTCTCTGCTTTTAAGACAGACACTCAGGAACATCTGGCAAAGCAGGTGCAGAGTTCTTCCTATTTCTCTGCTAAAATAAAGGTGGGGAGAAGAAAACTTAGCGGGCTTCCTTCAAATAGATCACAAATTAAGAGATTTGACATGAACACCTGATTACTATGAAGTTATTAATAAGCCCATTCCCTTCCCTGAAAGAGAAGTTCTGAGCTGTAAAAAAAAACAAACAAAAAAAACCATTCACCAATGTATGTTCTGAATTCAGTTCATTAAATGTTAGTTAAATCACAGTGGCAAAAGTGCCCCATTCCCATCATTAGCAAATCAGGAGTTCATAGCAGCCCCACAGATCTCATCAGCACCTAGCCACAAACTTATGCTAATTTTAAAATCAATGTCTACGAAGGCCTGCACGACACAATGCCAGGACACACACAAAATGCCCACCACGACACAGAAAGCTTTCCGTTAAATAACCAAAAGATTGCCTCTTTTTATGAAAAACTATATTCTAGAGCAGAGGTAACCTATTTTGAATAATGAAAATCACCAAGTGACAAGAGCAGAAAACCAATGCAGCCAGAGCCAAAAGTGTGAGAGTGGTGGCTACATCCCATACCCCAGGCCTTGTTACAGCAGTGTTATGAATGGATTTCCAACCACAACCTGTAGATTACTTCTGGAGTGCTCACACAGGTAACTGAGTAAGACCAAGGCTGCTGTCAGCAGGCAAACATTAATAAACAGCCATCTATATCTTCATCAGAGAATGGTTAAGGGCCAAGGAAACCAAAGACAGATTGGAAAACACCTCAGTAGGAGAAAGAATGATTTCTTCTGAGAAGCGTCTGTAGGAAGGGACAGCAGCTAACACGACATCAGACATATCTGAACTCACAACCTGCTGGCCTTTACTGCAAGATGAAAAGGTCTGCCAGAACATGCCAGAACATCCAAGGCAACGTGACAGTAGGACCATCACAGCTCTAAACATCTAAGGTCATGATCCTTCCTAAGCACAAACATTCATCTTAAAAATAAGGTCTATCTAAACAAAATGATGCTGCCATCACAAACCAACTAGGGTATGGCCACGGTAACTTAACGCACATAGTCAATATATTTCTGCAAAAACAACTAGCAACCAGGGTAGATATGCAGGAGACGTATCCTAGCTCAATCACTAATTACCCTTTCCACCATTCACTTCTGTTATAAGAATTTCTTCCCTCATCTCAACAATTTTCTCACTCTAGAACACTATTTTAGTTCATATTCTTCAATTACTTGAGCATTACTGATTTCTCAGCACAATTTTTCAATCAGGCTTACGTGGTCTAATCCAAGCGACCAACCAATACACTTATTCAGGCATCTCTTCTTTCTGATGCAGGAACTGCTGATAACACCCACCTTTCTCAGCTTCCACCTCTCATCAGCAAGCACACACCCACGGTCTGACGGCCGAAGACATTCAACTGGCTTTCAGCGTGCTGAGTGTTATAGCTACAAATCAGCTTAATCTAGAACTCTGAAGTTACACGGCATGATGTGCTGGCTTCCCACACAGCAGATCTGTCTGTTCAAAAGGATCATCAATTCCAACTCCTGGCTCCACATGGGACTGCCCAAAAATCAGGCCATGTACCTCAGAGCATCGTCCTGACGCTTCTTGAATTCAGTCAAGCTCGGTGCTGCGAGCACTTCCCTGGGCAGGCGGCTCCTGTGCCCTTCTCCGGTGAAGAACCTTTTCCTGATGCCCAACCTGACCCCCCTCTGTACAGCTCCACGCCTTCCCCTTGGGTTCTGCCATCACTCACCAGCGAGCAGCGCTTAGCACAGCCCTCTGCTACCCCTCGGAGAGATCCAAACCAACGCAGATCGCTTTACCACACTTCCTATGACCGGGTTTAACGACAGTAACACGCCACCAGCACGCTTCATTAAGTCCGGCGCCCGCAGCTCGGCCGCCCCTCCCCCCAGCTTCCACCCCGCCGTCGGACGGACTGCTACCGCAGCCCGGGCTCGGCTCGCGGGACACCGCCGCCCGCCTCACCCTTATCGAGGGGCCGCGTGAGCTCGGCGCCCACGTCCTCCTCCGCCGCGCCCTCGGCGGGCTTCAGCGGCACGGGCACGAAGAGGGAGGTGTCGGGGGCACGCAAGCCGCCGCCGTCCGAGGACGATGAGGAGGAGGACGACGAGGCGGCGGCGGGGCGGAGGCGAAGCGCCCCGCCATGGCGCAGGGCGAGCCCCGCGCGCGCCGACAGCCGCAGCAGCGGCCACGCGCACCGCCTCATCGGCAGAGAAGGGCAGCCGCGTCGCAGCGAACGCGTCACAGCGCGGCGCCCGCCTTACGCCGCGCATGCGCGGCCCGCCCACGGCGGCTGTCAACATGGCGGCGAGCGGAAGCCGTGCCCTGAGGGAGCGGGTTTGACGCGCGCCGGGCCGCTCCCTGCCTGCGGGCCGGAACTCCCGGCTCCTTTGGAGCAGGCCTTCTCCGTCCCTGCTGAGACAGGAGGGGAAAAAAAAAAAGAAAGAAAACACCTGCAAAATTAAAACTCATGTTACCGCAAAGGCAGAGCTGGAAGCAGTTTAAGCAACCCCCCCACGAACAAAGACAAGGCAGTGCTTAGTGAGAATACAGCTGTTTTAATAAGTCAAATAGCAGCTCAGTACGTTTCTCATTTATTATACATGGTTGCACGATCTGAGGCTGGTTAAATACAATCAGTTTCAAAATATCTCAGAATAATTTTCAGATTACAACATGCAAGTGACCATGAAAATATTTGGCTTTTTGTTTTTTACTTTATTCTTTAAATTTCTGAACAGGCACTTACATGAGGGAGTTAAATTTGCTTTCTTCCAAAAGATACCCACATGAAGAGAAGTATCCTAGCATGTAGTACACAGAGTCTTTGTCTGCTTTATCAAAGTGCCACAGTAATAAAACAGTTCTTACAGAAATGTAATTCAATTATTTGCTTACTCATAAAGTAAGGTTACCAATGACACTTGCACTGAAGTCAAGAAGCCTTGGTTGAAAGGCCAAGTGAACTACAAGCGCAAGTAGCCTCCCACACAGCAGGCCTCGCATTGCGCCCAAGCCCCATATCTGCGAGCAGACTGCACACTCACAGGGAGTAGATGAAGGCTAACCTGTTTAAGCTATTTCTTCAAACACTAAATGCATACGAGATGATCAAGACAAACAATCTGCTGTGCTAGACAAGTGTCCGGTCACTCTGGAGCTTGCCTAGCTTCACAGTACCTTCATAGAAGAGCACATAAAGCACATTTACCATCCTCACAGGCCTAGACAGATGAGGAAGAGGATCTCCTCTGAGGGTATTCTGCCACTCTTACCAGGACAGTGAGGAAACAGATCATGAATGAAGTGGAAACAAAAAAGCACAAGGACCCGCGTAACTGTGTATTTGCAACATCAATGTTACCAGTGTTTAGAATCATTTTGATACTTTACCCACTCACCAGCTGAAAGTGAAGTCATGAGAACTTACCCAAAGCCATTACTTACTGGGCAATGAACCCTCAAAAGTCAGAGGTGACTCAAGTGAAAGGCTTAAGAGAGGAATGACAAAATGAGAACTGGGGGAAGGGAGGGCAAAGACGTTTACTAACATTCTTTGCTTCAAATTCAAAGCTTCTTAGAAACCTTGATAAGGTGTCTGGAGGCTCCAGTTATAGGGCATATACATGCAGCTTCAGTTAAACCCCTGTCTAATACAGCAATTAGAAATCTTAGGACAAGTCCACAAACCTTGATTTTTAGTGTGATTTAGTTATTTGCCTTACTGCCATTTCAAATCAAAACAAATGCAAATAAGCAACATTGGAGAAAGACATGCAATAAACCAATATGAAAAAGGAAATGCTTTTATCTACACCGTGACCAGAAAAACCAAATACACCGGCCTACCATGCATGGAAATAACTAGATTTAAGCTTATGCATATCCAAGTGCATATAACATTGTCAAATAAAAGTAAATATGCAGTACAAAATAGCTTAAGAAAGTTCCAGTGTTTGAGAAAGCACTTTATTTTAAAGGTATATACATACTTGAATGTTTAACTGAAGAACGTTTTAGTAGTATGGTAAATGCAGCACTGTAAGATGAAGGAAGACGGTTGTAATGGGAATTTTGGCCTTCTTTTCCCACAGGCTGCTGTCATCTTTAACCTGCTGAAGCACTGCAAAGTTTTTCACCATATACCAGTTCACATTTCAGGCTGCTCAGCAGATGCTTGTGATTCCGGAGATTCAAACCGCTGGTGAAAGTTTGTTCGCTGTTTCCTCAGCTTCTCAGGTGCTTTTCTCCATAGAATTATTTCCTATTTGAGGAAACAAACACTTATGAAACAACTATTTACCACGAAGCCAGTAGCAGCATTAGACATTTATAGGCAGAATGGGTAAAGGCTTTTGGAAAAAACTCTGCATCCTATTATTTTCCATATGCACTGTACTGTTGTAACCAGAAAGACACCACAAATCATTCAGTTTACCTATTTAGCTGCAGCCCAAATACACATTTATCAATACAAAGCAGTCAACTCTTCCTTCACAATCCTACTGCTCACTGATGGTATTAGAAAAATCCCCCTAATTCTTTCAAATTCAAAGTCCATAATAGAAACTGGAATGCTCCAGTTACCTTCCATTTTCTAGAGTCATATCACCTTGTCTATCTTTTGGAAGGAAGATTCTGACAGACTTTGCCATAGCTTACATAGCTTCATGCCAGCGACCCTTTCCACTATTCCCTTCCCTATTATGTCCTTACAGTTTTCAGTCAAACATCTTGCTCTTACTACAGTTTTGTAGCTTCAAACCTAGGAAAATGCTGGGAATAGAAATTATCTGCAGGAGTTACAAAACCAAGCAAGCAAATGCATCAGTAGCTCATTTTAATCACATAATCTTGATATTCCAAGTACAGTTATTTTATGGCACTTAGCATGTGTATAATCAATTAATATACTGATGCTATAATTAAGAAATACACAGGAAAGTTAGGCTAAACAGGTTATCACGCTAAAGAAGAATGGAAAGCTTACTCTTGTCCTAGGCTCACTGAGAAGACTCCAAGAGGAGCGATCTCCAAAAGAGATCTTTCCCCAGTGGTGGTCAGCTCTTAAATGGGTCTAGAAGAGGTGGAACCAGGCTCCACCCCTTCCAATAGCACAGAATTGCCTACACCTGTGCTCCCAGGGCTGACTCATTGCTCATCTCAGGTGGTCAATCAGAGGTTCAGGCCGTGATTCAGCACTTCCCATGCAGCATTCTAGCTTTCTATCCTTACTATCAGTTATCTTCACTATTCTGCAAGCTAGGATATTCTGTACATCTTTCAATACATTCAACCGCAGAATTATTTACACCATACATAAAGCACAGTAGGCTTCTAATATGTTTAACATTCAAAGCAGCATGCAAAACGCTCCAGAATTCTGCAACAAGATCCACCTGGACCATACCTGCTGTTTGAAGTATCGTCTGTCTTCTTCATCCACAAGCACTAGATTTAAGAAGTATCTCACTGAAAATTTCTTGTTGACATCTCTCATTGTAGGGGTTGGGTCATAGCCTGCTAAGAATAATCTTATAGGAATCGATTCACCTTAAAGAGGAAAGTTTCAATTAGTTCCTGACAACCAGATAACATTAACAGCTTTATTATCTATGCAAAATAAGAGCATCTTCCGAAGCACTGTGCCTTTTCTTTTCACAGAAAGGAACAGACTTCCAGTATCCAAGGCAACAGCCCTCTCACCACCAACTTGCACCTCTCATTAGGTTTGATAGGTTAAGGTTTTTCTACTTATCACCAGCACCAGCTCCCACAAATAGTAGTAAATGGGAGTCTACATTAAGATTTAATCATCATACTTAGACAGCACCTAAGTTACACCAGCTTTTGCTACCAAAGCACCTTTATACTGCTGCTGCTGCTGCCTTGTGCATCTACGAGCTGAGCCCTGAAGTCAGCAGCAAGTGTTCAGAAATAGAATGTTTGGTTTAAAAAAAAATAATAAAGCATACATACACAGAACTAAGTGTGAAATCAAAGGTAGAAGTCAAAACACTTGATGACCTTAAGAGATCTTTTTCAGCCTAAATTATTCTGTGATTCTGTGAAGCTGCATCTTGAACTCTCAACAGCTAATCTGCATCATGCAGTAAAGCTTGAATCAAAGTGCTACATTGATGAGACACAACATTTTCAATGCTAAATAAATGTAAGGAATTTCACTGAGACCCTGGTAGTTCTTAAGTCAATGAAAACATCAGTTTTAAACAGGAAAGAAGCTTCTCCAAAGAAGCTTACACAAGCCACTTTCCTCCTGATTTGTTTTCTTTAAAGTACAATTGTAACTGAGAATGCTTACTCTTCAAAATAGTATCACAAGTATTTACCTTTAACTGGTGCGCCATCCATTATTTCATACTTGGCAATTGTTTCAGTCTCTGTTGTGGTACTGGGTCCTGGCAAAACAAGTTTTCACTGAGAACATGCTTTAGTTTTAAAACCTTGTAGGTAAATAGATTTATCACAGCAATTTCTGCTCTGCAGCACTGGACTTACCTTTTTTTTTTTTTTTTTTGCCATCATTTTTCAGTCACACATAATTAAAGCAAGCAAAACCATCTCCCAGACTGGATAACTGCTTCTTACTATCTCCTTCCAGTACTGACACAGTAGCTCTGGCTACAGCCTCTTCAAAGAGACCCTCAGTACACAGGCTTAGATAAGGGACAAGTATGCAGGGTAAGATTTGTGAAACTTCTCCGTTCAGAGGCCAACACTAGCAACTGATACTGGTAGGCCGTGGTCAGACTAAAAACCCAAAAGGTCTTCAGTCAGCACAAGAGCCACTGTTCTCCAACACCTAAGATGAAGCACCAGCTAGGTTAGTGACAAAAGAAAGAAAGAAAGCACAACTACCTGCCATACCTCTACTGCTACAGAGGCAGGTTCTCCACACAAGCAACTCACTAAGGCCCCAGCCACTTGGGAAGGAAGTCATAAGCCACCTCTTACTGCCTTCCCAGTGCCAGCAGTATGCAAGCCCAGTCTGCAATAATCAGACTACTTCTCCTTAAAAACCTCTTGATATTTTCCATCATATCTCATTTAGGCTAATAGAAGATTATATATTTTTACAGTAGAAGAGAGATTTCATGCCACCAGCTTATCTCTGCAGACACAAAGTCTTCAAGATGCGTTTTACTCTTTTTCCTTTGTTCACTATCAAATCAAGACTGCTTAAGCTCTTCCGTATTTCTGCATGAGCTCCATTTACATTGGTTCAAGCCTGTAGAGCCAGCCCAACACTCATAAAGTCTGTGGCATTGCTCTAGGGTTAATTTGCACAATATGCAAGCGGCAGTCAAACACCAGCAAGAAACAAGCAGACTGAGCATCAGTTCAGCCAAAGCTGCAACTATTGACTTCATTCTCCAAGTATGCACAAGGCTCAACTGGCATACAAGTTGTCATCATCTCTTTTGGATTTTTTCTTACCAATTCCAGTAATCTCCTTTTTGATCAGCTGCAACTCCATGTGCTGAATTTTTATTCTCACTAAGAGGAAATAAATTTTTCCAACAATCACATCCTTTAAGTGATACCTTTAAAAGAAACAAACAGGGGTTTTCATTAAAGAGCAAGCATTCCTTTTACATCTTCTCCAAAATAAGTTACATAGGCAGTTACCGTATCCACCTCTTACTCAGATGTAACTTCTCCACCAAGTTAAGCATCTCAACCAGACCAGTGTAATTAGCACCTTTCCATCACTGCAGTACCAGTAAAGGAAGTACTGCAGTTTTATTAAAAAAAAAAAAAAAAGCCCACATGTATCTGCATTGACCTTCCCATTAGTACTGAAGGCAAAACAGACAAGGATTCCTCATAGAAGGCCATCATAATTAGTAAGCAAACAGCTCAATACAGTAGTCATTAAAAGCGCTGCTTTAAATCTCAAGTCTGTAGAAGCCAGGTTCTTCATCAAGTAGAATCACAGGTGGCCTGGGTTGAAAAGGACCTCAAAGATTACCTGGTTTCAACCCCTTGCCACAGGCAGGGTCACCAACCACCAAACCAGGCTGCCCAGAGCCACATCCAGCCTGGCCTTGAATGCCTCCAGGGATGGGGCATCCACAACCTCCTTGGGCAACCTGTCCCAGTGTGTCACCACCTCTGAGTGGAAAAACTTCCTCCTAAGTATTTTTTTCCTACTTTTCTCTTCCAAGGCATTTATTAGCACATTTCAATCTAAGTCACACTTACTTTGATTTATTGTATTCAAATTCTATATGAAGACAGTCTTCAATGCCTACTTCCATTTTAATGGAGTTGTTTACATCTGGGTACGTAGCAAGCTGATGAACAATCAGATCGTATTCTTTCACTATGTCTGACAGCCGTCTCACTATTGTCACTTTTAGAAAATATCTAGGAAGAAAGCCACAGAGTTAGCCAGAATTATCCAGCACTGGGGAGAAGAGGCACAACACAATTTCTAAATTATGGAATACCCTGTAGGGTAGGAGGGGGAAAAAAAAATCCTAGCAGATACAAACCTCAGTCTGACATTGGCACCAATGTAGGATTCATATGGCTTCTCAACCTGCATGAATTCAAAGTCATAGCTTCTGCTCTGGGTCAGCTCTCCAGGTAAGGCGAGTTCCTTCACTAAGTTGACAAATTCATGTGTATTGCTCTTGTCATTGAAGAGCTCTACAGTTGAGGAAGATAAAGTAGAGCAGGTTTCAGTGTTTTGGTTTTTTTTTTTTTAAAACCAAAAACAATACATACAATAAATCAAAACATTTTTTTGATTTCATTTTTTGATTGCAATTATTATTCATCCCTAGACCTATGTCATGCGATTCCCACTGAGATAAAAAAGCTACACCCTACTGTTAAAAAAGAAATCACTTTATTTATATAAAAAACAAGCTTCTCCACAATTACCGACTGAAAATACCAGGTAAGCAGCAGCAGCAGAAATGAGCAGCAGAAATTCTGCTTTTTTCTCCTCTTTCTTCAGGTGTTTTGTTTTTTGTTGTTTGTTTGTTTTTTTGTAACAGAAGGCAGCATTCCAGAAGAGAATAATTTGCAATAATTTCACAGTTCATTACAGCCAATTCGATAGAAGCGTGTCGCTAGTAACCACTTATTTTCTAATACAGGCACAAAGAAAGGTGTGCTTTGCTGGCTATGACAAAATCTTGTATCATTTCAAAGTTATTTACTGTATCAGTCAGAAAAACACACAGAAGAGGAGGCTTGAAATGTATTCGTAACATGTAGCTGGAGCTGATCTCCAAGCAGTACAGTCACACTACTGGGGAAGTTTTTTGTATTATTCTATTAAAACTTGAAGGAAATGTGGAAAAGTAAAACAAAAAAAAACCCCACACAACAGTAGCTGAAGTCACCTCTGCATAACATCTTGAGAATTTCTGAACTGTAGCATAAGAAAAAGATCCAGCACTGTATCTCCAAGTTTTCAGAAGTCTCTTTTGGTTCTTCAGAAAATTCTCAGCCTGTCTGAGACAGAATACTTGCCATCCCAGTTCTCCCTCACACATCATCCATGATTTTCTGGCTAACACATATCAGTACATCATTTCTGTTAAAAAGGGTAGAATATCATCTTCCTTTAGTACTTGTCAGCCACTGACCTGACAGGGTTGCAACAGATGAGCCAAACTGCTGCAGCCACATATGCAAAGTTCCATAAACCACACCTACCCAACATCCTCTTCATAGCTCAAAACTCACCAATTTGTCCTACAAATTCAATTCTAATTCCTTGGTGCTCTAATCTCTTGCCATGCTGCTTAGAGACATTCACCTACAAAGACAAAAAAAAAAGCAAGAGTTAAAAGTTTAACATCTTTACTTAATACATGGTCTTAGAAAAAAGCAAAAATACATTACTACAAGCCTGTGAAAACTGCAATATCTTCTCAACAACTTGAATCTGAGCTTGAATCAAATCAAATGGTTGATTTTAAAATTAATCACTACCTAATGTCCTACCGAAGCCTCTAAGAAAAATCTAACCATCTGCAAGACTGAACTTAGATAGACCTGAAACATTTGTGTCTCACAATTCAGTATCCAAGCCAGAGCTTCAGCTGTGTTCGTCTAAGCTTTCAGTGACATCCTGGCCATCTTTGAAGGTAGAGAGCTTCAAAACATCTTCCAACAGTCACATTGGGGAGTCCAAAAAAGAACTGATTTAATTTTTTCAAGTCAAGTGCACTCGAGCCTCTTCCTCAGCAGAAAGTCAATGCAAAAGCAAGAGATGACAACATCTGCTACCAAGATTTTTGAATTTGATTTTCATAAACAGACCTCAGCCTCACAAAAACAGACTCTATAATGTTACTTCCCATGGGTATAAAGCATATGCAAAGTTCCCTCACTAGACAGCTATTACTAGAGAAATCCCTGTATCTTAAAATCCAATGCATTGCTGATATCTGAGTAGAAAGCAAACTAAGTGAATGATTAATCACCGTGGTGAAAAGGGAAGAGGCAATAAACTACTGCTCTTCCAAGCCTTCTGATCCCACTGTGCCTGTGGATGTCAGGGCCCCTCGGGCACCTCTCAGGAGCTGCTGATCAAAGCAACAAGTCATCAGGCCAGTGAACATACAAAAGTTAGTTCCCTCCATTTCCTGAGTTTGAGGGCTGTGTTATGAGAGTTTCACATCTGTTTAAGGATCTTTGTAGAGAACCAAGATCTTAACATGGAAAGGCAACATAAGAGCAGGAAGGTGCTTAGTAACAGTAAGTATTTAGTACATATTAGAAGTACATATTTGGAAGTCAGTCTCAGAAACCAATACTTAGGCTTCTCGGAAGAAAAGCAAATCCTAACTATTCAGAGAATGAGAATGCTCTAGAAAAACAAGAATGATGGCAAGAACTCCCTGGGTCTGATACTGAAAGATGAGGAATCCCTCTGGCAATCCCTGTTTCATCTCTCACCTGACAATCCTCACCCCCACCAAGAAAAACTCTTGTTGACTCAACAGCCAGCTAAACTTAACACACTGGTCTTCTGATGCAGTTCCAGAAACCACTTTGGGGCATGAAACATAAGGCTTAGCTTCAGGGGACGCAAAGTACATTGGCTGCACCAGCCAAAAATTACTCATACGCACATGGAGTTGTGGATTTTGGAGTTGAAAGGGAAGAAAGGGGGGCGGATACAGTTTGGAATAGTTTTCTTGTCAGAAGGAAAGACAGGATTGCACGTGGTCACACGAGCAGCTAATTCACAAAGTCAAGATGACTGGAAAAGATTATCAGAAACAACAAACTATTGAAAGGGCTCAGATTTCCCAGTTGCCTGAATAACTATGGTTAAGAAGATCAGATAAAAGAAGATAGTGTTTTCTCTTTGAATAACTGCCTAACCCAAAAGAGCGGCTCTTGCTTATGTGTTTTCTTTTGATTTTCTACATGCATTACCATCAGCATCAGTAAAGTAATTAATAGCAAAAAGTTACCTTTCCTGAAACAGATTCACCATCATAGAAGAGAAAATGCTTTTCTACTTTACCATCTTCTGTTTTCATTTCTGCTGTTTTTCGTGTTTCTGCATCATTAAGAATAACATCAATCTCACAAACGGGACCGAAGAAGCCTCCAAGAAAACTCTGCAATAAAGAATTCTGAAGTTATTTCCCAGTGGACACTCCACTTTAAATGTGGTATTTACCTGCAGCTGTGCCCCACACGTGGGAAAAACACTTGTGCTTCCATGAAGTTACAAAGCCATTCTGTACTCAAGACCCAAAATTTAGCAGTGATGGACAGTTGTTCACCTAGCAAGTAATTGCAATCGGGTCAGTTTCTAAACATATTTAGAGCACAGATTTCACTTTCAAAAAAGTAATCTCTTTTAATGACAATTCCAAAAAAAAAAATTGTGTTAACAAGTTTATTCTGCCTCATTTGGGATTTGGGACAGTGCGTAGTTTTCAGCATGGTTTGTACCCATTGGAACTCACTGCATAAACAGTAGTAACAGATGACCAGAAGTAGGAGGGGTAATGGAGCAAACCAAGGTGAAAACAAGCAGCTAAACGGGGATCTAACAGAATACAGGAAGCAATTCCCTGATTAGAAAGAAGCTGAATAAGGAACTTTTATTTGCTGCCCCCTCCTGTGCCTTGTCATTCGCTTAGGAATGAATGAGAGCATCAACAGGTACAGAAGACAGCAGCTTTTCATACGATCTACCTCAGCTGTGCCACTCTGCTATCAGATACAGCAGGTGTTTCTGCTTACCTGTAACACTGCTCCAGATGCTGATATACTGCAAGCACTAAATGCTTCTCCTCACCTTACAACAGCACTCCCGAGGCACAAACTTTTGACTATTATCAAACAACCCTCACTCTTTGACCTTGCTCAAACATCTCTCACAACAAACTGCAAAGCAGGGTAGCTGTTCTATGAAGCTCAGTAAGGTCCATACTAAGTCCCACATTTTTTTCTTAAGAACCAGGCACTAATCTGCTTTGATGTACTAAAGTAGACATTATGGTAATTCGGGGCAATATTTTTTTTTTCTATTTGTTAAGCACTTGTTTGTTTGTTTTTAGAAGCTACACTGTTCTGGATAAGGGCATCCACTTCAGCTGTACAAACACAGAATATGTGAAATCATAATTCTTGCCTCATCAGCTGCACAGGAACTCATCCAAAACCTGAGATCCTGAAGTAGGACTGAAAACAAAATAATCTACAAGAGCGTACAAAACAAATGCAACTGCCCAGCAATAGGAATGCTGAGCAACTTGCTGTAAGACATGGTGCAATTCGAAGCTGTAAAACAGCCATTCACACACATCTAAAGCAGCTCTGTATTAGCTCAGAAAGCAAGTGGCCCTAATTCCAGCCACACAGCTACAAGGCTTCACTTACAGACCCTATGTACATCTCTTCCATGTTCTCAGAGGAAAGCAAAAGCAGACAAGCGGGTAGGTGGTCAAACCGAAGGCTGAACAGACCTCTGAGTGCCTGCCAACCACATGCAGGTGCATTCACTGCTGCAACAAGAACAGAGGCTTTGGGGTTTTACTGCTGTGTTGTTTTGGTTTGTTTTTTTTTTGTTTTGTTTTTTTTTTTTTTAAAGTAACTGCTCACTAGAATTGCTCTGAGTTTGGCTCCCGCAGAAGGGGGATGCAGGAAAAAAAAAAACAAAAAAACAAAAAAACAAGATTTCAGATTTTTAGGCTATTTTAAACTGTCACACGAGTTATTTTGGCATAGTCATCTCTCTTATCTTCAGTTTTGTATTTGTTTTCCAGGTTAGCTCGTGTTTGCACCCCGTCCCAGCCCATGCAAGGAAGCGCATTACCTCCAGGTGAGCATTACACAGGGTGGTCACACAGCATTTTTCACCCCGAGAAGGTGCACCGTGACTTGGAGCAGCCAGCCAGCCCTAGCCCTGTATCACACCCCTGCCCAGCACACCATTCTCACGCTCCAGCTACACCCTCAGAAATAAGCTGCGATGTCAGCCGGGAGGACGTGAGCATATGGAGCAGAGAACGCAGAAGTCGCCAGCTCCTCCAGTTGCCAGCAGATACTGCTGCAGGGAAACGATGCGAGACAAGACGCCTTATTTTCAGAACCCACGCCGCGTCTTACTGTGCTCCAGCTTCATAAAGGCAGAACCGGACTCAGAAAAACCAAACGCTACGGCGCGTTCCAGCCCTCGTGCAGGAGGTGGGGATGCTGCCGCACGAGGGCTGGAAGCGCCGCGCGGCGTCGCAGCCGCACCGAAGGCCAGCCGTGGCGGCTTCGCCACGAGCCCTCGGTAAGAAGGGGAACGCGCGCACGGCGAGGCTCGGGCAGCCCCACGCTGAAGCCGGCTGCGGCCCGTTACTTCCCGCCGCCCCCGCCCGCAGGCCACGCGCCGCCCGCTCCCGCCGTCGGGGCGCAGCCCGGGGCCGGCCGTGTGGCGGCGGCGGCTCGGCACTCGCCGCAGGCCGGGGAAGGGCCGTCGGGGCGGCTCTCCTCACACGCGGCCACAGGTGGGCGGCGACGCACCGTCCGGACCGGGCGGCCGCCTCGGGCCTCGGCCCCGCGCGGCACGGCCGTCGGTAACTAACGGCCGCCGCTGCCCCGCCCCCACTCACCATGGTCGGTGCCCTCCGCCGCCGCCGCGCGCCACCAGCAGCCGGCCCGCGCCCCTGTCATGTGACGCTCCGGGCGGCCGCGCCACGCCCACCCCCGCGGCACGTGACCGCCCCTCCCCTCAGCGCCCCGTGGCCGGAGGGGCGGTGGCGGCGCGTGCGCGGCGGAGGGGCGGGGCGGAGCTGCGTCGGTGATGTGGTGCGGCGCTCGTCGCCCCCCGACCGCGTACTTCGTACCAAAACGAGCGAAGGTCGAGCTCGAATAAAGATAGTGCACAAAAGCCACGAGGGTTGTAAGACAGCGGTTTTATTGAGCAGGGGATGGGTCGGGGACCGTCCGTCACGGCGCCGAGGCGCTACGGCAGCAGGGCCTCCTCCTGCAGCCGCTGCCCCAGCCCCGCCGGCAGATCTGGGCGGTGCGCGGACCGGATGGCGGGAACGGCCTCAGCTCCCGAGCCCGAGCCCGGCTCCAGCGCCGGCTCCCAGCCCGAGCCCGACTGCTCCTCGGAGAGCGGGAAGATGTCGCCCAGCTCCTGGTACCTCTTCATCCTGAAACACCGGAGCCGTCACAAACGCTGCTTCCCTCTCTCGCCTGCCGCATGCCCCGAGCCCACCCGCGAATCCCCGCACTTACAGGGCAGGGTTGGCCAGGGGCGGCAGGATCCTGTTGGCCGCGTCGTCGGGCAGCTGGAACCGGGGCCCCATCTCCTCCACGCAGTTGGGGGACCAGGCGTCGGGCCGGCACCGCACCCGCTTGTAGCGCGCCCTGTGCGCGGGGGCACCTGATGGGAGCAGCCCGCGTCACTCCGCAGCTGAGCAAGGCTCCAAGGCTCGCCGAGCTGCTGCCTCGGCTCGGTGCTGATAGACCCAAAGGACCGAAGCAACGATCCTTCCTTTCAGCCTCGTTTAATTAACTTGTTCTTAACCTCCCTGGCACGCTGTGCTCCTTTTGGCACTTTATCTAATTTTTCTTGGGAATGTCTGCCTGTAATTATGGCTCTATTGCCTTATGTATTGCTGTATAGTGCTAGGTGACTTTCACCATCCTACTACACTCTTCTGCAAAAGACAAAAAATCTCTCAGGAAGGATTTCCTGTTGCTTTCACAGCATATTCCCTTTTTTTATTTACCTTCCTTAGCACCTTATTAAGAAGACTGGTGTTTTGTAATAACAGAAGAAACAACTGTGGCCGAGTACTTTGCACATAAGCATTACAGAACTGAGGCTACAGACAACGTCTCAAAGACCATCCTCAGGATAGAAACAGCAGTAGGTGTCTAATGGAAGCCTCTCACTGTCTTAACCTTGGTTTGATGGAGAATTATCCTACATATGCTTGCTAAGTGTTTCTCTCTTGCAAGAAATGACTCCACAGGGCACTTGTCGTCATGAATCAACATTTCCTTTTCGTTGTTTAGTGC
This sequence comes from Lagopus leucura, assembly GCF_019238085.1. Taxonomy (NCBI): domain Eukaryota; kingdom Metazoa; phylum Chordata; class Aves; order Galliformes; family Phasianidae; genus Lagopus; species Lagopus leucura. The sequence goes on along the minus strand of NW_024962255.1, from coordinate 10,357,230 downwards.
TGTGTGTTGCAATACTTTCTGTACCCAATAAACTGTACAGTTTCCTCATACTTATACACAATTTCCTCTCCTCCCCCCCAAAGCAGACTGGAGACCAGAGTAGTTATGACATGGGGACTGCAACAGGCTTAATTTGTAACTGCATAACGGAATAGCAGGGCAAAACCAGACCTCTAAGGGAGGGCTGGATAAATGTATACATTGGTATATACATTTGAGATGTGTGTGTACATAGAGTAGTTTACTTGATAAGGTCTTCTTCTCATACGGGCCAGGTGAGAGACACAGAAATATTTCATTTGCAAGAGGTATCTTATCTTCCCACTCCCCCTCCAGAAAACAGAACTCTAGCAAAGCAGGCTTCCTAAGCAGACCTCATTCCTCCTAGAAGGTCAATTGCAATATTCTCCTTTAAATTTGGAGGCTGCCTCCTCAGCCCACACTGCCTAGCACAGAAAGAGTATTGCAGAGAGAACAACCGCTCGGTGTTACCTTGCACTGTGCATCCCACAAAGAGGATTACACAAACAGCCAGGAAAATCCTCCTGCTACATCTGACCGGGAGCTGCATGTTGGCCGGCGCTCCTCCACTCCCTGCCAGCCTTCACCACGGCCTCGCGCTTCAGAAACACGGCAGGGCAAGGAAACCGACTTTTAGACAAGGTTTCCAAAACCTCAAACCCAACCCATAACCTGCGTCACCATTTCCTGATTGACTGAAGTGAGACATCTGCGGAAAAGCCCAGTGCTCCAGCCCCTCAGTCTCCCACCCAGCACGGAAATCTCCACTCTGGTGCTGGCTGTGCGGAGAAGCAAACCCAAGGCAAACCCTCCAGGCACACATCTCTGCCCACTGCTCTTTCCTCCAGTACATTGTGCTTTTGTGTTGGCAATTCAACCATCCAGGCTCGAGTTTAGCCAAGTTAGGCACAAGACAGCTACGGCAGCAGCAGGCTTTTCTTAATCATCCTGCTTCCAGTGGGTTAACCAAGGAGTGATGCAGAGCCCAGCACCATGGCAGCCACAGCACCAAGGCCAGCAGTGTCAGCCATGTGGTGGAACACTTTCTCATGGCGGAAAGTCTACCGAGATCTTGGCGGTGCTTCTGGTGAGCAGTGACTTTGCCTGTGCCCATCTTGTGCTCCTGCAGATCCTCTGCGAGACAAGGGGCTGAGCATCCTTGCCATTTATTAGGTGTTTTCATGTTTTTTTCTCAACAGGGAAAAACAGGAGACTCCAAACACCACGTGGAGATCAACTTGCATGCAGCAGTTATTTGTAGTGACTTCTTCTCTACTTTGTATTTTTCGTATCAACTCTCTTGTTTTTTTCCTCTCTTTTATTTTTTTGTCAGGCTGTGTGCTCAGCAGCAAACAGCGATGTGGGTGCGGAAGTGGTCCGTGCTGTCACACCTCTGACTTTCCGTGGTCACAGTCCCCATGTGGGCAGAGGAACAGCACAGAGGCTGCACCATATCAGAACAATAACCTTGAAATGTGTCAATATGCAGCTATCAGTGTTGAAAAGGGCGTTTTTTGCCACTGCTGTGCTGAAAACACTGCTGCTGCTTTCCCATCATGTGTAAAGCAGATTAAGAGCTTTGCATTTTTCCAAGGCATTAATTTGGGGGCAGGGAGAAGGAGGGGTCTGCTGCAGCTCTGGGCCTCCAGCTTCTCATACAGACACCTGGGACTCCTCCTGAGATGACCAAAATGCCTGGAAGTAGTCCCTAAGCAGAGAACAAACATCTCAAGTGATGATCTGCTCCTTGGATATCTCTCAGATCTGTTTTTATCTCCCAGTTTGCTTCCTGAATGTAACATTACCATGCTAGGACCATGTCCAGCATGGGAATATCTATCCTGCCATTGACAGTAGGGAATTTCACTCAGGAAAATTCCTTCTCAGCAGCTGCATGATATCCATGTGCAGGAGGGAAGGCATCAACCATGCAGACAGGGTCTCAATAAAGAAGTTCCTCTTTCATAACTGCTCAGAAATCAGACCGCAACTGCTGCCAGGTCCCTGTTCCCATGAGTCAGACTGTTATCTGCACACAGACATTGGTGTGCTCCTGCGGGTCCCTGCTCTGGGCACAGGCTGCTACAGACAGGCTGTGCCTGTGCTGATCAGCACTAAGGGGCAGGGGGAGATGAATGGCCAGAAAAGGGAAAAGAAAGGTCAGACAGTGAGCAAGAGTTGAGGAGAAAGGAAATACAGACTGCGTACAAGGAAAAGGTTTTACACTAAGAGTGGTGAGGCACTGCCACAGATTGCCCAGAGATGTGATGGGTGCCCCACCCCTGGAGACACCCAAGGCCAGGCTGGACAGAGCTCTGAGTTCTTGATGGAGCTGAAGGACTCTGATCGTTGCAGGACAGTTGGAGCAGATGGCCTTTAACAGTCCCTTCTAACTGAAACAATTCTATGATTCCATGAAAGGCAGCAGGAATGCATCTTTTTTCCCATCTTGTTCTTCAGGATGGAAGGAGAGATTTCTTCCTGTTGCCATGGTGGGATCTGGGGCAAATAGTAAAGAGCTGATGAGCCCAGGAGGTAGATTTGGGTCACTGCAGGGGATTTCTGAGTCCAGGCTGGGGCTGGGATGGATCCTCAGCCCAGCACCTGAGATGCTGAGCACGGGACCCCTCCAGCACATGGCATCTCTGCCTCTCGTGCTGTGCCTCTGGCCTCTGAGGGCAGTATCACAATCTGGCCCATGAAGATAAGATTCAAAACTCACAAGAAATCATTACAGCTCACATGCATTGTGTAGAAATCTAATGTTTGCTGCCATCTAGATCACACAGAGGAACAGTTCTCTGTTTTTTTCCCATGATAGAGGTCAGAGATCATTGCTCAAAAGCCACAACTGCATCAGCACTGAGCACAGCTGATGGCCCACAGGAAGCTGCCAACGGCTTCTTCCCACCAGCAATTCTTGTCACCATAAAAGCTCTGAATGTGGGATGGATTCAACCCTGGGTCCCCAGAACGCACCTGGGAACTCCTGCTACTTCTTCCCCATCCAGTCAGTCTGCTTACAGGAAGTCATTTCATTATTCCTTCTTTTCACCCCATATATTTCCACTGTGGATCTTTAGGCTCTCCAATGCAAGCACTCATAGTTCTCTCCCTCCATCACAATCACACAGAGTCACTCATCCAATTTGTCTTTGTTTAGGGGCAAATTATATTAACAGCTCTAACAGGGAAATGCTTGCATCACTGCTCAATGTCTCTTTTACAGCAACAAGAACACAGAGAATGTCACGTGCATACCAGATGCCAAAAACTCAAGCATTACATATTTGAAGCACTGCTACAAAGCTAATGAACTATTACTGCTGATCCAAACTCATGCACTGCATTACTATCACTCACTTCTCTAGATAAATGCTTAACACCACAGACATGTTAGAGGGGGAAAAAAAAAGTGCTGTTTAGTATTCTTGTCTCTGAACTGTCTCCAGTGCATCACTTCCACCTTTGGCTGTAAAGACACCATCAGAAGACTTTGGAAAAGGGCAGGCAGGTAAATGGTTCTCATTAGGATAACACAGACTGCCCCCAGGCCTGGCTGGAATGAGGAAGAGGTGTGCAGCATCAGCCAAACTGCAAAACGTGGAAGTGCCAGCAGGCACTTTGCAACAGTTACTAGGAAGGGCATAACGCACTTTTATAAGGAATTTAAAAATCAGCATTAGTCATTCCTGACGAGCTCTGAAGTAAGCTAAAATGTTGCAATTTAAGAAGAATAAGTTGACAAATGTTTCCAGCCACAAATTCATGCTCTTGATTTTAAGGCAGCAGTCTTTAGGTCGCTAACTGCAAGGCTCCAATGGACTTGGCCTCAGTGATGGCAGCCTCGTAGAACCTGCTTCACAGGACTGCTTCAGGGCATTCCACAATGAAAAGTTCCATGGAAAACACCGAAGTATCATTGACCACCTCAATCATTTAAAATACACTCAAAAAGTAAAACCCGGTTTCACTGAGCAAAAGGAAAACCCCAAGCAAAACTGAAACGCTTAAAGGCGTGAGTAAAGCAGATCAGTCCGATATCTCACTGTCTGATACTCAGCTTTATCAGGCTCCTACAATGTTTCCGAGCACAGAGTTGTAGCAGCAATCATACCCAGTGCCAGCACTGCACTGGTACATCGAGGCATCTCCGCTCTGCAGATAGAGAAGGCAGCCATCTGCCTTGCCAAGACGTATGCCTGTGCCTTTGGCAACGTGGGGAACCCATTTTTCTGATGAGAAGTGGAAGTGAGGGGTCATTTCTCACTTCCCCCTGGTATTTCAGGTGTAAGAGGAGAGAGCAGTGAAGGAGAGGGCCTTCTCCTGCTGCTCTCCTCAATGGAAAAAAGAGTTTCCTCCCATGGGGGACTTGCAGAGAGAGCCAGAACAAGGCACCAACGTAATTATTCTCTCGGTCCTGAAACATTTCATCTGCCTGGATCAACCCTATTTATGCTACATAACACATTCAGAACAAAAGCTGAGAGCATTTCAGTTGCAACAAAACTGTTCTTAGCCAAAGCACATTACCTCTAGTGAGTACTATGCACTGCTTCAAGAGGATGCTGAGGTTGCAGCCTGTTTTGGAGATCTTACACTTGATATGTGTTTGGCACAAGTGTGGGCGTCTTGAAAACCTCACTGCTTTATGCTGGGTAAAGAAAAAATACTAGCAGAACAACAGTAAAGAATTTTCAGTGGTAAGATTTTTTTTCCAAGGTACAAAAAGGAATAAAAAATGCAGGTTAAATGGAGTTCACAGGAATCTAATCTTCACTTAATCTTTGAAATAAACGCCTGACCTCACACATACTTCACACAGTTAGAACTCAGCATTCCTGAAGGGAGCTTTGTTGCCTAATCCTACCTGCCCCTTCTCGCTCCACCTCCCTCCTTTTCTTTTTTTTTTTTTTTTTTTTTTTTTGGAAACCTAAATACAAGATCTTAGTTCACTTTGTCAAAAGCAGGAATTATTCAAAAGGTTTCCACGAAAAAGACATGCCTTAAAAGTATCAATGCAATAATGTGTTGCAGTGAGCACCTGCCATGATAGTCTCACCAATAAACTGCGTTCAGCCAGTGGCAGTCTTCACCATCTGCTGTAGGAGATGAAGAACTGACATTACTGGTTTCTGTCAGTCTATATGTATTTAATACATTTGAAATTTACTTACAGCGTACTGCAGTTTTTAAGAAACTGTGGGCTGTCTTACTATCATGCAAAGGGAAAAACCGAATTAAAGAACTGAGAACGGAAACTTTTAAAGGCTGATCAAACATTTATTTAGGAAAATAAACATTCACACACACTTTCTCCCTTATTCTGCATGCATGCAAATAGGTGATCCAGTTCTGAGTTTTGCCATCTCTCATTTCCAGGACCCATTCGTTGGCCTGTTTGTGATTAGCAGTCAGCCGGCCAGTTCTATTGAGGATTCTGCAAACTAGAGATCTTGACCACATGTACAAGACGTTCTTGCTTGCGTATGCTCCTCCTTTGCCCTCCCTCCTACTTTTTTTTCTTGTTTCCCCCCTCCGCCCCCCATAAGAAACCAGTTCTTACACTTGCAGCTCCAACCAACACAAGGAGCCACTAACGGCTTCTCAAGCCTTTACATGTTAGCATCTGCTGCAGCACTGTATCATAGTATCTCTACACCAGCAGTTTCCTATAGGAGTATTAAGAGCAGGGTTTCCCCTCCCACCTCCATTCATAAAGTCTGCTGCTCTCTTGCTCAGCATTCTGGCAGTTCAAATGCTCAGAAACACTTTCATCACTATGTATTTTGGCAGTTGTACTGTATATCTTAGTAACATAAAAGGAAACAGAATTCAAAGGAGTCTGAAAAATATTTAGCCAAGCTACTCATTTATTGAACCTCTATCAGTTACATCTAAATTAACAGGGAAAGAAAAAACAAACATCAAGCATCACAAAATAAATATAGAAAATAAAATTCCCTTCATGTGCATAGGGTTTTCTGGGGACAAAGGTTAGAAGAGAGAAAATATTTTCTAGTTTTCTAGGTGGAAGAACATGCCTTAAGTTTCTTAGAAAAATTTTCCCAGAGCAATAGAGTCTCAGAAGAAACCATTTTTGTACAGCACTACACTTAGATCCCAAGTGAAAGGAAAAAACAAAAAGGAGAAAAGGTTTATATTTATGTACAGACAAGCAATACAAAGCATCAGCTGGACGTTCACTTAACATTTAAGGTTTACAGCATTAGTGTGGTGAGCTACTAAGTCAGAGAGCTCTTTTTTTCCCAGAAGGTTGTATTACTGCAGGTTCTAGCTGGACGGCCAAACTGTAGCCACTTAAGTTCTATTAATCAGCCCAGAAGCTGATTTTGACAGGTATCATTTTAATAGCACACATTTCCTTCAAGTCAAACATTTATATGAATGGACACAGTTTTGCTCTTAGCCTCTCCATTCTCGTTGGAAGAAGACCCACCATCTCCTTACTGAGTTCTAGCTCAGTTTCAACAGCACGGACAGCATCTGGGTGCTTCTCACAATAGTCTACCAGAAACATGTAATACTCTAATGACGTCTGCATATTTTCCAGCTGCTTTTTGCTATCTGAAGTAATAAGTTTACCATACAGTCGTGCAATATGAAATTTAGCCACCATTGCAGGGCGAAGAACATCTTCCTCGAGCTCCTCAGGAAACACCTTATCTGGGTTCCTCAAAGAATCTAAGAAGAGTTCATAATATTTGATGGCTAACTGAGCCAGAGAGTTAATTTTTTTTATTGTGTGTGAGTCTAGTTCTTCCAACCTGTTACCAATAGCTACCTTCAAATCCATCATCTCATAATAGGTATCTGCTAGTTCAAACTGAAGCTGCCTACTAATCAACAGGTAATACTGTGGGTTCAAGTCTGCATATATAGGCTCCAACATGTCTATTCTACGCTTGTGCATTTTGCAACGTCTCTCATAGTCTTCTTCAAAGAAAGCAAGCACCTTAAACAAAGCACTGTGATCCTGAACAATTTCAATATGGTCAGTAACATAACCATCAACCTGAAAAAACTCCTTTGCCTCCTGAACGTAGTTCTGACCCACTAGGAAGATTTCTCTGGCTTCCTGAAAATCTAAAGGATATACACTGCTTACTTTCTCTTCCATGGCTAACACAGAGTCACATATATCACTTGTCCCAAAAAGCACAGCCTTTTTCATGCCATTCTCTTTTTCATCTTCCTCTTTCTTCCTTTGGGCTTTAAGTTCCAATTGCCTGTCTGGATCCAGCTCTCCTATGTTATCCTGAAAAGATACAGCATACTAATTAAAAACACGTGCCATGCAAAGACAAGCTTGCACTGCATCATTTTTCTTCTGAGTTATCTTTCAAACACAAAGTAATTAGCAACCAAACAAGACAAGACACATGAGTTATTTAACCTTATACTCACTAAAAACCACATTGATAACATCTACATTCTACAAAAAAAAAAAAAAAAAAAAAAAACCAATAACGATGCTAAAACAATTTAAGTCTCTCCACTCTGCAACAACACAGCCAAACCATGAAAGCTCCTGTTTTAGTAGAGGATTTCAGCAAATGCTCATTTTTAAGCATTCCGCATGAAAATATGAGCATACAGAAATGCAAGATGTTCTGCTTGTTAACTAAGAAACCAATCTGCCAAAAATCAAGGCATGAGAAAACTCAACAGAGAGGAGGGGAATTTGTGAAACTGCTGTACAAGCAGCACACTGATCACACTACAGAGCTGATCTCCCATTCCTTCTTATTTCTAAGTACTGCAATAAAGTCTAGGCATGACATGAAGTACCTGCTAGATTTCCAGCATCTCTTGAATTATTCATTGGACGATTGTTCATCATTTGCTACCAGCTATGAATCAATTACTGCTACAAGCATCAAAACAGATTTTTTAAGCAACAACAAAAGAAAAGATTTCCAGTTACCTCAAGTAATTTCCGAGCACTCTGCAGAAGATTCAAGCAATACTTAATCCAGCACCTTGCAATTTCAGCTTTTCTCTGTCTAAGGTCCTGCTGGTCTTGCTCTGCTTCATCTAGTTTATGGACATAAGCACATAGCCTTCAGAAAAGCTTAAGTGTTCCAGTAATAACCTCAAATGTTGTGCAAAGAATACATTATTTATATTTGTTTTTTTTTTCCTCGTTGTTAGACAAAAATACATTCTGTGTTGGGGCATATAACAATTCTGTAAACTGTCATTCTGGCAGAAACCCATGCAGATTAACATGGATGTGTCACGCATGAATTCTTCAAAAAGGAATGCACATTTAGAAAGCTTTTGATTCTGGAGGAGTCTTACTGGAAAAGATTTTCATGTCTCTCTGTAGCAGGAGAAAAAAACAATAGTTTGCTTTCTAAGATTCATCTGCCTGTTCAGTAATTGCTTCTGTCAGTGACAGATTCCAGACTCAATGTCAAAAAAGGGAACAAAATTAAGGGAAACTGCCTTTGGTACCAACGTAGTACCTATTAGCTCTACAACTCCAGTATTTTTTCCCCCTGTTCTCTCCACTGCTATAAATAGTCTTGAGATTTCATTTTCAAAACAAAAAAGGGTTTCTAGAGAGAGAACTAACTTCCCATTCTCTGGGCAGAGGGCACTGAGCTTGCTGAACAACGAAGAGATGCGAACGTTCCTTACCACCAAATAAAAGGTCAGACTCAGATCTGCTCTATTTGTTATTTTCCATAAAAGAACCAGGTTGTTCTTATAAGGAAATGATTGTTAATTTCAAAAAGGCACCTTCACATTTGTGCACCTCTTTATATACTGATTAACAAGACAGAAGGAAAGTGCTTGAGAGTGGCCAATGTTAACTGTGTGTTAGACTTTCTGTGAGCTAGTGCCTTCTGCACAGTGATCTTCAGGTCCACAGCCCTGCTCTTTGTTCTGGGAAAAGTGAATATCAGAGAAAAATTCACTCCTCCAAACAGACTCAAATATCACTGTTTAGTGTAGGAAGAAACCCAGATAAATGTTGGTTGACTCGCCCAAAAGTCACACAAGAAATTTATCAAGTACAAGCACAACCAGGACTCTTCTCAGTCTCAGACCTGAATTCTACAGCATAACTGCACGTGTGCTCCTGTGTTCTGTTCCTACTGAACATATAACCTCCATTTTTGGCTCATGAATCATATTAAATCAAAACAACCGTGCAGGCAGGCAGCTACAGAAGCCTGTAAACACACACTCACTCAGATCTACTGAATGTTTCATAAAATATATTGTCTGAAAACAGCCTACAGATAAGTATAACTTAACTCTGACAGCCCTGTTCCCTGAACATAAAAGTCTTTTGGACACCATCCTCAAAGGCAACTGCACAGAGTTCTGTGTTTTTGAGCTAAGGGAAATTCTAAAAGCAATGAAACTAACTGAAGTTCAGTGACAGTGGATTAAATAGAATTCATCTGAACCTATTCAAGATTCTATTTCACTTGTAATAACATCAATGGATTAAAGTGCTTGTATTCTGAACAGCTCAAACCATTAGAAGCTGAACAATACGCACTGTTATAAGCCAGAGTTAAAAACTCACTCTAGGGCTGCCCTGGGTGCTTGCTCACTCTCCGTGAGTTAAGCTCTGTCATTTTGAAACTGTCATTTGCCCAAGACTTAGAATGTAAAAGGCTGTGCTGTAGATAAGGAAAGCATAAGCATACAACAGAGGATTTGAATGCTGATGCTGTCACATAACCACAGATCCTTAAAGCTATAGTCAGTTCTCTTTTTTTCCCCCCCTTTAAAAACCATTCCTAGGAAGTATTTGTTTTGAATCATTGAATTACTGTCTTCTGACAATTCAGAAGTCAAGGCAAGCTGTATTTTGCACATAAATACAAGCCAATTTATTGTAAACAGAAAAAGATTGCTGAAAATTTAACACTTGGGTAAGTTTAGTACATACACATAGGCTTCATTTTAATGTAGGTACTAATGATGCACAATTCACCTTGTTTATCAAGGAACACTTCTATATGAACTTACTGTCTTCAGTAGATGGCACCTGTCCAGCCTGGCTGAAGATGACACTGGCTGCTGCTAAACAGTGCCGTGACTCCATGAAGCATTGCTGAGAGAGACAGAAACAACAGTTTATCACCAATGGGAGGAACAGAAAGGTTGCTCTCAGCTAAACCCCTCATCACAGGCAGTAAGAAATGGGGCACAAGACAAACTACAGAACCAAGGCTCAGCAGCTTGCTCCCCAGGACACTGGAAGAAAGTACGTTTTTTCCACACCTACACTGAGTGCAATATTTTTAGCTAAGCATTTTTTGTGCTACCAGAGCCACAAGAACAATTGTGAACATTTTCTGATCGATTCTACCATCACTTCCTTCCGCCTTCTGGTGGTATCAGAGGGCGTTAAACAGTATCAGCTGGACAAACAAGTCAACATTACAAGTGAGAGTCAGATCTCTTTACTCATATTTGCCTTGTTTAATGATTATGGTTGTCAGTGCATCAAAAAACATGGAAATCATGAATTGCTGTTGAAATTAGCATTAATTGACGTAGGTATGGTAAAAGACTTATGTAAAGGAAAAAGTACCTGAGTAGTCTGGACATAACCCCTAAAGAAAGACCTGAAGTATTTCCTGGCTCAGTGGATTATTTAGAGGCAATAAAGACGTGTGGAGGTAAACAATTTCTTATGTAATTACAGCAGAAAAGCATGAGGTGTATTACCTTAGAGAGATAGTACTGTGACAAGGTAGCAGCATTAAGTGCCCATTCTACCGGGTAGTAGCCGCAGTACTCAAGCTGCCGTTTAAGAGTAGTATGGCAATACTGAGCAGCCTTCTCAATCATCTCCAGGTGCTGGTAGACTTGTGCCAGATAATACAATGTATGTGTATAGGCTTTTTCAAACCTGGAAAAGAAAAAAATCTTTAGACTTCTTAATTCTTCTTAAGTCCCTAAAAACAACCTCCTAAACAAAAATCAAAATAAAAATAAGAAAAATCTAGGTTGCTGTTACTCACCCACCTTTTTGATCTTTCTTGGTCTGTGAGCTTTTCTTCTTCTGCCATGAAGTGTTCACTGGGATCCAGAGGAGGATTTCCATCCTGCATGGATGAACATGATAGGTTCAGGAAGATACATTTCTCTTACTTTGTGACTCCCTCTTCTGGCTGCAGACTATTTACCTATTTTCCATTTCTAAACTGAACAGATTCACATAATGCATCTACTGCTATCACAGAATCACACAGAATCACACAGAATCACAGAATCACCCGGGTTGGAAGGGACCCCAAGGATCATGTAGTTCCAACCCCCCTGCCTAGCAGGGCCACCAAACATACACATTCAGATCAGGTTGCCCAGGACCCCGTCCAACCTGGCCTTGAACACGTCCAAGGACGGGGCATCCACAACCTCCCTGGGCAGCCCGTTCCAGGGCCTAACCACTCTCCTAGTAAAGAACTTCCCCCTAACATCCAACCTAAATCTTCCCTCCTTCAACTTAAAACCATTTCCCCTAGTCCTGCTGTTATCAGCCCTTTTGAAGAGTTTACTCCCCTCCTGGGTGTAGGTTCCCTTCAGGTATTGATAGGCTGCAATGAGGTCACCCCGCAGCCTTCTCTTCTCCAGGCTGAACAAGCCCAACTCCCTCAGCCTGTCCTCACAGGGGAGGTGCTCCAGCCCCCTGATCATCTTAGTCGCCCTCCTCTGGACCCTTTCCAAAATCTCAATGTCTTTCTTGTACTGAGGGCTCCACACCTGGACACAGTACTCCAGATGGGGCCTCACAAGAGCCGAGTAGAGAGGGACAATCACCTCCCTGTCCCTGCTGGCCACCCCTCTCCTGATGGAGCCCAGGATCCCATTTGCCTTTCGAGCTGCCAGAGCGCACTGCTGGCTCATATTCAGTCTCTCGTCCATCAGGACCCCCAGGTCCTTCTCTGCCGAGCTGCTATCTGACTGCCATACTTCTGGAGCAATTCTACAAACCTCAAGAAACTTAGGGAAAGAAGGCCATGATTTCATGTGATTCTGTGATTTCAAACAGAAATACAAAGTGTTTGGCTTGTAATACCTTGTTTGCGTAATTTAAATTCTACAGGACTACAAATGGAGTGTCTGTAGATTGCACAGCAACAAAATGGCTTTACATGATGCTTTTTAAAGCATTTACTACTAAGCGTGTCTGCAAGCATGAAATGTTCACTTGCCCAGCAGCACTGATCTGCAACGTGAAAACATTCTGCAGAAAGTACTGCAAGGAACATGATGTCAGGAGTGCTCAGCTGTAAAGACTGCTCGTGCTGCCTTGACGTGACTCCAAGTCCTTTTATTCACAAGCTGGTGAGACTATTTACTCAACTGTATGAGTGAGACAGCAGGCAATGTGTCTGGAAGATGAAGCTGCTAAATCTTGATCTACATGACCCATATGCAAGTTGAATTGAGGTTTTTTTTTTTGTTATTTAAACCAAAAACTCTGTCCGAATCTTTACAGAGATATATCTTGTGATATGTACAAGATGGCTTATTTTCTTCATACAAGAACAGAAAGATTTTGTTGGAATATTGGAATTAACAAAAGTAAGCTAACAATATCATGCTTGGCTGGGTATAAATATCAAAGATGAACATCAGGAATTAATTACACTGAGGGTCTGTGGAGAGATCTCTAGTATCTCTAGTTAGACCAACTGACCCAGAAGGCGGAAAACAGAAGACTTTTAGCATGGGCATTTTTTAATTCCTTATATCCACTACCTATCCTGTAACCATAGACTAGCACAGCTACAAAGGCAGCGCTATGGCAGGGAATAACCAGCAAGGAATAACCTCTGCTAAAATTCCCATGAGAGTAACCTGTACTGTAAGCCATATCCCCACAAAACCATAATTTCATGAAACAACCTTCTGTTTAACCTGAAACACAGAACACTGCTCCTTTAAGGCCACAAATATTTTCAGCTCACTCAACAACTGCCCTGTCCCTGAAGCAAGATTGTGTTGGAAAGGCTTTGCAAAGAACGTAACAATAGCACAAGGGAGCCTTTGTTGATACACAGCAGAATCCACAACTCAGAACATCATTTAACATGCAAACGGGGTTTAGCTGTTCAGAAGATTGTCCCCTTTGAAACAAGCTGAACTACTTGCCTCTGCGCAGCAGGATATTATGTTCAGTCAGAGCAAACCATGCAGATAATACAGTTTGTTTTCCTTTTCCTACTGAAAGCAATTGCTTGACCTCCTACAGCATTCCCAAGACAAAAGTAGGACGATCTAAATCAGAAGCCATGTTCAGCACTGGAGTATCAATTCAAAGACCCTATAACAAGGATCACTATTTCCTGAGACAAACTACTTTCCCAGATCCATGCTAAAATTATCAAGTGATCCTCCTACGCCTTCTATGCCAGCAAACAAACCATACTGTTTTTCAGAAGCATTATCACACCACGAAGCTCAGAAACTCAAGTTCCATTGTATGTTTTCTTCCACAATTATCAAAACTGTAAGTGGTGCACGAAAGTAAGACCTGCTGCCAGATTAATAAGCACCGTACCTCTTTCATGTACTGATTATACAAGGCTTCTGCAGATTCCAAGTAAGTCTGTGCGGTTTTAATTTCACCCCTTTCGGACCACAGGATACCTAGATTGTTCTGAAGTTAAAAGGAAAAACAACAATTATTTTCCAATCAATTCCACTTACACTAAACATTTTCTTCAAATAATTTATCACTCTTCATCGCTATGTACATGTCTACATACACACACACTCCTAACATACCAGATTCCAAAAGGCAAAAATTGTTCCCACCCATTTTATTGTAAGCTGCTCAAAGAAGAGGGTTTTCACAGAGGCAAGCACACAAAGTCACCTCACAAATGGCAATTTTCCGTGTTTACCCTGCTAAATTATCTCTGGTACATTCATATAGAAAGCTTTTTCTACACGGTGTGTTCTACCTCTGATTCAAGCAACTCTGAAATCATAAAGGAGAGTCACAGACATAGAAATTTGCCACTGTGTCTTCATGGAAAAATCTAATAGGGAAAAAGTGCTAAAGGAATGAATGTACGTTTTGACAAGGAAATTAAAACCTGCTGTGATGCAAAAGCTATAAGCTTAAAGGAGTGAATATCACAGCAACGTGCATGGTAACATCTCACTGCACCTACTTTTTACAAAAAACAACCCTAATTTTATTATGAAGATGAGATGTTAATTACAGATCCATGTTTAATGGACTAATTTAATTCCTAGCATATGTTATCACAAAATCTAATAAGACTGGGAATAAAAACCTTCAGAAAGCTCCTACGTGTAGCTGTACGTCAGACTTGTAGCCCTTTCAATTCCTTCTATTTTATTATGTTTTGAGAGAAAGCCCCATGTATCATGACAGCTATGAACAAAAACACTTCACCCACAGCTGTGCAATGGAATTGACCAAATTTAATTAGACAGAAATCGTCACATGCATCCTTAAGCAAAAAGACAAATGAGAACAACTATAGAAACAGGCCCAGCAGGAAAAGGAATGCTCCTCCTTGCCAAAACAGGCATCAATGAGGTGACAATGTATTTTATAGCACTAGAGACGTGCTCATGTACAAATACAGCCACTGCTGACCACCAACAGCCTTGATACTCAGTGTTGTTTTGGCTTGGTTTTTGTTTGTTATTGAAATGCTCAGGTGTTATTTCCAGCACATCAGCAAAAACGCTGGGCAGAAATTCTCTTGCAGTGGCAATGAGGCACTGCTGCCCAGAGCTGTGGCTGTCCCATCCCTGGAGGTGCCCAGTGCCACGGATTGGCAGCTTGAACTGCTAGGGGCAACCAGCCCACAAGCAGGGATTGGGGCTCCATGGTCCCTCCCAACCCAAGCCATTCTATGAAAAAGTTTTAAAAAGGCACCTGAATCCCTGTCCCTCAGCCATAATGGCAACAATGCCCCAACAGCACACTGTGAGCACCCCATGCAAACACTGAGAAGATGCTCCTTGGTTTTGCCTGACTTCTCAGGCAACCTCAGATCACACCACTGGCAACAGACTGACAGCAGAGTACCCAAACCACCCCTCTGAAGGACAAGGAGCAGATGTAACCTCATGAGTCCCAAATAACTAAAAGCTGACAGGGTCACTGGGGTTGGAAAAAACCCTCTCAGCTCACCCAGCCCACCACCACCTGCCCACATCCCTCAGTGCCACATCCCCACAGCTTTGCAATACCTCCAAGCATTGCCCACATCCCTGGGCAGCCTGTGCCACTGCATCACTGCTCTTTTGAAGAATTTTTTCCTAATACCCAACCTGAACCACCCCGGTGCAAACTGAGGCAATTACCTCCCATCTTATTGCTATTACCTGCTCCGAGGGTGACCTCCACCTCATTACAGCCTCTCCTCACGTAGAGAAAGAGAAGCCACTGCCTGATCCGTGCTTCGCCGGACCACACAATCCCTCCGCAGCTTTACGCTGTGTGGCAGTGAAGTACCGTGAGCCCTTCCTAAATCACAGCAGACATTTCTGACAGACACACAGACAACTGCTCTACTTCAGTGAAAGCATGTGTGTGCGTGCGTATAAATGCACAGCAGCTGTCGCGAGGCACAGGTCACCACACGAACATTCAGAGAAGGATGTGATCACATTCTTCAGTGTTTTCTCCTTACGCTTAAGACTGAGAACATGAGCATCCCTCAGCTTCACTTGGGCAGCAAGTAAAAGCGAAGGGACCGCAATAAGGTCGCAAACCAGTCTTCTCCCGCTGTGCCGTACCTCCGCCAGCCCCGCAGCCCCGAGGAGCGGGCCGTTCCTCGGCTCGGAGGGGTCACTCCGCCACCCGAAGCCGCCTCGCGCAGCCCCAGCCCCGCACCCCCCGCCCACCTGGGCCTGTATGTAGAGCGAGACGCAGTCCCGGGACAGGCGGTGCGGCTCGAGCAGCTGCGTGCAGCGCTGCAGGTGCTCCTCGCCGGCCGACAGCTCCTCCGTGTCGGTGTGGTTGACGCCCAGCTCGTACTCCAGCACGGCCCGCCGCACGGCCAGCAGCCGCGCCTCGCAGCAATCCTCGGCGGCGCTCAGCTGCTGCTTCACCTCCTGCAGCAACGCGCGGGCGCTGTACTTGGATCGGTAGGGTTCCGTCTCCGGGTCCTTGCGCGACTCCACGGCCGACAGCGTCCTAGCGCTGCGGAACTTCTCGCACGCCGCGGCCCACCCGCTGCCCGCCGCCATCTTGTCGCCGCCGCTCGCCCGCCCCGCGTCACGTGCGCCCCGCCAGCCAATCGCCGACGCGCAGCGCGGAGGCCCCGCCCCACCCTCCCGCCGTCACGGCGACCTGCGCGGCTTCCTCGAGCTACAGACGCCGGTAAGTGTCCAACGGCTCTTTACTTGTGGGTAAAAAACACGGTCAGTCCCGCGGTTACTCGAGGGCCCTGCCGGGCGGCCGGCCCTGCTTCCAGCTTCCGAACCTGCCGTTCTTCTTGAAGCCGCCAAAGCGCGGCGGCCCGCGGTTCACATCCTGCGGTTGCTCCTCCAGCTCAGGCAGCTCCTTGGCCACCGCCAGCTGCCAGCGCCGCGTGTCCCGCCACTGCTCCTGCAACAGAGCCAGCACAGTCAGCCCTGCGTGTGCCACAGCCCTGGCAAGACAGCACCAACCCCAGCCCTAAATCCCATCGCAGGGACAGAGCAAAAGGACAAGCAAGAGGGAATTCCCTAATGGTTCTGCCCACCTCTCAGTGCAACATCCCTGTTAGATCACACACTCCATCCTCTTACCCACCCTGTATAAAACCTCAAATAAGATGATTGCCATGTATTTCGCCTTGCATACACCCCTGGAAGTTCCAGCTATAACATACCTGTATATGACTCAGCTCGTCCATAGGGATATCGAAGCACACCCCCTATAGCAACAAGTATATAAATAAATAAAGTGACATTTTCTTTCCAAAAACATATCCCAGAACATAAAATTGAATACCCACACATACACCAATGCCACCACCCCTCCTTCCCAAAGGATGGGCTATCTTACCATCTTTCCCTTGAGGAAACGCATTGCAGATATCTTGCCATCTATTTCCTCACCAAGCTGCTCCTTCAGCCCTCTCCAGGCGTAGCTCATGGAACGCATCTCTATTGAGCACTGTAACACCATGGTCACAAAGCCCTTTGGGAGTAACAGAAAAATACACTTGTAAGAAAAGACTGAACTTGCTTGGACAGCCTATAACTCAGTAACCATAATGAACCCCTGGTATTCTCACATAGTAACCCTAAGGGACCAGCTTCCCAGAAGTGAAGCAAACAAAAGCCTATTAAGAAACTGAAGGCATCCATTTAACGTAGGACTGAGCACCGATATAGATGGCCAATAGCATTCCTGCATTTTGTCTGGAAGCAGAGACATTTGTTCAAAACATACAGAATGTCACAGCTACAAAAGGGATTTAAAAAACGAATACAGAAAGCATAGTCCAGACATGTGCTATTCTCAATTAACTGCATCAGGTTATCCTCAAATGCATCAGGAAAAAGCAACACTGAACTTTTCACCTATCAGGATTTCTTTGAAATGAGGTACTTGCATGCTACTTGCAATATGCAGAAATCTAAAATGCTTTCTAAGAAAGGAAAACTACAACAGCAAGAATCAACCTATCAGACTGTAAAGTTTCCTTAATTAAGCTCATCTGTAGCATCAAAGTCTTGAGTTACTTAGATGTACAGCACAATTACTTGACATCTCATTGCAAGAAAATACACTGACTGATACCAAGTTTCTTTAGTTGTCTGCAGCATGCCAGTAAGAGCAGAGTTCCGTTAAAGAACAAAAAATAAACTAGAATGAGCTAACAGTTTTAAGAAATCATACTGAAAGGCCCTGAAGAGAAGGTGCTAAGATGCCACACTTGCACAGAACTCCAGCAATCCTTTTTTCTGTTCTTGCTAAAGCAGTTATAACGTTATTTACCGCAGTTGAGTTGAGTAAGGAACGCTGCTGTATGGAAGAAGCCCCAGAAATATGGGCCAGAGCTGCTGCCAGGGCATCAACTGCCCCTTTCTCCTCTATGAGCTCTCGAGCAGACTGCCTGAAGTAGTCTATTGCAGAAGGAGGAACGGCATCTAAACACCTGCATGTTGACAACAAACAGCTGAGATCAGCACACTGACCATCAGTGTGAAGTGCAGTCACGTTCAAGATAACACAAATATTTCAGTTTAGAGATTAAAAACAACTGCTCAACTTTTAAAATACAAGGTGCATCCAACACCATGCTTACAATCTCCTTTACACCTGTGAAATTCTCACCCATTACCAAAACCTCCACCAAAGCAATTTCCACCAATTGGGCAGCAAGTGTAACCAGAGCTGCATGGAACAAAATGCTCAACCTTCACCAATAAAATGACAGAGAAATACAGGATGGGCTACAACACCCTCACCATTCACCAAGAGCAGTGGAACTTTTTGCTTTACTAAGTACTGTTCTTTAAACTCAGTTTCTTCACACAACAGCAATTTTCTTGTTCTGCTATCAATAGATTTTTGTGTTATAAGAACGGGTTAACAGAACAACTACTTCTATGAAAAGGTTTACATTTAAGCACACAGAGATTTACTGGTATCATCTTAGGAAGAATGGTCAGTGTCTACAGGCAAAGCAGCTGACTTCTATGACACAGGGAAAGACTTGCATAACTTTAGATTAGAACCTTAGAACTTTACATTAACAGTCCAGCCGCTGGAAGAACTCTAGTATTTTCAGAATAGACAGATAAACTTACTTCTTAGCATCATCACTTGAAGCTTTAATTATATCTGTAGCAGACGGAACACCTATACGCCTGAACGTAATCCCCTGAAGTCAAGAAAACAAATTACAATCAAAGGTATTTTCAGCATTCTATAATTCAACGAGTCACATTACTGAGACCTGCATTCACTTGATGCTTACAGCAACATGTCTTTACTTAAATGAAAGTATTTCTAAAACTAGAAAAAAAGTTTTTATTTAAGTTGCTGCCTTTGTTAGTTAATCTGGAGCTACTTTATACCAATTCACAAGACTAATGAAAGGCATGGTCTCCTTCATACATTCCTGCTACAGTCTGCATGCTGACAGCAATTGAGTACTGCCAGCATGGGCAAACTCATGAGAACCCATAGAATAAGCTGATGTTGAGGCATTTACCATCACTTAAATGCCAGCATTTCAGGTCAATCCACTCCCATGCTGGCCTCATGCAACCATAATCAGCCTAATCTAAGAGTGCTGCTGTCTCTTCAGGACTCAGATTATTCCATTAAGTCCAAAGCAGAACTCACCGCTTTCTGCTCAACCTGCTTCAGAAGGTCTTCTTCTTTCCTCTGATAGAAACAAATACAGATCCCAGTGCGGCCAGCTCGACCCGTGCGTCCAGAACGATGGATGTAGGAATCAACATCCTTCAGAAATCCAGATTAACATGAGAAAACCTTGTATCGTTTAAACCACTGACATTTATTTATACAGTGTAAGAGAGAAAAAAGTAAGCTGAAAATTCTAAATCAGAATGCTAAGGATGATGTGTTTCTATACCCAAGCTTGTAACTGCACACTAACCACTGGAGATCTGTTATCCTAGGTTTAACAAACATTGCTGACACATTTTTTGAATTAAAAAGCTCCAATGGAGTTTCAATATAAGAAAAAGGGCTGTAGGAGTATTTTAGAATTGGAACAAAACAAAGCCCAAAGCTGCTCAGAAGGGATTCAGAAATACTGAAAAAACGCTTAAAGCAACTTAAAGACTTTGCCATGCAACAGAAAAGGAACTGCCCACCATACTGACACAAAAAAAATATTTAAAAAAAATCATTTTACTTTATTTTTTCTACTAACTTACTTTTGGTGGAGAGCACTGTATAACCAGGTCAACTTCAGGAATATCCAAGCCACGGGCAGCTACATTTGTTGCAATCAGAACCTCAAACACACCATTTCTAAAGCCTTTCAGTGTAACTTCTCTCTGTTTCTGTGGAATGTCACCGTGCAATGACTGGGCTTCCTGTCAGTGAAACAAACCATTCCCATATTATTTAACAGGGAACACAGCTGCAACAGCTTGAGATATTTAATTTAAAAAAAAAAACACACACGCACACAAAATATTGTGCAGTGACTGAAAAGAATTACATGGCTGATAGCAAGGGTATACAGAACATCTTACTTTGTGGTTTTCATCCTTCTCAGGGCCACCAACACTCAGCAGTGGTGTTTTACCATAATGTTATTATCTGTAGCATACCTACAGAAGACATGCAATTTCCAGCCTGCCTTGTCAACAGTGGACACAGGAACAGTGGCTGTTCAGTGACTGCAGCAGTCACTTTCACTGGAACAAATGGAAGCAACTTTACTTGCTTGTAAAGAACAAGCAACAAGCTTTGTTCTCTGCCCTGGGAAGCCAACCCAATCACAGACACTGACATGAGGTATCCAGGGCACAGCTAAACCTTCCTAGTGATCCAAACCACATCACTTTCTAATGGGAGCTGAGACTGATTGAGTGTTTATCAAGGAAAAAGGACAGTCATGCACTCAGAATTTAAACAAACAACATGCAAAAGCAGAACTTAATAACACAAGAAACTAATGTGTGACATACTGACAGAAGAACAAAATTGTTATTGGATATGAATTTAACAGGCAGACAAATCAAAATTGCTCCTGCAAGATTTTCACATGGATTTCACACAACTAAACATGCCTTCCCATCACTAATTTATTAGTGGTATTTTGTATCAAACAGGTTTTTCTCTGGGGGGAGGGGAGGAAAACAAAAAAACAGAAAAACAGCACCTGTGTCCACTTTCAGAAGAGGGTAATAATTGAAGAAAGCACAGAAAACCTGCTTAATTTATCACCCAAGGCCTGAACAAACCATAAAATGACTTTTCAAGGGAACATTCCATACCAGTACTGTATTAGGTGGATTTTCTTGAATAGTGATTGATCAAAGAACAGGTGCCATTAAGAGGTAGTATTTCCTGGCTGTTCAGCAAAAGCTGCACATTTCCCTCCTGATCTGGTTCTGTACAATTTTGAAGCTGAAGGAATAATTGCATGATCACAACCAAGAGGGTATTTTAACTGCAAAGCTCTGCTTTCAGGCATGGATTTCAGAAGTCTTGAGAAACATGGAGAAATAATTGCACCCAAGCAATGCCAACCTCCAATCTCTTTCAGGTCATCTGCTCTCCATTTGGACCCCAGTACCTGTTTGAGTGCAGAATTCAAAGCCAACTCATTTGCTTCCTTTTTAGTCTCACAGAAGACAATCGTCCGCCCATGGCTTCCACTGTAGACTTGAATGATGTCCCCAAGAACTTCTGCTCTCTGAGATGAGCGACACTGTATAGCCAAGTGCTGTTTGGGAAAGAAGCACAATAAGCATTCATATTAAATCTAAGCTCCGAACAGGAGAAACAAAATGAATTCAGTTGTAGGATGTCTGTATTTAATTTATTTTTAAACTGTAGACTACTGCCTCTACACAAAAGCCCTGCTTTATAAATTCATGTATCAATTAAGGGAAAAGTAATTCCATTCCCTCACTGAGAAAGCCAGTGTGGACCCATTTCATGCAGGCAATGTGCTTTCTGGACCCATACAACTCTGCAGAAGAATCACTCACTTCCACAGTCGTGGCAGTCCTCTGAGTCTTCTTTCCAATCAGGTCTACCTGTTCATATTCATCTTTCATGTATTTTTTTGCCACATCGTATACCCAGCGTGGACAAGTTGCAGAAAACAGCAATGTCTGAGGGTTGTTCTCAGAACCTGGCAAGAAAGATCACCAACTTCAGCCATCACCACAGACTCACAATTGAGTCTACACAAACTGACTAAACAAAGCAAGTGAATTCTCTCAAACTGAGATGTTTATAGGTACAGGAAGTCAGCTACAAGAAGAAATCTTGTAAGCAATGAAAACATTTCTAGTATCCTTTTCACACAAAATGGAAAACTACAGTTACATGAACTTCAACAAACCAAATCCGTCATGTCTGATCCCAGAACTTACCTTTTTTATAAGCAAATCCTAAGATTTCTTCTACTTGTTCAGCAAAGCCCATGTCTAACATGTGATCAACTTCATCCAAAACAACATGCTTCACATTGGAAAGGTCCAGCTTGCTATTCTGAATGTGGTCTTTGATCCGTCCAGGAGTTCCCACAAGAATATCAATGCCACTTTTAAGGAGATCAACTGGAAAAAAAGAGAGAAACACAACTGTCAGAATGCTGAGACAAAAGGTAGAAAAGCTACTAGCAATATCTGTAATATTAGTACCAAAAACTCACTGTCTTGCTGTTTTATCTCTGAATAAAGGATAGTATTCAGCCCAAGTAATAAACAAGCAAGCCCAATGGTGCTCCAAGTTCTCTGCCACGAACAGTAACCACACTACAAGCAAGTTTACAGGAAGATCTGATTTCTAAACTGCAATCAGCTTGCATTAGAAAATTCCACAGCTTTATAAAAGGAAAAAAAAAAAAAGCTTGTTTTTTTCAGCTAAGTTTTTTCTCTGCTGGCTGTGGAGACAGATGGAGTCACACTCACATACACAGTTCTCTTTTTTCCTTGGACAGTCATCCAGTCCCAGTGCATGTCCATTCACAAAACACAAACTCACAGTAAAGAAGCAACAAGGAGGATTAGGTACTTGGCAGACCTACAACTGCATTTTTAAATTTAGATTTATTACAGGTAAAATAATTCAACTCTACTGCACAATCACTTTACAGATAACATCATGGCTGACTGAAGAGAAACTGATGGGGAGAAAAGCATGTTTTACTCATGAAATATATTTGGAGGAAGTCAACTCCCATCCTTAGAGTTTACTTACACTGTGCTTTATACGGAGTTCCTCCATAAAAACATGCCACTGAGAGTTTTCTTGTGAGATTCTTGAAGTCCTTGGCGACCTGAATGGCCAGTTCTCTGGTTGGAACCAGAACCAGCACCTGGAGGGAGTGACAAGAAACAAAACATGCAGCTGAGCACCCTCCCAAGAGAGGGCACAGAGAACAAGATTCATGTCAAACAAGGGAGTGGTGCTGTAGAACTGATACCATTTTGTAGGGTTTCTTTGCTTGTTTGTGATTCAATTTTATGCTACACTTACTGCGAAGGTGGTACAACTCCCCATCCTGTGCATCACTGCCTCAAAGTCAGCAAGAGGAAACAAGGAAAACCATTACAAGATAACGAGAGATGTAGAATGGCAATGTTTTTCTTAAAATCAGGTGAAAGAGAGTTTCAGTAACATCACTGAGGACATTTAAGGCAGTATTCATTGTGAAAGAACATAAAGTAATGCTGAACAATTTGGCATCGTTTAGATCTGAAATGATACACAGCATGAAACACCCTGGCCATGTACCCTCCGTCTTCACCTACCTGCCTTCCTACAGCATCTTTCCTTTCACCCACATTTTAAGAACAAAGTGATAAATAATTAAATTCACTCCTACAAATCTTTCAGACAACAGCATTTTAAAATGTATGTTATCTATTATTAACTTTAAAGAGAACATACGTGTAGATTGTAGCAACTATTCAGTTTGAAGTATACACACTGTATTTGTGGGGGAAAGTGGGGTCTGAAACCTGACACATTGTATGTACTGATCTAAGTGAACCATGCAGAACTACAAGCACAAACAAAGGAGAAAAAAATCCTCAAAGCAATATAAAATCTGCTTTGCCATACTCAAAGGTTCTGGTGTTAACCCTTAATAAATTACCTTTGGTGAACGGCCTCTTCTCTCATCTTGTGAGACACTCTGAAGCTTTTCAGTCAGTGGAATAGCAAAAGAAAAGGTTTTCCCAGTTCCTGTCCGAGCTTGAGCAATTAGGTCTTTGCCATCATATATGGGCTGAAAAGTCTTCACTTGCACGGGAAACAGGTATTTGACACCTCGACCTGTAAGGTAAATTCAAAGAGGTTTCACTAATTAGTGCTCCTGCGAGCTGACTTAACTAGCTGAAGCCCTAACTGAGAACTGGACTGATCATGTTCAGACAGATCACATCAAATCCTGCACTCCACAGAAGGTACGAGTTCTCCGAGCAACATGATGGAGCTGTGCGCGTTCCTGCTCATTGCAGGGAAGTTGGACTAGATGGCCTTTAAGGATCCCTTCCAACTCAAGCCATTCTGTGATGATTCTAGGAAAAACACACCAGTTTTTTTTCATCCCTACCCCAAACAATAAACTCCAGACTGAAAGTGAGCAAATCAGAAGCTTGGTTCCTACTAATAACAGCAGGATCTTTGAATCTACAGTGGCTGCTCGCATGCATGCCATCACAGCATAATAAATGCAGGGAATTAACCCTCGGCTTCAGTCTGCCTGTAAGGTTAACAGAGCGCAGTCCTGAGCAAACACCTACAGAAGGCTCTTCTCAACAAACCTTTGAGCAGGTTGACGGTGTTTTGGGAGAGAGGAAAATTGGAGAATGCGCCTTCTCTGGCTTCTTCTGTCAGCTCCTAGGAAGAGAAAAAAAAACAGCTTATTATTCTTGAAAGGTAACTAAACGGCATAACCTACACAGCCACACCAGAAAAGCCCCGCGTCTGCCTCATCTGCGCTGGAAACCCAAAAGCGGGCAGGCAGGGAGCGGCAGAGGAGCGGAGCAGCGGGGATAATAGTCGCGTGCTGCCGGGCGCTGCCGGGCAGCGGAGCGGCCCTCCGGCACCACGAACCGCGATTACCTCAGCGTCACAGCCGGGCTCCGCGGCCGCGGGCGCCCCGCCGTGTCCGGTTGCGGGCGCAGACCCGTTCAGCTCCGCCGCGCCGTTCCCCTCCGCGCTCTTCTTCGCCTTCTTAGCCGAGGGCGGCCGCAGCCCGCCATCGCCCGGCTCGCTCTCCTCCGGCGCGTTCTGCTCGCCCTCCGCCTTGCCGCGCCGCTTCAGCTTCTCGTGCCGCTTCGGCTTCTTCCCCTTGCCATCCTCCTGCCGGAGGAACGAAGCTGCCGTCACGCCACGAGCCGCCGCCGCCCGCCCCGCGCCGAACAAAATGGCCGCCCCCGCGGCCGCACGTGCCGGTGCGCACTCGCCCGCCCTTCCCAGCACCTTCGGCTTCCTCCGGCGTCCGCGACGGAGGGGTTCGGCGTCCGCGGGTGCCCGCGACTCGGCGGGGCTGGCGGCGGGCCCTGCGGCGGGCATGGCGGACGGCCACTCTCCGCAGAGGTCGGCGACGGAACGCGCTGCCGCCTCGCCGGCACAACTCCAGGGGCCGCGCCCCGCCCCCGCGAGCAGGAAGTGAGGAGCGAGGCGCGGCGCGGGGCCGCGGGGCGACAGAGCTGCCGCCGCCAGCAGCGGGAGGCCCAGCCTTGGTGCGATCCTCCCGCCGCACAGCCCCGCGCACGGCGGGGCCGCCGCCGCCCGCGCCGCCACAGGCAGCCCGAGCCCCGCCGCACGGCCCCACGCGGCGCCCATGCAGCCGCTGCGCCTCCCCTTCCGCCGGCACCGGACAGCGGTCCCTTCCTCCGGCTTCCCCCGGCCCGGAGCTCCCCGGAACCGGGTACCGGGCCGCAGCCGCCTCGTCCGCTCCGGAACGCCCTGCCGGCCGCGCCCGCAGCTCCCACCTCCCGCGCCGTGGTGAACGGGGTGAGTGCTGCGGCCTCCTGTAACCGAGGGCCGCTGTGCGCGCTGACGTCCGCACTACTCATACAGGACCCCTCACTTGCTCTTGTGAAACCTCATCAGGTTCCTCTCTGCCCAACTCTCCAGCCTGTCCAGGTCTCCTTGAACAGCAGTGTGGCCTTCCATTGCATCAGCCGCTCCTGCCAGCTTTGTATCATCAGCAGACTTATTGAGGGTGGATTCCATCCCTTCATCCAGGCTGCTGATTGAAGATGTTGAATAAGACCGGACCCAGCACTGACCTCTGGAGAGCACTGCTAAATGACAGGCCTCCACCTGGACTCTGCACAATAGATCACCACCCTCTGAGCTCTGCCAGTCATCCGGTTCTCAGTCCACCTCCCTGTCCACTCATCTATCCCACGCATCCTAGACTTTATAACGAGAATGGTGTGGGAGACAGCATCAAACGCCTTGCTGAAGTCAAGGTACACAACATCCATCACTCAACCCTCATCCACACAGCCCTTGTTAGAGACTGGAATGATACTGGCTGTCCTTCAGCCTTCACGCACCTCTTGCTGCCCATATATACCATGTAAGGTGCATCCTGAGAGAAGCATCTGCTTTCTCTCAAACTCCTCAGCACTACGTTAAAAACATCTCACATACAAAACAAGTTTGTAAAATAATATTTTACTTTTTTGTAACCTTTTTGGAAAATGTACAGGTTTGGCCATCAGTTAAGATCTATATTTTATACAGTGAGCTAGGCTACAGGTTTGGATGCGACACACGGATTCTGGAACAAAGATGGAGGTTCTACATACAGATGAAATGGCAGTAAAGAAACAGTTGCTTTTTTTTTTTTTTTTAATGGACAACATGATCTTGTTTATGACCAAAGTAGTACTGAGGAAAAAAAACCCAAAAAATGAATGACATGTTTTTTTGAAGTGGTACAGACACAGGAACAGCCTATTTTAAAATACTGCCATCCTGGTTCTCCACTCCAGGCTTCTGAGGTCAGCGATCAAACGCTCTGTCATAGCTTCGTTTCTGGCCGCTGCTTTTGAATCTGTTTCTTCCCGAGCCACCCCGCCGTCCATTCCTGGAGCCCGAGAAGCTTCTGCTATTTCCTCCTCTTCCTCGTCCTCTTCCTCCTCCTCCTCCTCTTCCTCTTCCTCCTCCTCCTCCTCCACCTCCTCGCTGGGATTCTTCTAGCTCAGGTAATTCATTCGCCACACACAGACAGCACTGCTTGGAATCTTCCCATCTTTCCTGTTGAAATAATATCACATGTATCAAATTAAATTTGAAGAATGCAAATATGGTATATTCCCTAATCACTAAATTGAAAAGATCCGTTAAATCCAGGGTATTCAAGTTTCTAACTATTGATCAATACTGATTTCAAAATTTTCCAACGTAGAAGCTGGAAGTCTGTGTATGCCTCAGACACCATACACCAGAAGCAACACCAACCACAGAGATTTACAGAGGAGCCTCAGCTCTTACCTCACCTTGCATTGCTTAAGAATTCCACTAGAATTATTACTGACCCACCACTCACCAGCCTCCATCTTCACCACCTCTGATCCAGAACTAGAAGTTGCTTTAGGAGCAAACAAACACTGGGGCATGAGGGAATGGAGATGCACTGAGGAAGTAATACTGGAATGAAAGTCTAGGCAATTTGGCATGAGAATGCTAACTCTGCCAGACAAAAACTGATTTCTCTGAGGAAAAGAACTGAGGGATGGATGGAAACAAAGTGATATTAAAGTGAAACATGTTGCATACCAAGAGCAATCCAGCAGGATTAAGGGGTGGGTTATTCACACCACTCTTCTCAGTGGATACGGGAATAATTTAGGAAAAGAACACTGGATGCTTGTTTTATTCTTCTGTTCTATCACAGCCATCCCTTTTGGATGCTAGAAGAGGCAGGACACAGCCTCGGTAACATTTTCAGCCTAACACTGTCTTGCCAGTTTCATCTAAAGTCCGCTGTGCCCAGAAATTTCAGTGAAGCACATACCTCTATGTCCTTTTGATCTGCTGCAGGAATATCAAAGCACACACCCTAAAAAGAGAGAACAGTTTCAGTGGATATAAATCTAGCCTTTTAATTGATTGTTAGCTAAAGAAAAAAAGAGTCTAACAGAACCTACAAACCTTTGAGCTAACACAAACTTTCAGTTTCAAAGCTTTTTATGTTGCATTAAGATGCTTCAAAACCTCTGAACATTAGAAGAGTAGTACCAGTGTTTCACAAATTGTGGTTCTCATCACATCTGCCATTACTCATCCCTAAATTCTCTCGAATCAAAGTTTTTCCTATACTAAGAAATGCATAACTTCAGTATATGTCTTTTTCTCAATTTGTTTTCAGTTTATTGGTTGTTTTTCGCATCCCAGGCTACACAAACCACATAAAAACTGGCAAACACAGACTGCTTTCTTAATACTTGGTACATGGCACTGCAATAGGAACTTGAGCACTGATATGAATGAAGGAAATGTATATGTGTGTGGAAAAATAAGAGCAGAAGAAGAGATCAAAGAATGAGGGTGTTGATAGCACATATATGAATTAAGTCATCAAGATCACCGTCTCTCTCTACAGATTTGCTGATCTGGGCATGCTGAGAAACAAGAAATACATCCAAAAAAGCAAAACAATGGAGCAAATCAGCAACACTGCCTAACAGCTCACACAAGCATTCCTTGCTCTGTGTCACTACAAATCCCAGACAGTTTTATCACATTTTCATGTCTGTGAAAATGCATGTGGAATCTGAGATATTAAGAGGACGGGAAATTAGTTTCACTTAAAATATTGTCCCACATTAAGCTTTGCAACAGTAACTGTACAGCTATCACGTACACAAACCAAAAAGTAACTTTCTGATTGTTTTTAGGTTACAGAGATATAACGTGTATTATGAGAGCTAACTGTCCTGAAAAATTCTGTTATATGTTTTATCATAAAAGCAAACATAGTTTGTACTTTTTACCTGTACTGCTACCTCTCTGGACATGCCAGTTACACTGCACTGTACTCCTTAACACATCAGTAGAACAGAAACCTAAGCTGCTGAGATGACCACTGACCAAATAGATCGTGGCCATCCTTTTGTCAGAGGATCTTTATCAGAGCTTGGAATGGGAGCAGGAAAAACTAACCACCTACTCATCCATTTGCTGAGGAAAAAGGCTACAACCAGAGGAGTAAGAAGTAGCAAAAACCACACACATACACAAAACAGCAACAAAAAACCCTTACCATTCTTCCCTTGATGAAACACATTCTGTTCACCTTTCTGTCAACATCACCACCCAGCTGTTCCCGTAGTTTTCGCCAAACATAGCTCATGTTGTTTATTTCTTCAGAGCAGCGCAGTACCATTGTAACAAATCCCTGCAGAAATGGGACATGTTCCATTCAGTCAAAGGAATAAGCTTTAGCTCATCAATCAGACAAAAGCCTGCTATTTTACCATTGATAAACTGTGCTTTCAAATAGCTTCTGTTATGAGAGAACAGGCATACTTAAAGGCCCTACATTCTTAGCTAACATAGCAGCAGTTAGTAGCCTAAACGCAGTTTCCATGAGCAGACATAAATGATTCTCCATTTAAGCAACGCGGGGCAAGTTGTTTGTTTTTGCTTTTCCAAAGACAAACCTGACAGCCATGCACACTTACCACATCTGAGTTCAGCAGGGAGCGCTGTTCAATGGAAGTAGCACCTGAAATATGTGCTAGAGCTGCAGCCAAAGCATTAACTGGTCCCTTTTCTTCTATTAGCAACTGAGCAGACTCTTTGAAATAATCAATGGCAGACTGGGGAACAGAATCCAGACACCTAAGAAGAAAAAAATTGCTAGTTTGGGAACAGAAATAAAAACCAGCAGTCCAAGACTTTAACAGTGACGAGTTCAAAGAGCTCAGAGACAGCAATGGACAGTCCAACCAGCCCTTCTGAACTAGAAAGATAGGAAAATACAGTAGAGCTTGAATCATCCAACACACCTGATAGCATCTTTGCTGGAAGCTTTTATTATATCTGTTGCAGTAGGAACACCAACACGCTTGAATGTAATGCCCTGAAATTTATAAAACAAAATACAGATGAAAGTTGTAGCTATAAATAATTAAATTTTAAAGAAATAGTGTTGGACACTTAATGAAACAACCACTTCAATCTTACATTTTTGTTGTCTTCTTATCATTTTGACTCCCTGCTTTGTTACTGAAAACTACAAAGCTAATCATACAGGAATATGGATAACAAACACTGTTTATGTACCAGGTCAGTTTAAGTGATCCATTGGCTTTAAACTGGAAAGTATAGAGACCATTTTGACATATTCTAGGGGGGAAAAAATCCCACAAATTATCAACAAAATTAGAAATCCAAGTAGATCAGACTAGAATTCAAGTATGAGTTATGCCACCTTTCTCAGCTCAAGCTTAAGTTTTACCTGCCTGAGACTAAACCATCTCATCTGAACTGGATGAGAAAACCATCCTATGGAACACTGCTGGAAGTTCACAATCAGTGAAGCTACATGCATACCAGTCATTAATCACACAGTAAGTCCAGGGTGAACACTTACAATGAACATGTCATAGCTTTCCCCTTGCCTGCCCTTCTCATCTCCAAAGGTAGAATCTTATGGCCTTTGTTGACAAATTGTGAGTACAAGGATCTGCAGTGTGCTGCCTGCTCCACACAGCATACCCACATTGCAGAATAACTGAACCTCACCTGGATGTTTTACATAGTGTACTCTTATTGACATAAACAAAAGATGACATGAGGATTTTATATGCTGCCCTAAAACATTACATTTGGTGCTCAAGAACAGAGGAAAACTGTACTTTACCGCTTTCTGTTCCACATATCTTAACTGATTTTCTTCCTTTCGCTGATAAAAACAGATACAGATCCCAGTCCGGCCCGCTCGACCTGTGCGTCCAGAACGATGGATGTAGGACTCCACATCCTTCAAAATAAACAGCATTATGACTTACTCAGCTCACTGCAATTTCATCAGTTGCACTCACAAATCTTTGTAGAAACTATGACAATTTAGACTGAGCAATGCACAAAAACTGCATCTAAGAACTAAGTTAAAAAATGTCGTTTCACTAAATTCAGAAGAGCAAGCTTTTCCATAATACTTTAAAAGGATGGAGAATACAAAAAACGGTGTGCATTCCTCTCACATCTCCTGCCTATCAGCTTGAAAGCATGGTTTCTGAGCTATTAATAGTGAACTCATTAAACAATAATATATTTTTTTAAACTCTCTTAACTTCTGGCACTGTTCTCACTGCTGAGGTCTCCTCCTCACACACGCCCCTCCTTTGTTACTCTTGCAAGACCAGCTGCTTTTTGTTGCTTCTCACTGCTTCCACACTTGTAACTACCATATACAGCCTTGGAGGGAAAGGCTTCAGAAAGCCATAAAAGAAAGCATTTTTAGGAACATCTTTAAATATTCTGGGCACTGATGTACTCCGAAAAATCCTCAAAGAAATTCCTTTTGTATATCAAGACATTCCTTACTCTTAAATGCAATGATGATAAACTCTATGGTGCATACTATCAATTACTAACACTTATTACTTGAATACAAGACCATATATTCTTATTGCAAGACACTCAACTTACCTTTGGTGGTGAACTTTGCACAACTAGGTCAACTTCAGGGATATCTAAACCACGGGCAGCTACATTGGTTGCAACCAGAACTTTAAATGCACCGTTTCTGAAACCTTTCAGTGTGATCTCTCTTTGCTTCTGAGGAATGTCACCATGCAATGACTGGCAATCCTGAAAAACAGCATTATTTCAGGACTGCACTGAAATTCAGCAATATGGGTGCTCTGTTTTATGGTCACTTCTGACTGTTATCTTACTATGACACTGTACAGAAAAATTGAGTTTGCCAACTAATAATTCAGTGGTTTCAGAATATGTACTCAGTGCTTCTTATTTATCTATCTCAAAGACCTTTAAACAACAGAAAAAAAACACAGAACAGGAACATGCGTCTCATCTCCATCTTTAACTACTGTGACTTATGAGAACAACTATGCCTCAACTTTCCAACCAGGCTCTCTATGCAAAGCTTAGTCATTTAAAAACTAACCATCTCAGGCCTTCACAGCACTAATTTAGACATCTCTTCCAAACCAGTGTTGTTTCTTAATCCCCCTTAGTATATTAATTGCCCCCGCTACCAATTAAACGATTAAAACAGAAGTACTGCTAAAAAAACACCCTATGGTTTCAGTGATTTTTTTTTTAATCTAGTACTTCTTGAAGTTCTTCAGTATTACAGTAATAACAAGTGCAAAGATCAAAACATACAAAAATCATTTCACCTTTTGCTCATAGTCATTTAAGTTTTCCACATGTAAGCAGTATTCAAAGCAAAACAAACAATCGTAATGCAATCCTAGAGTCACAACAGGATTCAGAAAGTTTTTCACACAGCTTTGGGTTAATGTCACCTAATAATTGGAATAGGCATATATGTTGCTAGTGAGCATTAAAGTACAAAAATGGAAACGTCTCAGTAATTCACTTCTCTTACCTGCCAAGATCAGTTCTGCAGTGCCTATGCAAGATTTGATATCACTAACGCCACCAGTAATGCAGGACAAGGCTCCACGCTCAGGTTTAGCTGTTAGTGAGGTCATCTAGGAGCCTAGGAGCAACACTCCTGAACACAGCTGTGGCAGTTCAACAAGCTTCTCCTTTCCCTAGGAACATAATGCTAACCTGCTTTCTAGACATTGGTTAACCCATTTCCCTAATGAAAATACATACAGAAAAAGTGGCTGCTGCAGAACTTTTCACCAGAAAGCAGCATGCAGTCCCAGCATCTCAGCACATCATAAATAATGCCCACAAGTGTTTTTCCACTGTGCTGCACCATAAATTGCAGGAAAAACACTAAAGCTCATCCACAGGAGATAAACAGCAGGACTGAATTCTTCCTATGCATACAGCTTTAAACTCTTCACAGCCGCTAATAGCAGGTAGAGCCGCTGACACATTACTACTCTAAATCCTAATTGGGGCCCTCTGACAGTACTAATTAACATCAACATCACAGCTCAGTAACTGCTATTCCAGTACCATGAGCTACCATCCCAGTAGGTCTCCAAGTCAGTCACCGTGTTTTAATCCAAGAGAGACAGTTCTCTATCAAAGGACAGAAACTAACTCACAACTGCTTCACTTAATGTCAGCAAGAACCCCTAAGAAAAATGTAGCCCGACACCTGTTAGTACAGCCTAGTCCAGAAGACTATAATGCATCAACTTTCAACCATTTTTTGTTTTTCTAAGGGTTTGTTTTGATCTGACCACTTGCAAAATCCTGTCTCCTTCACTTTCAAAGACACCTTAAAATTGAACTCAGCATTTGTCCAGTATCAATGTAGGGTTGATTCCTGTGACAGCCTTGTTTCTTAATAAAATTCATGGAATACCTGCTTGATTGACGCATTCAGAGCCAGTTCATTTGCATCCTTTTTGGTTTCACAAAATACAATGGTCCTCCCGTGGCTGCCACTGTAGACCTGAATGACATCTCCAATAACTGCAGCTCTCTGAGACCAGTGACATTCTATGGCCAAATGCTATGGAAAGGAATTCCTGAGGTTAGCTTATACAAATCCCACAAGACTCTTTAAAACATCTGAAATTGGAAAATTCAGCAATACTAGCTATACAATTCCTTGTTGGGCAAAACATTTTTGGAACATGCAAGATTCAGAAAGCCCTTATGTACACAATGATCAGTCTAACTTTAAGTGAAGTAATTACAGTTAATACACTACTTTTCTGAAGGACAGAAAGAGGTGCAGAATTTAATGCAGCTCTAGTAGCTACAGCTTTATGCCAGTGAAAGTGAAACAAATACTACGTGTTACAAGCTTTTTTCAAGCTCAAGATTAACATTCTTTCAATTCCTCCAGTACAATTATGATGCCACCAACTGATCTATCAAAGTAACTGTGAGACAATACTTAAATCTAAACAGTAAATCTCCACAAAATAACTTCCAAAAACTTCAACATCATCCCGATAAAGCACTTTAGGATGTGATGATGTGTCAAAAAGTGACAGGGATAAGATCTGAAAATGTTTCCTTCACACAGATTACTCACTTCTACTGTTGTAGCAGCCTTCTGAGTTTTTCTCCCAATCAAGTCAACCTGCTCATATTTAGACTTCATGTATTTTTTGGCCACATCATACACCCAGTTTGGGCATGTTGCAGAAAACAGCAGCGTCTGAGGATTGTCTTCAGAATCTTAAAACAAATAATAATGTTTCAAAACGTCTTCTTTTATAGATGCATACTAGTTTATTACACCATTATTAAAAATATGACATGAAATCTCACCAACTAAAATACGAAAGGAAAATCTGCTTTTTAATTTAAGCATTATCAAGACCAGGAAAAAAAAAAAGGCTTTAAAAATTACAAGTATTTTCGAGATTACAGAATAAAATCACTATGAACAAAAACCCAGTCTGCTTCTAAGTGATGGAAAGAAAGAAAAGCTTCAAATTCCTTTTAACAGGAGAGAGATCAAGTACAATTTCTAGGCGTATGCCAAGGAAAGTTATCTACAGATTCCTGGGTATTGGATTTTAAGCTTTGTGATGGCTCTATGAATTCCCAGTTTCACACTTCCTCACACGTTACATTCACGTTTCCTAGAAGACACTATTCAATCATTTCTAAGTAAAGCCAGATTGAAACTTTGCTAAAACCTGAGCATATTTTCTGAAACAAAATGATTATTTCCTACTATTTAGTAAAATGTTGAGATTACCTTTCTTGTACGCAACTCGTAAGATGTCCTCCACCTGTTCAGCAAATCCCATGTCCAACATCTGGTCAACTTCATCAAGGACAACATGTTTCACCTTGGTAAGGTCCAGCTTGCCATTCTGAAGATGGTCTTTGATTCGACCAGGTGTCCCAACCAAAATGTCAATTCCACTTCTAATGAGATCAACTGACAAAGAAGAAAGAGCAGAAGATGAGTTAGTAGTCAACTAATGAGGTTTCTCTACATTAGAGACACTTGGTAGCAGAAGAACAATCAATATCAGCTTCTTAAACCACTTGTAAGTACTTTGTTTACAAACAAGTGAGAAGTGATGACAAGGAGGAAAAAATGGGGAAAAATAACAAAACTGATATCAGACATTCTACTGCCCTCCCTGGGAAAAAAAAAAAAAAAAAGAAAACTTCCCCATTTCCCTTCATTTTGCTCATGATTTAAATTACGCTGCAAACAAAGAGGTTATTTTAACGTGCCTGGGAAATAGTTGCATCTTTCCAGACTGTTTAATTTAGCCAGATTTGAAAAACAAACAAAATCTGTCTAAATTATTGAAATAATTTATTTCCCAAAGTTATGCAGGAAAAGGAAATTTCATCCCTAATGATGTAAGATGTGTTGTAAGAAAAGAGTTTACTCTCATTCCTGCCCTTGTCTTGTTTAAAGCTATCAACACAGCAAATTATGCAGGCAAAATACAGAAATTCCTTATTCCTTACAAATCTTGTAATACCCCTCACCACAAAGAGGAAGAAAACCACATCCACTCACAGCTATAAGACTTCACATTTTTTTAAACAAAATACAAACGTTTATAAGAACTTACCCCAAATACTCTGTGTATGTATACAATAAAAGCTCTTTCAGTTTGGTTCAAAGTATGAGAGCACACAAAGAATCATAGAATCATAGAATCACCAAGGTTGGAAAAGACCTAAAAGATCACCCAGTCCAACCGTTCACCTATTCCCAATAGCTCCTACTAAACCATGTCCCTCAACACAACATCCAGTCTTTCCTTGAACACCCCCAGGGTCGGTGATTCCACCACCTCCCTGGGCAGTCCATTCCAGTGCCTGACCACCCTTTCTGAAAAGTAATACTTCCTCATGTCCAGCCTGAACCATTCCCCCTGGTCCTATCACTAATGACACGAGAGAAGAGGCCGACCCCCAGCTCACTACAACCTCCCTTCAGGAAGTTATAGAGAGCAATAAGGTCTCCCCTGAGCCTCCTCTTCTCCAGGCTGAACATTCCCAGCTCCTTCAGCCTCTCCTCATATGGCCTGTGTTCCAGACCCCTCACCAGCTTTGTTGCCCTTCTTTGAACACGTTCCAGGGCCTCAATATCTTTCTTGCAGTGAGGGGCCCAAAACTGGACACAGTACTCCAGGTGCGGCCTCACGAGTGCTGAATATAGGGGAACAATCACCTCTCTGCTCCTGCTTGCAACACTGTTTCTGATGCAAGCCAGGATGCCATTGGCCTTCTTGGCCACCTGGGCACACTGTCGGCTCATGTTCAGCCGAGCATCAATCAATACCCCCAGGTCCATTTCCTCTACGCAGTCCTCCAGCCACACCGCCCCAAGCCTGTAGCGTCACCTGGGGTTGTTGTGGCCGAGAAGAACACTAAGAATATAATTGAGAGCTGCAGCTATTTCCCACCCTAAAAAGATATTCCGAACCACTGAATACTCCACAATTGCTCTTCAGATCTAGAGTTAAAGCTTGCATTTGAAAAGACCCAATTGCATTTCTCAAATACACCAGTCAACTGACATGTCAGTTATTGCTGGTGTGGCACTTACTCTGTCCGTTGTATGGTGTTCCTCCATAAAAACAAGCTACTGTCAGCTTTCTCGTTATGTCCTTGAAATCTTTGGCAACCTGGTTTGCCAGCTCTCTTGTTGGAGCAAGAACCAGAACCTACATTGGATGACAAACAGATAAATTCTCAACATGGCTTCTACCTAGCTGCTGCTGTCACAGAATCATAGAATGGCTGGCATTGGAAGGGATCTCAAAGCTCATCCAGTCCCAATCCCTGCCATGGGCTGGCTGCCCCCTACCAGCTCAGGCTTCCTAGGGCCCCAATCTGTGGTCTCACTCAGGCACCTTCAGGGATGGGGCACCCACAGCTTATCTGGGCAAGCTAGTCAACATTAGACTTTCAGCCACCAGTTTAGGTCTGACCATAACATCATTAAAAAAAAAAAAAAAATTGGTTCAAATAGTTATCTAAGCAAAGATTAGGGAAGCACACTGATTAAGTTTCTCATAACAGCATTCATCTCCTTCAGCATTATCCTTTTTAAGACAGAGTTTCTAACTATTAGATAAGAAATACTTAAATCTTATCTAACTTTAGCTTCTGAACAGTTGCTTGAGTATAAGATCAAAGAATTTGGATAAGAAAAGTTTCTTCAAAAACATACAAAGAAGAAGCCCTGCAAGCTTGGTACTCCTTTACAATCCTGTGAGAAGGTGTAAGGAAAAACCACCAAAACCTATCAGCTGTCTCAGTGAAACATACATTTGGTCTGCAAACTGGAGCTCAGCACAGTTCTGCAACCTGCACTGATATCCCCACGAAAGCAGCCCAACAGCTTTCCTCTCTCCCAATGCACAGGCCTCAATGTAGATGATGGACACGCCACAGGAGTTTTAATAGTTGCAATACTACTCTCAAATCTGACAACAGAGACTCCCTCAATAAAAACTCTCTCTTCTCTGCAAGACAAAATCTCAAGTCAGTTCTCCCAAGTCAGCCAACATGATGGCTGAATGCAAAAAATGCACCTAATACCTTTTAGTTTTTTCAATTAAGTTTCACGTAGCCCATGAGATGAGTGACAAGATGAACTTCACAGACAAAACATTTCCCACCACAGAAGAGCATATGATCAGCTTTGGCCTATCTAATGTGGTGATACACTATAAGAATTTGGTAAAATAAACTTAAGAGAATAAACTTAGTTGATCAGAATGCTGACATCTCGTAATGAATGTGCATTCTCTGGAACAAAAGTTTCAACATCTTTTGCTTGTCCTACTGAAAAATAAGTATTTTTAACATCTCCCACCATTTCAACAAACTTATTTAAGGAGATAGCTTTTATCCCTGCATAAATGTGAAGCACTTTTTCAGTGAGTTAATCTTCTGAATCACTTGGGCATAGGACAAACGCAAAACCAGCATTCTAGCCAGGTAGTTACTTTTGGTGAACGGCCTCTTCTTCTTTCCTGCGAGTCCGTCTGAAGCTTTTCAATTAATGGAATAGCAAAAGAGAAAGTCTTCCCTGTTCCAGTTCGTGCTTGAGCAATTACATCTTTGCCAGAATATACTGGGTGGAAGGTCTTCACTTGCACAGGAAACAGGTATGTCACTCCTCGAGCTGCAACAATTAGAACAGACTGCTTTAATACAATACTCCTCAAAGGAGGTCACCCTTAGCAGAACATCCACCAAACAAGCCTAGAGCAAGTCAAGACTTTATCTTCACCTCCGCTGATTTATTTAATCACAGACGATTGATTTAATCCTGACACAACCTTAGGGCTGCCCACCTTACTCTCCTACTTCATAGCACCAGAGTCAGGGACAGATGAAATTATTAGCCATTAATGAAAGCTTTTAAATACTCTGACTGTATTTACGTAGTGCTCCCCACTTAGCTAAGAAAAACTTTTACTTTCAAATAAAATGTCAATATTACTTCATCTCTTAATTTTACATTAACTCATTCACAAACTAATGTCAGAGATGCTAAACATAACTGGTTTTCCTTTACATGCTATGAAATAACTTTGAACCAAAAATTTCCCACACCATTTTTTGAGCTATCTTTCATCTGAAGTTCTACTGTAAAGCCTGAGCTAGGCAAATCACATCATGAAAAGAAATTTACCTTGAAGAAGCTGAACGGTCCCTTTAGAGATAGGGAAATTGGAGAAAGCACCCTCTTTCTGCTCTTCAGTCATCTCCTGTTAAGTAAATAATAATTCATAAAATGTTTCCTATGAATACCGTGTGTGACGATCAGAAAATGTAGGATAACAGCATACACACTGGTGTCCCAGCCAAAGGTCAAACTTTCAGTAACAACATCATAGCTGTGGCTGAAGAGCCTTCTTTGTTTTACTTACTATTATATTTCAAAGTTAGACAGAAGCAACCTGTAATTCAAATGAAGACTTTGCCTTAAATACAATGGCATAATAATGCAAGACATCCAAACTCCACCCCCCAAAATTCTCAAGATTATATTTTAAACAATTACTGACAGGCAACCAGAGTGTGTTGTAACGGGCAAGAAACAAGCCTGAGATCCAGCTAACCATTTACTGCCCAACTTGTACAGCACAGTCATTTCCAGACACAAACTGATTCCTAGGAGTAACAAAACAAGGCAGACCAGCAAATCTTCCTAGAGCCTCACTTCAATGTATGTTTTAGCAGGTAGAATCAAAGTCCAAAAAAATAAAAACATTACTACAAAAGGGTTGAAAAATACAAAACTGTTACAATGATACATTTTATTACACTAAGGTGGATCTTACCATATTAAAAGCTAACAATTTATTAGATCACGCATTAAAAAAAAATGTTATGTTTCTTTCTCCACTAACTATAATAAAAAAAAATTACCACAGAAGAACTCATATTGGCAAGAAGACAATTAAAACAAATCTCTAGCGATCACAGCCACTGCCAGTAAATCACACCCAGATGCCCTCTGTGTGCAGCCTGAAGGCAGCAACCAGCAGCTCCAACGGTACTGGCACTGTTGACGCGAGGAAACCACGGGCGCTGATCTAGAACTTCAGCACTCACAATTCCAACTGTTTGCAAACAACTGCCAGCAAGAACAACCAAGCAGCTTTCAGTCTGGAAAGTCAGGGCAGTCTTCCCATTGGTTGTGAGGGAAAAGCACACGCGAAGAAATGAAGATAACCTACTCTAAACGTAGGCTGACTGTAACACAAGTGCTGAAAGCTCCCCTTGTCACCATGGCACACCAGGTACCCCCATTACCTGCTCCTGGTCACTGTCCCCATCCCCACTGGACGTTTCGCTGGAGTTGCTGGGCTGTTTCTTGTGGGTGGATTTGGCACTGATAGAAGACAGCTTGGCATTCTCTGGGCTCTCCTCCCTCACGTGCCCATTTTGCTTCCCTCTGTTCTTTGCTTTCTTGGGCTTTGGCGACTCACTCTCTTCTTCTTCCGACTGCTCGCTTTCATCTGCCTGAGCTTTCCTCTTCCGAGCCTTATCGTGCCGCTTGGATTTCTTCTCTTTCTTCTCCTTCTGGCGAGCCAAAAGCAACAAGGCAATCAGAGAGACGCGCACACGTGCGTTCCCGGCTGCTCTCAGAGGCGGGCCGGGCGCCTCCCGCTATCGGGACACCCGAGCCCACGCCGTAGGGCTCGGTCTCCACCTCAGCCCCCGCCCAAGGACACCTACCCGGCCAGCCGCCCCACGGGGCCAACCCCGCGTGCCCGGCGGTCCCGCCTCACCACGAGGCCTCCGGGAGGCCATGCACGTGGCCGGCCCGGCCGGGTACCCCGCGGCACAGGCCTTGCCCGGCCCGAGCTCCTCCGGAGGGACGGGGCCTCCAGCAGCCCGCGCCGCTCCACGCCGTGCCGGGAGGTGGAAGCGCGACCGCCGGCACGTGGGAGGAGCGGCACAAGCGGGCCGGAGCCGGCCTCGGCAGGCTTCAGAACCCTCCCCGGTACCTTGCGCCGCCGCCGGCTGCCGTCTGGCGCAGCCTCACTTTCCATAGGGCTGTCGGGCTCCGACTCGGCCCCGCTGCCGGCACGGATCCGGGTAGCCTCAGGCATCGTCGCTCGCCGGCCACCGCGCCGCAACCGCGCCGTGACAGGAATGGACCCCACCCCGGAAACCGGTGCCGATCCCGGCGAACTGCCGCCGCCCCATAGCCAATGGGAGGCCGCCCCTCGGCCGGACTACAAATCCCGGCGTGCCCCGGGGTCCCCGCTCGGCCTGAACTACAAGTCCCAGCGTGCCCCGCGCGCGCCCCGGCCGCGAGGCCGCCGCCACGATGGCGTGGCCGGGCTTCCCGGCGGCGGAGTGCTTTGGCGCCCTTCCGTGACTGTACATGTAAAGCACGTGTATGAGGGCAGAGAAAGAAGGCGGGAATAAGGCATCAAAATTATCCGCAGGGCGGCAGAGCGCGCTCCCCATTCGCGAGAGAAGGCAGGGGCGCGCGGCTGGGCGCCTTCCCTCACACTGCAGAGCTCATCAGCCCACAGTTGGCCCCGTGCGGCTCGGCGGGGCAGCGAGAGAGGCTCGGCGGTGAAGGAGTCTGCGTGTGAAAAGGTGCGTGCCGATCCAGTGCTCTGCGTCGTTTTCTGACAGGAGATGCAGCGCCTGCCGTCGGTCCCGTGGCTCGAGAAGGAAACGCCTTCAGCAATTTTCAGGTCAAATACAGTTAGTTGTGCTTGGGCAGTGCGTGCCCGCCCCCAGCGAACAGCCGACCCGAACGCACCGTGTCAGCCCTCATTTTTATTGGACGAGGAGGTGAAAAAACAAACACAAAAACACCGTACATTTCTGCTATTGATATCTCCAACATGTTAACAAAAGGCTTATATTTACAGGCAGACACCAGACATCACCAAGCACAGTTATAGTATGCTTGCACTGTTAGAAATAAAAAGTTGACACCTTATTAAAAACTTAGCAAGCCTTCCTGGCTAGAATTAGCTGAAACAAGGCACTTTTTGTCACTGCCCTTCCACTCTCCATATGTTCTCCATACGTTGCTATTGATGCTGTCAGAGTTTGGGAGGAAGCTTCATCTTCTTTTCAGTCCATCTAAAAGAAGAATTATTAGATGTCAGACTTCACGGCCTAAAGACAAAGCAGTACTGGTTTGGTTTCTGCTACCTCAGATGGCATCAATACCATCAGACTGACCAAGGGGCTCCAAGTGGCCGCCTCCAAGGAACACAGGAGAACTGTGCCAAAAAGCTGCTTAAGGGAAAAACAAAACAACCAAAACCCCACTCCAGCAGCATTTCCTTAAAAACTGTAAGATGTGATTTGCTCCTGTATATATAAGCTGCTCAAGGTGATGACACATATAAAATGATGACCTTTAATTAAAGGACTCAAATGAGTGCTTTAATTGCACTTAAGCATCAGTCATTTAAGGTCTTAGGCACATAGAATGCTATTAAAAATTGATGTAATTTTCCCCTACACAGCATTTTAACTTCGGTTCTTGCCAGTTAGTTAACAGCTGTGTAAGTCTTACCCATGTGCAACTATATAAAATTTGTTTAATATCAATTCGTTTTCCATTAAGAAACTTTCAAAAAATCTCTTCGAAAAAGTACGTAGTTACAGGCTACAGGTACCCAGTGAAAGGAGCCTCTCCCTCAAGGTGGTGTGAACATTCTCCTGTCTGTTGTGAGCAAGTTGGATATTTTGCACTTTAAGTTATGATTGGACATCTTTATAAAACACATTTTATTCTTCACCTACAACCAGGGTAACTATGACAATATCTATAATGTCATATGGCAAGATGGATAGTCTTGCCAACAGAAACACGTTGAGTTTATTCATGTTCCTGAGCATTTCTGCAACTATGCATCTCCATCTTGTACTGTGAATGCAAATGCAAAATACAAACAGCAGCATATGCATAGCAGATTTAAGCAGAAGGTTTATGGAATACAGCATGGGAGCACTATAAATGTTGAGTATTTCTGGGTCATAAGCAAAAGATAATACCAGTTTTGCTGGTGGGGAGGGGTGTTTATGATATACAGCAAAAGGTCTACACAAATATGATTGTTGTTAACTAGGTGATGATACATGTAACTATGTTACATGTATTTTCTTACCTTGGGGAGTCAATTCCACTGTCTCCTGTAATGCTGTGGTTTTCTGCCCCTCCTGTGTGATTCTGTCCTGGTATCACAGTGTATTCATTCATTAAAATGAGACCTGTTATTCCTGGGGGGGTTCTTGCTTCTTTGGCTTGTGGGCCCAGATGGTGGCATGCCACAGCTTCTGCCATCTCACAGGTGCGGTTCTGCAAAGCGTCATCCTCATCAGTGTCACAAAAATCTACAGCTGAAGCCTTCATGCATTCAGTAAAGCTGGTTTCTTTCTCCTGTCTGGATACCATTGGAAGAACCTGGCTGCACAAACAACTTTCTTCTGCAAGGTCTGGCTTTTGATGCTTTTTTGAGCCATAAGTTGATTCTGTAAAATCAGCACTTCCCTTGTATCCATACCCTCCAGAGTCATATCGATTTACAGTTGTATTGTATTGGTTTGAATAAATATTAACCTTAGAGATTTTTAGAGCAGTCCCCATCTTTTGCACAGCTTTACTCCAGTCTCTTGCAACTGAAAATGCATGGCAAGAAAGCAACTGATGTGGTTCTTTGCATTCCAAATTGTCATCCAGATGCAACAAACTACACTTGTTGCAATCATGTACCTTCTGGTTCTGAAGATGGCATTTGTTGGTAAATCTGTCACTTTCCAGCTTTGTTGATCCAAAACAGTTGGTACAGTCGTATTTAAATACAAGTTCATTCTTTTTATCAGTCTTTTGTCTGTGTGTCACACCAAATTCTTTTTCCCTTGTAACACTGGTTGTATAATTTGAGAGGTGGACGTTTTGAAATTCATTTGCTGCTTGGTCCAACAACTCACAAACAGCGTCAGCCTTGTAGCTGCAACATTCACCTTTCAGATGTAGTAAATGTTTCGCTTTTTCTTTACGCACACTTTTATCTTCAGTGTAGAAGTCTGGGGATTTTTTAATATTCCCAGGATTTCTTTTCACAGTTCCTCTGCAGACGTTGTCTTCAGAAACATTACTCTCCAGAAAGTATTTATGTTTATCATCTATTCGCAAAGTACTGCTGTGCAGATAACTAACATTGTCACTTAAACTGTTTTTCTTTAATTGGAAGGAAAACCTATG
Organism: Lagopus leucura; assembly: GCF_019238085.1. Classification (NCBI taxonomy): domain Eukaryota; kingdom Metazoa; phylum Chordata; class Aves; order Galliformes; family Phasianidae; genus Lagopus; species Lagopus leucura. Next base: position 10,313,698 of record NW_024962255.1, on the reverse strand, counting down.
AGCTTGGGGTGATTTGTTTTGCTTAGTGTTGTCAGCCTGCATTTCAGCAAGCAGTTGTTCAGCTTCGTATTCGGAGGCTCCGGGTGACTCCAAGGACTTTGTAAGCCTTTGTAAATCCCTTTCCCGCTTTCGTCTCCTGGACTTCCGCTGGCTGTTAATACGACCCTTGTATGCTTTTGCATAAAAGCTGTGTCTCCATGAGAGACCCTGAAAAGGATTCTTAATTTGCTTTTTATATAGGACCTGGGATTCCACCGCTGCATCCAGCGGCTGTTGGTTTGTGACAAGCAGTGAAATGTTCTCTTCCAGCTTCTCACTTTGGGGTGTTGGCTCATGCACATGAGGTTTCAAGTTGTTTCTGCTGATTTGCTTCTCTCTGTTTGGCTTCTTTTTCCTTTTGTGTTTTGCTGTTCTAATTTGTGCCTTTTGAACACACTCCTTTGAACAATACTTTTGCTGTAGTGTTAACACTTCAGCCAAGATATCCTTAGTGGTATTTGTTTTCCTCTCCTCAAACTTTTGCATTAATCTTGTATGTTTAATCAAATTATCAATGGTAAGAGTGGGGTTAATACACCTGATGATTTCATGTTCAACATCACGTGGAATATTATCTAAGTCATCTTCATCTCTGACCGGCCACTCGCTGGGGGGAAACTGGGCTGAAAACGTTGAGTACTCCTTATGTTTTTCTTTTTTAGAAGTACTTCTCCAGAAAAGACCAAGGCCAAATCTTCTACATTTCAGTTTCTCTTTCACTGATGTCAGGGTTTTCATGGTGTCCCAGGCACGGTTTTCAGCTGATGAAGAGATGACCTGAGTTTGAATCAAAGGCTTTCCTTCACTGCAGCCTTTCTTGCCTCCTCCCTCAGGTTCCTGGTTCGTTAGCTGCTCGAGTCTTTGTTCACAGAACATATTCTGGCCAGGGAGACAACGGGATACTTTAGCAATGTTTTCTTCCACTGGGTCTGCACAGCTTTCCCAGGTTGCCTGGTAAGCGTCCTCACTGTCTGTCCGCCAGCCCCTGTTATTGTATTCTGCAGCATCATTTGTGACAAAGTAGGTGTTGGGGGTAACGATGAAATATCCCTCTCCTGTGTGATAGATCTTCCTTTCTTTAATTAGAGTGCCAAGGATGTTGTGTAAGATTTTCTGGGAGGGAACTGCAATGCCTACAAGGAAGGTACAGGTACTTCAAATTAGAAAAGATTTTTCAAATAAAATGAGAACTGGTAAAAAAAATAGCTTTCGATAGATCTGGAAGTGAGTCAGCATGAAGTGCCCAATGTAATTAGTTTGCAAGATTCAGAAAGAAGTTTGAAATTGATGTGGCTGCTGAAGTATGGATAGGAAATGCTCAGTTTCAACATGGAAGTGTCAGATGCCTCAGGACAAATAGCAAGACTGTTCTTTTACACACCACCAAAGCCAGCAACAGTGCTAGCACCCAGCTGTCTGCCACCCATTCGCCTGAGGCTCCCTTAAGATGGCAGTGACTGCCCCAAAATCTGGCTGGGGACAGCAGACTGCAGCCCTGAATCAAGGAGAACCCCCTGGGCTCGCCAGGTGAGGGCAGCACGGAAACATCAGTGGGCCCACAAGAGTGAAGACTCCCAAAACAAGGTGAAAACAGCAAGAAAAACGTTCTCTCCTTCTGTGAACATGGAGTGCTCCTTCCAGCTGAGCTATAAGTGGTACCGTGTGGAATCTCAGTTCACATATAGGCTACACATTGCTGGCAGCTTTCAGAACCAGTTGATGGGGTTGCATTAAAATTTTTCCCAGTAATGGGAAAGCTTACTTATAACAATTGCAGAGCTATGAGATTACAACCATTCAAAAGAGAAAGCTTAGAATGAAACCAAACAACCTCCTGCAAAAGGCTATAATGAGCTCCTACAGAGTCTCGCATACATGCTCCCACACCCCAGTTCAATAACCTGAAGGAAATTGAACGCTTTTCACACTGAAGGAAAATGCAGCATTGGATGGAAGTGTCTGCTGTCCCATTGGTAAAGGAGGACTTGGTGTAATAAACTTGCTTTCAAGAAAGGAGAAGCTGGAATTTGACCAACAAATCTGATTTTGAGACCACTTGCATTTGTGATAGCAGATGCTGATTGTAGCTCCCGGGCTGCAAACTCCTTTGCCACCAAAGTCAAATGCATTTCTGCTTCTTCTTAAAAAGGACCCCAAGTGTTACTGATATGACAAATAGTCTGTTCTGTGCTTTTCCAGACCTGTTCCCTGAACACCTCATGTATGCATTCCCACTCTCGAGGAGCATACTCTCAGCACACCGCTGAACCCAGTTCCCTTGGTTATTCTCAAGGATTTATTAATCCTCATACTGAAAGGAATGTTACTGTTGCTTTCAGATTGATAAGGACTGTATACATATTCAAGTATTCTCTCATCTGCTTGCTGATATTCTTATGCATTGCTCATCCAATATGAATAGATACTCAAGGTTGATGATAGAGTCATTTTTAAAGGAAGGGAAACAAACACATTACCTGGATACCTTTTCACTAACTGCTCCACTAAAGTTTTCTGTGTGACCATGGTTTGGTCTGCATTCATGTCTGATATGGCACAGCAGATTCCTTCTACCAGAGGAATAGACTGAGATAGTGAGCATGGATTCATCAGAGCAGGGAGTGTACCACCTGTACTCCAGAAGGAACAAGAAAGAAGAAAACAAACAGTTTGAATGGAACAGTATTTCATTTCTCTGTTAGTCATAGCTGATTTTCAATTAGATTTTCTTTTGTTGCTTCAAAACGAGCACTTTACCCTCAATTACTTTTCATTTGCAAAGTACTCAAAGATTTCTCAGGGAAGACAATACTTAATGTGTTTTTGTAACGATGGAAGCAAAAGGCTACTTCAAGCACATTTGCTTGTTTGGTATTAAAGTCTAGCTTAAGCCTTAACTTACCTCAGTAATGAGGTAGTCAAGAGAGAGAAGCTCATCTGATAACTGCTGATTATTTTATGACTGTTTATGTATGAACCATACAGAATATATAGTTCTCAGAGTAACTGATGAAAAACATCAACATCCAATAGTCAGAAGTAAATAATGTAGGAAAACCTGAAATTAATACTTTCCCTGAAAGCTGATGACAAAGCAGAAAGCAGGAACTTACCTGAGGTCTGTGCATGCATTACGACAGGACAACATATACCTTCGCAGACAAAAAAAAAAAAAAAAAAAACAGGCTTTTTTCTTCCCCTTTTTTTAGACCAATGATCTGTTCCCTACACCTGGTGGTATTTTGTGGTCTCTTCCCTGTTCTCTGCTGCAGAGAAAGCTCCAGCTATCCTCAGCACCGGCTGGTTACTTCACGAGGCAAAAGCTGGAGTTAAATGCTAACTGTAATTTTCCCGCAAGTGAGAGGTGACATCTGAGATTGAGTGACATTCAGGTTTGGCTGAGCTGCAATTGGATAGCCTGGTGGCTGACTCGGGAACCTGATATTTAGCCTTTCAGCAGAAAACGACAACACAAGCATTTCTTTCAGTAATGAGTTAAGCTCTTGCATTTGGGAAAGCTCAAATTGCTCTTGACCTTTGTTTTCCAACTGCGATTACTTTCAACAAAAAGCACTGAAAAAAAAAAAAAAAGTCCTGGCACATGGTTTCCCCGGTGATGTTTCTAGGATACTCTTTGCAGGTGCAGGAACCATTGCAATCTTTCTTTTTGTATGGGAAAAACCCATCAGCATTCACTAATAACTCTTCAGAACAATTTGTTGTCTCAGCTCTCTGCTGTAGGCACGGTGTTGCAGCCAGTTTTACCATTTGTTCCTGTAGATCTAGGGAGTAAAACACCGAATGTAATTGGAATGTATTATCTTTATTAATATTAATTATCTTCCATCACTCTCTGTGTCTGTCTCACAGACTCAAATCCCACGTTGTCTTTAAGGGAGGGCTCTTCCAAGGTAGCATTTAAGAAAAGCAGCAAGCAAAAACCAGCTTGATACTGAAGGAAAATGAGTATATATTGAAATTGCATTTTTCACAGTGCAAACTTATTTAAAATGCCCAGAGTAGATCAATAGGAATATTAAACATCATTCCCTCCTGACTTTGAAATACAAGCTAGAATTGTATTTACCAACTCCTATCTAGGCAGTCTGCCAGCAATCATGTATTACTGTCTTTTCACTTTGGTTTGCCAGTCTATTCAAACTCTGCTCATTACCTGGGCACTCAGAACCCAAGAATACCCTTTTAGAGCCCATATCCATCACAGTGTGGGCAAGTTGTCTGTAACATGAGCACTGGTGTACAGGAAAGCCTCTGGTTGTTCTTGACTAATACAAAGTGATTTTTTTTTTTTGTCCTGACTGTAACATGAGCTCTACCACTTTTCTTTAAGTTGTTCAATAATTGCAGATTTTTTGCATCTCCAGCCTCTAGGAAGAATGACATGTAAGTTGTTTCTCATGCAAGTCTTCAGAAAATAAACAGAAGCACATTTTATTGCACCAGAGCTCAAGTTAGTCCTTAAAGATTGAGGCAAACAATTTCATAACCATAAAGGGTTAACAGTAAATAATTCTAGGGGAAAAAAATAAATACAAATCAATAATAATCTCTACTATATGATTCGACTTCCACTGAGACAGAACAGACACAATAACAAGTACAGCTAAAAATTCTGTTCTATAGTCGGAGAGGTCCATGTAGGAGTGTTAAGCTGAGCATAAAGGGAAATATTTTAGTGAGGAAATACTGATGGTAGGCAGATGGTTGTACCGGATGATTTTGGAGATCTTTTCCAATCTTGGTGATTCTATTCTATGATAATGATCCCACTGATCCTGTGCCTTCCTGCAGGAGAGCCCCACTGTGTTTGATTCACTTCACTTTCTGCACAAATGCATGAGGAAAGCTAGCAGCAAGTACAACTCTGTCACAAACTGAGAGGCTTCTTCTTTTCTATATACTAAAGTGCATCCTGGTCACATTTTATAGTAAACATCACATTTCATAATTAATGACTAGGAATAATTTCAAGCAGGAAAAATGTTAATAGGAACACAGAAAGTAGGAGAAATTTTGCAATAGCATTTTTTGAACATTAATGGAGATTTTCAAGGCCTTATTAAAAGATAAAATTTCTCTGCATGTTATTAAAGACATAGTCAAGATTGTTAGAATATTTTCAATTACTTTAATCTTAGTGCTTAATAAGCCAATAATAGCCATCACAGGTAAATATGGTGAACACAAAGCAGGATTAAAAGTGAAGGGAAAAAAACAAAGGCTTTTGAGATCGATCATGCTCCCTACTGAAACCTGTGATTTGATACTCCAAGTAGAACAAGTTGCACAGCAGTCAGCAATGTGTTCACTGCACTGTGATTTTCCTTAGGCCAAACTTAGTGGGAAAGAGTTTTTGCCACGTGCAGCTGGCCTTCTTTAACACTTGCTGAGGCCACTGGCATATTCGCTTTGATGCTCCAAGAACATCTTGAGAGCAGATTTCAAGTTCCAAAGGCACTAACTTAAGCAAAAGCAAGCATACAGCTTCATAAAGACAGTTGAAAAGAGAAGAGCATTTTTGCTAGTTGAAAATTAGCAGGCAAACTGTTCAGTGCTTAGAGATTTGTTTTACCCACAACAACCGTCAAAACAGCCAACTAACAAAACTACATAAGCACATCTGCCTTTATGGCACTCTTCATAGCATAACTGGCTAAGCAACAGTACTCAAGACAGTGTTTTTACTATACCTTAACAGGCCTACAGCTTTTCAGTCAAATCACAAGTAGCATTGGATACTTCCAGCACAGCTCAGAGCAAGGAAAATCACCCTTAACTGTTTCAGCATTCAATGTCTGGCAGAAAAAAAAAACCAAATTGATTCAAAAACTTTACTGGAAGGAGATAAAAATGACATAAAATGAAGTGGTCTCAGTAAAATTGCAAAAACCATGCAAACAGCCCAGAGAGGCAAACAGTAGAAGAATAAGCAAGTCATCATCAGCAGCAATGTTTCTGGCTCCTGTAACTGCCTGCAGATGCTGCCATCCAGTGCTACAGGATTTTAACACAAGCACATCTTTTCCACTTGGCCTGGTCCAGAAAGTCCCTTTGCAGCCCTGGGATTTCTCCACTAAAACTGCTCTGCCTTTTCTTTGCTCCCAGTCCCACCCCCTATCTGCAATAAATCCCAAGCCATCCAGATAACTCTGTAATGTCAAAATCTTTGTCCTGTGTGGAAGCTGTTACTGGTTGCTGGTTAGGCACTGTAGATCTATATAGTGAAAGAATTGCTATAAAACCTCCATCATGCAGTTGCACATTCCTGTGCATTCAGCTAAAGGTCTGCTCTAACTGCTGTAATATTCCTGAACAGTACTGCTTTGCCTGGAAACGTGCTGCCACATAAAAGGCAGTCACAAAAGAAGCACACAACTTAAAGCTACAATCACAGGAGTGTAACTGCAGTTGTGCTCTTCTTCCCAGAATGGACCCAAATTCACTTTGCATTGCTCCCTGGCTTCAGCTCACCTTTATCCCAGCCAAGGAGTAAACACATTGGTCTCTTAGAGAAACAGCACCCAGAGTTATTCAAAAGAGAACATAACCCCAACATAGTTTGTTTTAGAAAAGCAAGATAAAATTCAGAGGTTCACTTTATTTCAATTTGAAGCAAAACATAACAAGCATTTCAGCTTTCAGACAGATTGAGTTTACTAAACAAGTAGCACTTGCTTTTTCAATTGTGTCATTGTCCAGGAAGCTTTCTGCTTCAGTACAAATCAGGCTGTTTACTGAGTAGCTGGAATCTGCCAGCAAATGGTCTGTGGATCACCACAGATGTATCTATGCAAGATAAAGCATACTAGGAAAAAAAATGTCATGCATTATTCCCAAGGGCTTCACTGAATTCTCACTTAGCTGTAAACCTACTGTGCAAGTCACAGCAATCATATGGAACACTAGCTTCTCTATTTTAGTTCTTTCAGGAGTGATGTGGCAGGAGTGAAGCATCCTGGGCTGAATTAACAGGACCAGAGCTAGCAGACAAGAGGAAGTGATTATTCACCTACCTTTAGTGCTTGCTATACCACATCTTGCATAGTAAGCCTGGTTTCAGTATTGAAAAGGCATCTGTATGTGGGGTTAAGTTCAGTAGCTGGCCACCAGAATGATCAGAGCTGAAACAGTGTGAGAAGGAGCTGGCAGAATGGGGCTTGTTCAGCATGGACAGAGATGATTTAGATGAATTTAAATTTAGAAAAGATGATTTAGGGGAGACCTGACAGCAGCCCCTTCAGAAGATGGAGCTGGTCCCTGCACAGCAGTATATGACTGGAAGACAAAAGACAACAGGCATCAGCTGGAACAGGAAAGCTTCAGCCTGACTGTAAGGAAAATCTTTTTACCCTTTAGGACAGCCCACCAGTGGAGAGCAAGTTGCCCAGAGAAGTTCTGCTGTTTCCAGTCCCGAGGAGTTTCCAAGATGTAATATGATAAAGTCCTGAGCAATCTGGTCCAACACCACAGCTGACCCCACTTGGAGCAGGACCAGGACGGGCTCATCTGATTTATTTGGACAGTGGTGCCTGTGCCTCTCACTGCCACCCTCATCAACCCCTTCAACCACCCTGTTTTTTCTGCAAGCCACTGCAACAGCGCTTCTGACCTCTGCTTGCTGTGAAGTTTTCTTGAGTTACATGAGATTAAAGAGCAGAATGATGGCCACTCTCACATCATGTTGTAAATGAGGCCCACGCAAACAGCATTTGAGTGGAAAGACTGTTGGATTTTTCTTCAACTTTCATACAGCTTTCCTAACTTTTTTTTTTTTTTGTCATAACCGAACTCCATCTGCTTGTGTTTGTTCTTAGGCCTGGTGCTCTGCAGTGATGAAGTGGACATGTGCTAAGGCAAGATGGCAGTAGAGAGAAATTAAAACTAATCCTGAATTGAAGTTACTGATTTTGAAACTGTATCAACAACTAAAACTGACTAATGCATGTAATTTATTTCATTAACTGCACGATGTTAAAGTAACAGCAAGTGAGTTCTGTTCGGATACCCTCACCCACACTAAGGGAGTTAAAACCTACAGTGCAGGGTTCAAAGTGCACGAATACAAGAGAACACAAAACGCAGGCATGGCTCAGCCTGAGTTCCTGAGTTCTGTTTTCTCTCTCCAAAGACTGAAGCAGGAGTTTATTTTGCTGAAAATCTCTAGCACTGAGAAATATACAGTACATGTGAAGTTCTGCACAACTAATCTTACTAAAGATAAATAAATAAAGTGAATTACATTGAGTGGAGCCTACTATATATAGTAGTAAAAAAAAAATAATACTCTCCTGTTCAACGGTACTTGTTTGTTCAATGGTGTGACTGCAGCACGCTTGCTGAAACAGTGAAAAATATATACAGAAATGCTCGAGCCTTGCAGGAAATTCAAACGGAGCAGATCTAGGAAATCCATCACGATTTTGAAGACCATTACAGTGCCTTGCACACCTTGCTGCTATCAGTTCAAATGATGAAATAATCTCCTAGCCATTAGTCTGGGAGAATTGACTTAGTAAGCCAAAGACAGCGAGCTACATAAAAAGTTGTCCTTTGAGAAGTACAAGTATTTTCTTCCTTTTTTCCTCCTGAAGATGCACTGACAATCACCACCAAAACAACTGTGATAACCAGGAAACCCCAGTTACAACAGGACGTACAAGCTCCGACTCAGAGGCCTTGTTGAAAAGAACTGTAAAAGCAGTGCTTGAGAGTAAAACGCTTACAAACTCAAACTGTCTTCGTTTTCTGACAGCTTGTAGACAGACAGTGCAAAATAAGGCACTATCATCCACTTCTTTTTTCAAGCCTGAAGAAAATGAGAAGGAACGGAAATTGGAACAATCCCTATCGGTCTGTAGGCGGTATGAGCACCTGCTGTGAGCCGCACTTCACAGGAGCCAGCGCCATTGAAATACCGGATTATTCTTCTTTGACTTGCAAACTTGAATCCCCTCTGGTGAGGCAGGATGGAAATCAATGGAAGAAAGGGGCTCTGGAAGAAAGGAATCCCAGGAAGCGGGCTGAGGAGCCTCTTGCTGAGCTGCAGTCCTACAGCGCCATGTGCTCCCATGGAGAGCCCGATAAACAGCCGCTCCGGTGGCGTCACCGGCCGTAGGCAAAACACAGAAGTGACGAAGCAGAGCCCGCTCTCAGACGACCGTAATTTCAGCCGTAGTTTCCTTGGACTGTAGCGAAACGCTACTGACACTGACTTTAATTGCTGTGAACAAATTTAACTTACTAAATTAAAATAGACCTGTCTTCAAAGCCTGCCAAGTCAGTTCAACTCCTTTCCTATCACAGGGAATCCGAGTCCTGATTTAGCATTAGACGCCTCGAATCTTCAAAGCTTCAGCTACAATCTTTGCCCACTTCTGAGATATTTAGCTCCTTTCCGCGTTCAGTTCTCCCTGACTTCTGGGAGGGACTCGCAGCAGGGAAAGAGGAGAGCTGGGGACCCACACCTATCAGACTACTCCATTAAATGAGCAAATAGAACATAAGACAATTCCTTGCCTGATCTCATTACAGCTCTGTCAACACCTGGAGCAAAAAATACACCTTCACAGAAAGGCGTATTGTCCTTTCAACGCCAGTCTTCAGTAGGACACTTTCATCTCAGTCCCTCGCTCGTCTCCAGGCGCTGCTTAGGAAGGGCGGGAGGGATAGCCCTCATTTGGGTAACAACTGGCCGCACATCTCAGCTGAGCACCGGAGATGGTCTGGCGGAGGGATGTTAGCGTTTTCACGCAGGCTGCTCAGCTATCAGATCAAAAGAAAGCGTTTTCAAAACTATCTCCCACCCCCTCATCCTGCTCTTAGCTCTCCGAGGGAGATCTGGATTGCCGTAGTTTTCACTTCTTTCTCCCCTCCATCCCCATAGGGGGAGAATACAACAGCTCTCACCCGGTCCTGTGGATACAGCACGCAAACTCAGTCTTGGCCCTTTTTCATGTGCTGTGGCCATAGACGAAGATAATACAGGACAAGGGCGAGTGATTCCCAGCGCTGACAGCTGACGTTTGAGGTATCCGTAGAAATTCACCCAACGATAAAGGAGTTTACAGACGCTGTTATTACCGTGTGTGCTGCAGTAAGGGAATGTTTCCCGAGAATTCTTTAGGACTTTCTTCTCTACCTCGCAGTCATGAAGCACAAGAAATCTACGTGGCTTGAATTTCCTATCACTGCAAACAACAGCTTCTGAGCAAGTAAATAAAAACAAGCAGTCACATCTCCTTCTATAAAATGAAGACAGATTGTGATACCAATAACTTCATTTTTAAATAATGTCAACTTCTTTAAAGAACAAAATCAAGGAATCTTTCTACTTTGCATTTCAGTTACCTAACTTGTCACTGGTTTTCCTGGAATAAAGTATACACAAGGGATGGAGAAAAGTCTTCCAGAGCAGAACATAGTCCTTACAACGGAAGGAAGAACGATGGAAGAAGAGACATACAACACATCTGTTTTTACCAGAAAATCACCTAGATAAAGCCACTTGATTTGCAAATTGGTTTCAGTTGAGCTTCCAGAGACAGAAGTCAAACCATGAAAACATCCCTTCGACATCAAATGTCTGAGAAAAGGAAATGCACAAAGAAACATTTGATAAAAGAAATGGAGAGAACTCTGACTTGTAAGAAGCCCCTTTGGGTATTAGTGCAGTGAGAGACAAGATGATAGGGAGAAAATAGTGTAATTCATTTACCAGAATAATTTCCATTTGGACTTGGCCTGTCAAACTATGTCTGAGAAAATAGGTTACTGCAAAGTAGAAGGTGAAAAACAAATGAATCAAGGAATCGCAAGTAGTACAAAACTTAACTATAGTAAGAGAGAATATTTCCTTACGTATCTAGAGGTATTACATCTTTTTAGATGGAACCCAATGGGTAGGACACTGCTTTTTATAACACCTCTCTGGATTAACAGATAAGAAGTCAGTGGACCTCACACAGGAGCAGATGCAGAAAGTTGCCAGAGCCCAGAGAAACGGGATTGAATGAAGAAGTTGAAGAGTCAGAAAACAGGGTTGAGACAGAAAAGAGTATTCTCTACAAACTGTTGGGAAAGAAAGATGAACACCATGAAGAAGGAAAGAAAAGAAAAAAAAAGTATGTGATATAAACTAAAGCCAATGTAAAGAGAAGCGTAAGCAGTTTTAGTTGGCCAAGGGCAACACAAGCTAGACACCAGAAACGTTAACAGTTTTGAAACAGGTGATGAATTCCTCAAGTCTTCCAACAGGTGACAAAGTTCATGCTTTGAGAAAGAATTCAAAGCTGCTTTTCTTGCTTGAAGAACTGCTGGTTCTTGTGATGTAATGCTATCCAGTTCTGCCCAAAGGAAAATGTACTTCTGCCTTTAATTCACCCCTGGGCAGAGATGATTACCAAGCTACACTCAAGGAAAAAATAATAAAACTCTCAAATATGACAATAATGAAAATCCCTACTGACCTTTGGAAATCAATTTGGAATTCAAGGATTTGTTCACACTTCACCAAGTACCAAGTTGTTACTGTAGGTCTGAACAGTTACAAATCTTCATTTCTGCAGCTTCTACTCAGTCTTAGTTTACTACATTTCTGGCTTGACTGCTAATGCTTACACGCCCTTAGGGGAAAGTGGATCAGATTAAAAAGTTAAAGTGGATACCTGAGCTGAAACAAAGCAAGAACTACCCTGCTTGCTTATCACTTAGAACTTAGCGTCTCCTACAATCATCTTCCAAATAAGGCAATAGTTAACGATGTAGAAGATATAGAAACCACCCAGAAAAATCCAAGATCTACAAAAGCACCACGGTAATGGCTTCTGCCACCTAGGACCAGTCAGAAGAGAACAGCCTTACAGGATCCTCAGAGGATCAAGTCAGTACAAATTCTTAATGACCAAGGGGTGAAACAGACCCAAGGGTTAACAGACTCAGCATACCGATATTCATTCCCCCTCCAGGAACGCCAACAGTAAAAAGGGCTTTACTGACAAAAAACAATACCTCAGATAAAAACTGAGGAGCTCTAGGGCAGATATCCTACTCAATAGCAGAAATGTATTCAATGCAATCACTGCATTTCAGCAGTCAGTAGTCTAGCAGTTGTACTTTTATATATTAGACAAATCCATTAATTACAGCCTGGCCTCATTAGACTAGAAACATCACTAGTGCAATTAACTGAATATGAACAAATTGTAGGTAATAAACAGAAATAATGGCTAAATATGATATTCACCAGTATTACCTTAAAAATACTCACCAATTTCTCCCCAAGGTTATTTTGTCATTGTTGTTCCTATTGTCAGATCTGATAGCATGTTCTCTGTGTATTCCATTAATGTTAATAAATGAAAATGAAAGGTGGGACCAAACAGCTACAGCTGCAATACATCATCTGCCAAACTCAATTTTTTTGTGTGTGAATAATTATATACTTAAGGTAACAAAATAAGTATTTCTGAGCCTGATTTCATCTGAAATCTTTCATCAATTTCTCTTTTCTGTATTTTCAGAAAAGCTGTAAAAGATTACTTCAAAGCTTCTTTTTGGTCGACATTTCTAGCAGAATTAAGGCTAAAAACAGCTGCTGAGATCAGAGCATCACATCTGCATTAGGTAAGAAAATACTTTCCCTGTCGGGCAGCCTCCAGTGCTGCACCCTCCACCTTTCCCTGCCCCGTGGCAGCACATACTGTAGCTGTTTCTCAGGTATCTTGGTGTTGAGTCAATCCGTAACATCCAGCATCAGTGATTCGGTCTAGGCATCATCCTTTGTCTAAAACCATTCATGATGAATGAAGGTGAATTAGTCTTCCACTGGATGTGGATGCACCTTCCAGGTAGCTTGAGCATCACTCTCCAGACAGGCATCTGCTCCAGGAAACAACATAATCTGCACAAAACCTAAAACAACCTGCTTTCTATAGAATTTTTCCTGTACCTACACTGTAACAACTCACCAGGTCACACCAATCTGGTTTCAAACCAGGCCACTAGCAGCTGAACCCTGGTTTGTGCAGACATCTACATTGCAGAAAGGCTGTAGTAGCGTTGCCCTGCTTGCTCCCTTCGTTTTCCAGCAGCCCAGCTGCAGGACTTCAGCCTGCCAGGATTCACAGCGATGCCGCTAATCACAAAATGCCACACAGGCAGAAGTCACCTGCTCTGAGAGTGTGGTTTGGCTCTTGCAGCAAATAAAGTCTCTGATGGCAGCTCAAGCTGCCCCACTCAGTCAACCAGAAAGGATCTCACCTTTAGGATAACACAGGCAAACAGCAACGATGATAAGCAACAGTCAGGAGAGGAAATAAATTCAGTGGCACAAAAGGGCTGCCTGCTCCAGTCTGTGGAGGAGCATCATCTGCAGCCACTGCAGTCTGCCCTGCCCCAGCTCTCCCATCCTGCTGCTCCAGCATGGGGCTCTCTCCCCACTGGAGGAAACTGCCTCAATTTTGCACTAAAATTTCAACCAGACAAAAGACTCCCTCTTCCCATCTCACTGCTGTGTTTTCCTCCCCAAAACATGGCTCTCACCCTGTCTCAAGTTACTTTGTGCTTTCAGGAAGCGAGGCCCCAGCTGAGGAGGCAGGCAAGTCCCCAAAGGGCTGCAGGCCACGCTTCAGCATTAGGCTTGCTCTGCACATTTTTACTCATTCATTCCTGACAGACAAATCTGCATAGTGCCTCTTCTCATTCACTGGGAAAAACCCTTACCAGGCAAGGCACAGACACTGCTCACTTTGGAATACAGGGGACCTAAAATGGGCTATTTCCTTTTTCTCAGACTTTAAGTAAAATAAACATCTGAATGAATTCACTGCAGTGTTACCACCCCCAGCTCCACCAATTCCAAGCCCCGCCACCCAAATGGCACACAGTTTCTGCTTTAGCAAGTGGCTCATGGTTACTACCCATTGTGTAACCCATGTAAGTCCCTTCTCATGCTGTACATCATTATAACCAAAATCACAAGGTTGAAAATACTGACTGTACATTCCTTGTGAGCGTATGCATGGATGACCAAAGGATGTGTAGATGTGCTGCATTAATGTCATATAGGTCATATATTTTTCCTCTCCTTGGTCTAAGGACATATTTCCTCCTTGACCCCCACCTCCAACAAAAACCAAGGGGTCATTGGCTTGATTTCATCGCTAATTTTCAGCTGTTTAGTGATACAATACAAGCAAGGCTCTCTTGTATCAGAGAAGATAATTACAAGTTTATCTCTGTGGGAAGATACTTTAAGGATATGCTCAAATTGTTTGTTCCTTGTGATTTTGTAACATACAACATGAATGATCCAATTGCTACTTTATGCTTAACGTAATACACTCATTAAAAGTACTTCAACTTGCTTGAGTAGCACTTGGATAAAACAAGGCATGGGGAGACCATCTGAAAATCTCTAAATCTTAAACTCTTAAGCTGAAAGCCAACAACCCATCTCCCCATCAGCACATGCATTTTACTGGCATGCAGTGGCAACCAGCTAATTCTGCTTTGATGCTGCTGTGTGTGCATAGGTCTGTTTTTCAGTATGTTGTGTTGGTCTGAGAGTCTTTTTGAGACCAGTATCATTATCTCCAACTGCTCATTGCTATTACATGTGCAAGAGATTTCTGTTCTTAATTTTCAAATCTGTTGGCTACTACCCAGCCTCGCAAAGAAGGGACCAGAAATGAAGGGCAATGTTCACCATCTGCTTCTGCCCTTGCAGGAATGTAACCAGATGACCCTCTGTCAAGAAGACCAAAAAACAGTAAATCAGGGAAGAAAACCGATATACAAACTTTTGTATAACATTAAAAAAAAAAAAAAAAAAAAAA